>NC_091863.1:107667706-107970736 GCF_037783145.1 Equus przewalskii | reverse complement strand
TCACGAGCCATGGCACTTCACAGCCAGCCAGGAGCAATCCTAAGCTATGCAGCCTTTCCTTGAGGAGCAAGAGATCTGAGTGGGGGAGCATTACCGCTATAAGGAGCTGTTGGACTCAGCACAATTGAGATGAGTGTCATAATATCTGGCTTTGAATGCTATTAACAACAACAGTGAACATCTCCAGAAAAGCTATCAGACATAAGAGGAAAAAAACCAGCTCTTAAGGGGCCCATGCACAAATTCGCCTGTTTCGGAAAGCAACCAGAAAGAAAGGTGCATAGTCCTTTGGTGAAAAGAGACTCACCTGATAGTCTCTGGGTGAATCTTGGTGAGAGGTGAGACCTCTCCAGAGACTGAGACATGGGTGGCAGCCATTATTGTGACCTAGTACAGGTGTGCTGACACAGACACTGGAAGACATCATTGGAGTTCTTCCCCTGGCCTGTTAGCCCAGGGGTCTGCCCCACCCACTAGAGTGAGGATTTAATCCAGCTCAGCCAGGGCAGGCAGCCTGCCCTTGGGACTGGCCCCACCCAACAGCCATCCCTCAGGCAACTTGTGGGCCCACATAGGTGGGATGCCTGGAACCTCTGCAGCTGGGTGAGGGGGTCCACCTCTGTGGGGCAGGGCATGTGTGAAGAGCCAGTGGAGTGTGTGGGGTGTTGGTGGAGTGTATGGGCCTCTGCAGTGGGGTGACTAGGTCCACTTCAGTGGGTTGGGGCACATGCACGGGGCAGGACTCTGTTGATGGGCTGTGTGGCTCTGTGGGTGGTGGGGCTTGTCAGCTATGGCAGACGTGTGCTTCTCAAACAGCCACATAGTGGATCAGCCCCACCTCCCAAAGCCTGAAACAATTGAGTGCTCCCATGCCTGGGGCCAGCCCCACTCAGCTGCAATTCTGAGAGAGCTGACAACAGCCTTGCAGGCTGGAGGCCTACAGCAATTGTAAGCCCCTGAGCCAAGCAACCAGCCACTCTGGGGACCTACTCACTTAACAGAAAAACTGCAAGAGGAGTGTGCTATTAGATGATGCAGCCCACTGTGCTGGGTCTCTCCACACCTGATAAAGTGACTGAATGGTCCATGGCAGCCACATGCAGCTGAACACTACAACCAGCCAGCCAGGAGGACAGCCTAGCCTCCCTGGGCACCTGCAGCAAGAGCAACACTCCCATAACAGAAGGACACATTGTAGCCCACACAGGGGAATCTCCTGGAACATTTGGAACTCGTGATGAAAGGGAAGCACATTGCTTTGCTTCATAAGTCATCTCTTACATAAGGCCCTCTCTCCAAGATTGGGAGATGTATCTGACCTACCCAATACATAGATATAAGCACAGAGAAAGAGGCAAAATGAGGACACAAAGGAATATGTTCCAAATAAGGGAACAGGACAAAACCCCAGTAAGAGAACTATATGAAACACGAATAAACAATCTACCTAATAAAGAGTTTGAGCAAAAAGTAATAATGATGCTCACTGATCTTGGGAGAAAAATGGATGAAGTCATTGAGAACTTCAACAAAGAATTGGAAAATACAAAAAAGAAACAATCAGAAATGAAGAATACAATACTGGAGATGAAAAATTCACAAGAGGGACTCAATAGCAGAGCAGAAGATACAGAGGAATGGATCATTGAGCTGGACAAAAGACTAGAGGGAATCACCTATGCTGATCAGATAAAAGAAAAAAGAATTAAAAAGAACTAGGACAGGGGCCGGCCCTGTGGCTGAGTGCTTAAGTTCACATGCTCACTTTGGTGGCCCAGGGTTTCACCAGTTTGGATCCTGGGCACGTACATGGCACCACTCATCAAGCCATGCTGAGGTGGCATCCCACATAGCACAACCAGAAGGACCTACAACTAGAATATACAACTATGTACTGGGGGGCTTTGGGGAAAAGAAGAAGAAGAAAAAAATTGGCAACAGATGTTAGCTCAGGTGCCAATATTAGAAATAAAGAATAATTTAAAAAAGAGCTAGGACAGTCTAAGGGAACTCTGGGACAACATCAAGCACTCTAACATCCCTATTGTAAGTGGCTCAAAAGGAGAAGAGAGAGAGAAAGGCAAAGAGAATCTATTTGAAGAAATAACAGCTGAAAACTTCCCTAACCTAAGGTAGGAAAGAGATATTCAGGTACAGGAAGCACAAAGAGCACCAAACAAGATAAACCCAAAGAGGCCCACATCAAGACACATTATAATTAAAATGTCAAGAATTAAGATAAAGATCAAATCCTAAAAGCCACAAGAGAAAGGCAACAAGTTACGTACAAAGGAAACCACATAAGACTATCAGCTGACTTCTCAGCAGAAACCTTACAGGCTAGAAGGGAGTGCCATGATATATTTAAAGTGCTGAAAAGAAAAAACCTACAGCCAAGAATACTCTACCTGGCAAAGTTATCATTCTGAATGGTAGGAGAGATAAAGAGTTTCCCAGACAAAGAAAAACTAAAGGAGTTTATCACCAAGAAACCAGCCTTCCAAGAAATGCTAAAGGAACTTATTTAAGTGGAAAAGAGAAGACCACAAATAGGAATAAGAAAATTATCCCCCCCAAAAAAGGAATAATATCACTGGTAAAGGCACAAATACAGTAAAGGTAGCATATCAACCATCTATGAAGATAATATGAAGGTCAAAAGACAAAAGTACTGAAATGATCTATTTCCAGGATAAGAGGGTAATGGATACACACATACACACACACACACACACACACACACACACAAGAGGCTAGATATGATATCAAAAACATAAAATGTGGGAAGAAGGGAGTAAAAGAGTAGAGATTTTAGCAAGAGGTCAAACTAAAGAGAACATCAACTTAATATAGATTGCTAAATATGTAGGTAATTATATATGAACCTCATGGTAATCACAAACCAGAAACCTATAATGAATACACAAATAATTAAGAGAAAGAAACCCAAACAGAATACTAAAGAAAGCCATCAAACCACAAGGGAAGAGAGCAAGAGAAGAAGAAAGAAACAGAGAAGAACTACTAAAACATCCAGAAAAAAAGTATCAAAATGGCAATAAGTGCATACTTATCAATAGCTACCTTAAATGACAATGGACTAAATGCTCCAATCAAAAGGCCTAGGGTGGCTGATTGGATAAAAAAACCCAAGACCCATATATATGCTGCATACCAGAGACACACTTCAGACCTAAAGACACTCACAAACTCAAAGGGAAGGGATGGAAAAAGATACTCCATGCAAATGGCAATGAAAAGAAAGCTGGAGTAGCAATACTTATTTCAAAGTAGACTTTAAAACAAAAACTGTAACAAGAGACAAAGAAGGGCACTACATAATCATAAAGGGATCAATCCAACAAGAGGATATAACTCTTATAAATATCAATGCACCCAACACAGGAGCACCTAAATATATAAAGCAATTATGAACATATATAAAAGGAGAGATAGACAGTAACACAATAATAGTAGAGGACTTTAACACTTCACTTACACTAATGGATAGATCATCCAAACAGAAGATCAATAAGGAAAGATTGGCCTTAAATGACACAGTCGACCAGATGGATTTAGTAGATATACGGAACATTCCATCCAAAAACTGCACAATACACATGCTTTTCAAATGCACATGGAACATTCTCCAGGATTGATCACATATTAGGCCACAAAACAAGTCTCAATAAATTTAAGAAGATCGAAATAATACCAAGCATCTTTTCTGACCACAACAGTATAAAACTAGAATTCAGCTACAGGAAGAAAATCAGAAAAGCCAGAAATATGTGGAGATTAAACAAAATGCTAGTGAACGGTTGGTCAATGAAAAAATCAAAGGAGAAATTAAAAAATACCTGGAGACAAATGAAAATGAAAATATGACATGCCAAAATGTATGGGATATGGCAAAAGTGATTCTAAGAGGGAGGTTTATAGCAAGTCAGGCCTACCTCAGCAAACAAGAAAAATCCCAAATAAACACTCTAACAGTGTACCTAAAGGAACTGAAAAAAGAAGAACAAACAAAGCCAAAAAAGCAGTAGAATGAAGGAAATAATAAAAATCAGAGCAGAAACAAATGAAATAGAGACTAAAAAAACAATAGAAAAAGTCAATGAAACCAAGAGCTGGTTCTTTGAAAAGATAAACAAAATTGACAAACCTTTGGCTAGACTCACCAAGAAAAAAAGATAGAAGTCTCAAATAAATAAAATCAGAAATGAAAGAGGAGAAATTACAACAGACACCTCAGAAATACAAAAGATTATAAGAGAATACTACAAAAAGCTATACACCAACAAATTGGATAACCTAGAAGAAATGGATAAATTCTTAGAATCATACAGCCTTCCAAAACTGAATCAAGAAGAAATAGAGAATTTGAATAGACCAATGATCAGTAAGGAGATTGAAACAGTAATCAAAAACCTCCCAAAAAATTAAAGTCAAGGACTGGAGGGCTGCCCTGGTGAATTCTACCAAACATTCAAAAAAGACATAATACCTATCCTTCTCAAACTCTTCCAAAAAATTGAAGAGGAGGGGAAGCTTTCTAATTCATTCTACAAAGCCAACATTATCCTGACACCAAAATCAGACAAGGACAAGACAAAAAAAGAAAATTACAGGCCAATATTGCTGATGAACATAGATGTAAAAATTCTCACCAAAATACTAGCAAATCAAATACAATAATACATTAAAAAGATCGTATACCATGATCAAGTGGGATTTATTCCATGGATGCAGGAATGGTTCACCCTCCTCAAATCAATCAACATGATAGACCACGTTAACAAAATGAAGAATAAAAGTCACATGATCATCTGAACACATGCAGAGAAAGATTTTGACAAGACACAGCATCCATTTATGATAAAAACTCTGAATAAAATGGGTATGAAAGGAAAGGACTTCAACTTAATAAAGGCCATATATGACAAACCCACAGCTAATATCATTCTCAAGGGAGAAAAACTGAAAGCTATCCCTTTAAGAACAGGGACCAGACAAGGATGCCCACTTTTGCCACTCTTACTTACCGTCGTATTGGAAGTCCTAGCCAGAGCAATCAGGCAAGGAAAAGAAATAAAAGGGATCCAAATTGAAAAGGAAGCAGTGAAACTGTCACTGCTTTAGAAAATCCTAAAGAATCCACCAAAAAACTTTTAGAAATAATAAATGAATACAGTAAAGCTGCAGGAGACAAAATCAACATACTAAAATCAGTTGCATTTCTATACACTAACAATGAAGTCGCTGAAAGAGAAATTAAGAATACAATCCCATTTACAGTTGCATCAAACATAATAAAATACCTAGGAATAAACTTAACCAAAGAGGTGAAAAATCTGTACATTGAAAACTATATAATATTGTTGAAAGAATTTGAGGAAGACACAAAGAAATGGAAAGATATTCCATGCTCTTGCGTTGGAAGAATTAACATACTTCCTAAAACAATCTAAAGATTCAATGCAATCCTTATCAAAGTCCCAACAATATTTTTCACAGAAATAGAACAAAACATTCTAAAATTTATATGGAACAACAAAAGACCCCAAATAGCCAAAGGAATCCTGAGAAAAAAGAACAAAGCTGGAGGTAGCACACTCCCTGATTTCAAAATATACTACAAAGCTATAGTAACCAAAACAGCATGGGACTGGCACAAAAACAGACACACAGATCAATGGAACAGAATCAAGAGCCCATAAATAAACACACACATCCATGGACAGCTAATTTTCGACAAGGGAGCCAAGAACACACAAGGAGAAAGGAGAGTCTCTTCAATAAATGGTGCTGGGAAAACTGGACAGCCACATGCAAAAAAATGAAAGTAGACTATTATCTTTAACCATACACAAAAATTAACTCAAAATGGATCAAAGACTTGAATGTAAGACCTGAAACCATTAAACTTCTGGAAGAAAACATAGGCAGTACGCTCTTCAACATTGGTCCTAGCAGCATATTTTAAAGTACCATGTCTGACCAGGCAAGGGAAACAATAGAAAAAATAAACAAATGAGACTACATCAAACTAAAAAGCTTCTGCACAGCAAAGGAAACTATCAACAAAACAAAATACAACCTAACAATTGGGAGAAGATATTTGCAAACCGTATATCTGATAAGGGGTTAATATCCAAAATATATAAAGAACTCATACGTCTCAACAACAAAAAAACTAACAACCCAATTAAAAAATAGACAAAAGAGGGGCTGGCCCCGTGGCCGAGTGGTTAAGTTCACGCACTCCGCTGCAGGCGGCCCAGTGTTTCGTTAGTTCGAATCCTGGGCGCGGACATGGCACTGCTCATCAGACCACGCTGAGGCAGCGTCCCACATGCCACAACTAGAAGAACCCACAATGAAGAATACACAACTATGTACTGGGGGGCTTTGGGGAGAAGAAGGAAAAAATAAAAATCTTTAAAAAAAAATAGACAAAAGAGCTGAACAGACATTTCTCCAAAGAAGATATACAGATGGCCAACAGGCACGTGAAAAGATATTCAACATCACTAACAATCAGGGAAATGCAAATCAAAACTACAGTGAGACATTACCTCACTCCTGTCAGAATGGCTATGATTAACTAGACAGGAAGTAACAAGTGTTGGAGAGGATGTGGAGAAACGGGGACCCTCATACACTGCTGGTGGGAGTGTAAACTGATGCATCCACTATGGAAAACAATATGAAGATTCCTCAAAAAATTAAGAATAGAACTACCATATGATCCAGCTATTCCACTGCTGGGCGTTTATCCAAAGAACGTGAAAACATGAATGCGCAAAGATATATGAACCCCTATGTTCATTGCAGCATTATTCACACTAGCCAAGACTTGCAAGCAACCCAAGTGCCCATCAAAGGACGAATGGATAAAGAGGATGTGGTATATATACACAATGGAATACTACTCAGCCATAAGAAACCATGAAATCTGGCCATTTGTGACAACATGGATGGATCTTGAGGGCATCATGCTAAGCGAAATAAGTCAGAGGGAGAAAATCAAATACTGTATGATCTCATCCATAAATAGAAGGTAAAAACAACAAGAAACAATCACACGGAGACAGAGATTGGATTGGTGGTTACCAGAGGGGAAGCGGGGAGGAGAAGGTCAAAAGGGGTGATTAGGCACATGTGTGTGGTGGTGGATTGTAATTAGTCTCTGGGTGGTGAACATGATGTAATCTATACGGAAATCAAAATATAATGATGTACACTTGAACTCTATATAATGTTATAAACCAATGTTACCACAATAAAAAATAAATAAACAAACAAAAAACCCAAAGCAACATCATTTACCATTTCATTCTCAGCTTTCCACATCACAACTCATCCAGTCACCCAGGATGGAAACTTTGAAATTATTTTAGAATCCTTCCCTTTCTCCATCTATTCGTACTATATCAAAGAATAAAAAGGCAGGCAGTAGAATTGGATCAGGACAGATGCTTATGTTTCAAGTATTTACTTGAAATACATAGAATGAGACTATGTAATGAAGCAAACGAGGTAAGATGTGAATGTAAATCCATATTTTTATATCAATTATTTTTTTACTGAGTTCAGAATAGTTTACGTCAATGTGAGATTTCAGTTGTACATTATTTCTTGACGGTCACCACGTAAGTGCTCTCCTTCACCCCCTGTGCCCACCCCCCACACCCCTTCCCCTGGTAACCACTGAACTGTTTTCTTTGTCCATGTGCTTGTTTATATTCCACATATGAGTGAAATCATCTGGTGTTTGTCTTTCTCAGTCTGGCTTATTTCACTTAGCATAATTCCCTCCAGGTCCATCCATGTTATTGCAAATGGGATGAATTTGTCTTTTTTTCTGGCTGAGTAGTATTCCATTATATATATATACCACATCTTCTTTATCCAATCATCCGTTGATGGGCACTTGGGTTGCTTCCATGTCTTGGCTATTGTGAATAGTGCTGCAATGAACATAGGGGTGCATATGTTACTTTGGTGTAAACCCATATTTTTAATACTCCTCTTGATAGCTAGAAAAACTTTTGCCAGACTTTTTGTTATAGCTGATTAGAGTGTCTCAGTTTTCACCTTGAAGAGAAATGAAGAAGTGCTTATTCTGAGGGAATGAGAAATGTCTGCTCTGCCATTTTCTTTGTGCCTGCTTTGTTAGTATTCATTTCAACCCATGGATTCTTTGCAAAGATCTTCTCAAACCATTTGTCCATTATATTAGAATTGGTTTAGCTAAAATTAGATAATATTATGCATAATGCACTTAACCTTCTGCAAGTAAATTGCAAAACTAAAAAGCCAAGGAATGTGGGAGAGCACCAGTGGCAAGTTATTTGCTTTGTGGAACTCCTCCTCTTACTGGAGAATCCTCCAGGCCTTGTATGTGACCATCTGATATACGGATCAAGGGAAGGTGCTGATGTCAATTTGCATATTAAACATTAGTGAAGCTGAGTTTAAAAAATTTCTTTGGATTATAAAACTGTAGATAGAAGTTCTGACATTTTCTTACAGCAGCCATTGGAGCATCTTGCATCTCCTCTGGGTATATGCACCCCATTTTGGGGATCATTACTATCCACCGTGCTGTAATGATGACACCTAAACAGGGGAGAGGAACCTCGCCACAGATAGTCAGACAAAATGACAGTCTGCATTCTTCTTCCTCCTTCCTATCCCAACCCTAAGGGTCTCAGTGCAGAGAAGAGGGAAGAGAGAGCAAGAGAGAAGGAAACCCCCTAGTCTGCTCTAGACCCATGCTGGGAACTCTTCGTTGCCCTGAGAGAAGAGAGCTTTGAATGAAATCAAAAGCTGAAGCTTAGAAATCAGCATGACCGAATCTTTTTTTTTTTTTTTGAGGAAGATTAGCCCTGAGCTAACATCTGCTGCCAATCCTCCTCTTTTTGCTGAGGAAGACTGGCCCTGAGCTAACATCCATGCCCATCTTCCTCTACTTTATACGTGGGACACCTACCGCAGCGTGGCTTTTGCCAAGCGGCGCCATGTCCTCACCTGGGATCCAAACCAGTGAACCGCGGGCTGCCAAGAAGCAGAACATGTGCACTTAGCCGCTGTACCACCGGGCCGGCCCTTAGCATGACCGAATCTTAGTTACTAAAACGAAACTGTTACTCATTGAAGGGGACTAGAAATTTGTTTGATTGGACCCAGATGTCACTGAGACAAGTGAAAAGTGGGAAAGGGAAGTTCAACACAGTAGAATGGTAGCCATATTAAAAAAAACAAAATCATAGGGAAATGTCATATTTTGAGACTTCAGAGGCATCCAGTTGTGTGCAACTACGAAGAGCAGAGAGTGAAGAAACCACAGAGGAAACTGGGCCAGACTAATGGAGGGAGGCATGGAAGCAGTATCACTGTGGGACGTGAGACAGGCCTTCCAAATGGATCGTGTGGACAGTCTTGCCAAGAGCCGTGGGCAACCTCACACAGATAAGAGGTGGGGGTCATCTAACATCGCGAGCACAATTTCAAAGTCGGGGACATGGTAGTTTGGATCTGGGCTCTGCCATTTCCACCTTAAGCATGTTGCTTATCCTCCTTAAGCCTCAATTTCTCCAACTGTAAAATGGAAATGATAATATTACTGGTTTTATAGGGTTGCTATTAGGGGTAATTAAAGATAAATTGGCACATAGTAAGTGTTCCAATATATGGTAATTAGAGTCATCATCATCATCACCATCATTCTCTTTATTGTCAGATGGTTGTAGATGCTTCTTCTGCTCTTTACTTGCTCTGCCGAAAATGTTCCGTCTTGAAAGAAGATATTGACTGCCTTTCACAGAACTCCTATATTATGATGGGTACTGTGCTAAAAGCATTTCTCACATAGTTACCACACTAACTCCAAAGATGGATACTGTCTGCATTTTACAGATGAGAAACATCACCAAGGTTTAAAGAGGTTAAGCAACTTGCCCGAGGTCACATAGCTTGTTAGAGGCAGAGCCTTGCTCTTTCCACCATATCATACTGCCTCCCACTGAGTATGGCCCCCATTCTGGAGAACCTGTTGATAATATGGCAGTGTCAATAACGCTGAAAGACAGTGACTAGGTTGACAGTAAGCTGCAATTCAACAGAAAGAACTAAAGGCATGCTCATAAACGTATGCTTGATTTTAGGGGAGCAGATTTCAAAACGTTCAGAGTTGGGGTGGGGAAGTCATTTTTAAGACTTGTTTTGTTTTGTTGAAGGTAATTTGTCTTTTTCCCTCTAGTTGCTTTTAAGACTTTGACTTTGATCTTCTGCAATTTTACTATGACATGCCTATATGTGTTTTTTTGTGTGTATTTAGTCTATATGTGGTTCATAGAATTTCTTGGATCTGTGTGTTAACATCTTTACTTAGTTTTGGAAAATAGTCTCATCGAATATTACTTCTGCCCCATTTGTTTCCTCTCCTCTCCTTCTGGAACTTACATATATATTAAACATTTTCAATGTGTGCCACATGTCTGTTTGTTCTTTTCTTTATTTTCTTATTCTTTTCTTCTCTATCTACCATGATTTAGGTGCTACATATTTAACTACCTATCAATTCACTGATTCTGTCTTCTGCCAGGTTTATTTTGTTGTTAAATGCTTATAGTTCTTAATTTCAGACGTTAGTTTTCAGTTTTAGAATTTCAATTTGATTCCTTCTTTCCAGCTTTATTGATATATAATTGACATATAATATTGAGTAGGTTTAAAGTGTACAATGTAATGATTTGATACATGTATATATTGCAAAATATTTGCTATAATAAGGTTAATACATTCGTCACCTCACACAATTATAATTCGGTTGTTTTTGTTATGGCAAGAACATTTAAGATTTACTCTCATCCCAATTTCAAGTATATAATACAGTATTGTTCACTATAGTCACAATGCTGTACATTACATCCCTGGAACTTATTCATCTTATAACTGAAAGTTTGAACTCTGTCACCAACTTCTCCCCATTTCCCTGCCACTCCAGGCGCTGGTATCCATCAATCTGCTCTTTGTTTCCATGATCTCAACGTTTTTAGATTCCACATATAAGTGAGATATACAGTATTTGTCTTTCTCTGTCTGACTTATTTCACTTAGCATAATGTCCTCAAGGTCTATGCATGTTGCAAATGGCTGGATTTCCCTCTGTCTTATGGTTGAATAATATTCACAGTGGTTAAGTTTGCATGTTCCACTTTGAGGCCTGGGGTTTGCTGGTTTGCATCCTGGGTACGGACATGGCACTGCTTGGCAAGCCATGCTGTGGTAGGTGTCCCACATATAAAGTGGAGGAAGATGGGCATGGATGTTAGCTCAGGGTCAGTCTTCCTCAGCAAAAAGAGGAGGATTGGCGGCAGATGTTACCTCAGGGCTAATCTTCCTCAAAAAAAAAAAACAAGAAAAAAACCTCAAACCAACAACCAGAAGGACCTACAACTAGAATATACAACCAGGTACCCCAGGGGCTTTGGGGAGAAGAAGAAGATGAAGAAAAAAGGCAGATTGGCAACAGATGTTAGCTCAGGTGCCAATCTTAAAAAAAAATAACTTGATATTAATACAATGATTAATTCTAGCAAGGAATATTAATGGAAAATGTTTTTGAGTATTTGGATAAAAAAGGGACCAACTGGAATGATATGTTTATGTATCTATATACCTCTATATAGATACCAAACTAACTTCATTTCTTTCTTCGATAGGGTAATTTAGGCAGGTTGGATTGGATTACCAAACTGGTTAATCATAAAATGTAGACATAGGGCCTCTGGACTTCAGCAAGGCATTTGGCAAGGGCTCTTTGACAAGTGGAGAAATACGGGCTGACTTTTATATTGTGGTAAAATATACTGTGATATTGTGATTTATAGTAAGAAATCTATATTTGATCTTCATCCCCATTTTTGGCACAGAACTCCTAAAACCCTTGGGATTTCCCAAGTAATGAGAGTCATAAAGGTGTCTTTTGTATGTTAATGAGGTGACTTTGGGAACTTATCTAAGTATGGGGGCTAGTTGCCAGGGAAACCAACCATGAATAGAGGGTTGGAACTTTCAGCCCCACAATCAATCACCAACGGTCAATGATTTAATCAAACATGCCTATGTAATGAGGCCTCCATAAAAACCCCAGAGATGGGGTTCAGAGAGCTTCCAGGTTGGTGAACATGTGGCACACTCGGAGAGAGCGTGGAAGCTCTCTTCCCCATGCCTTGCCCTATGCATCTCTTCTATCTGGCTGTTCCTGAGTTGGTTCCTTTTATGACGAACCGGTGATCTAGTAAGAAAAATGTTTCTCTGAGTTCTGTGAGCGGCTCTAGAAAATTAATCAAACCCATGCTGGTCGGTCAGAAGCACAAGTGACAAACTGGACTTACGACTGGCATCTGAAGTGGGAGGTGGGGGACAGTCTTGTAGGACTGAACCCCTAACCTGTGGGATCTGATGTAACTCCTGGTAGATAGTGTCAGAAATAAGTTGAATTGTAGGGCACCCTGCTGGTGTCCAAGAATTGTTTGGTGGACGTGTGGGGAGACCTCCTCTCCACACGTTGGAAATTGGATCCAGGAACGCAAATTATATACATAACGCAAAATTTACCATTTTAATAATTTTTAAGAGTACAACTCAGTGGCCCTAAATACATTCACAATGTTGTGAAACCATCACCTCCATCCATTTCCAGAACTTTGTTTATCATCCCAAACAGAAACTCCGTACCCATTAAAAAATAGCTCCCCATTCCTCCCTCCCACCAGCCTCTGGTAACCTCTATTCTACTTTCTGTCTCTATGACTTTGACTACTGTAAATACTTCACATAAACGGAATTATATAATATTTGTCCTTTTGTGTCTGGCTTACTTCACTTAGCATAATGTCTTCAACTTTCATCCATGTTGTAGCAAGTGTCAGAATTTCATTCAAGGCTGAATAATATTCTGTTGTATGTATATGCCATGTTTTGCTTACCCATTCATCTGTTGATAGACATTTGTGTTGTTTCCAACTTTTGGCTATTGTGAGTAACGCTGCAATGAATGGGCTGACTATTTAAACAATTTGATGAATGGGCATCTGGTTGAATGATTGTGCTCAAAGGGTGCTGAGAAGTGAAATGATGGCACCATTGAAGGAAGTTTCTTGTAGTTTGCCACAGGGTTCTTCCTGCAGCCTCCCCCTGTTCATCAGTCTTCTCAAGCAAATATAGAGAGCCTGATCGATTCATTTGTATTGCAGTAGATGCAAATGTGGAGAAATGATAACTATATCAGATAGCAAGATTAGAACTCAAAGAGATACGGACAAGTTAGAAATCAAGAAAGATGAAACTTAACAGGGGCAAAATATAAGGTTAAATATTCCAGTTCAAAAAACCAACTGTATGAGTATCACTTGAGAATGCTGTCGCTTTAAAAGAGCAAGCTTAATGTGTGCCAATAATATTAATTGTCCCCCCTAAACATTCAGTTGATGTTAGGCTACATTAATGGAAATATAATATCTAAAAAAGAGATGATAGTTATACTTTACTCTGTGCCACACTTAAGGTATTGGTGTTCATTTCTGAGCAAACCTCCCCCCCCCTTGTTTGTTTGGTGAGGAAGATTGGCCCTAAGGTAACATCTGTGGCAATCTTCCTCTATTTTGTATGTGGGACACCACCACAGCATGGCTTCATGAGTGGTACATAGGTCCCTTCCTGAGATCCAAACCTGTGAACCTTGGGCGGCCAAAGTGGAGTGCATGAACTTAACTGCTATGTCACCAGGCCAGCCTCCTGGGTGTGACACTTTTAAGAATGCAGAATAGTGTAATGTGGGCTTTACTGTCACACTGCCCTACTTCACATTCCAGTTTCATTAGTTTTAACTCTGTGACCTTGGGCAAGTTGCTTAACCTCTCTATGTCTCAGTTTCCTCAGTGGTAAAATAGAGACAACAAGAGGGCTGTTGTGAAGATTAAATGAAGTAACACATAGTAAGTAGTCCACAAATATTAATTTTTAAAATGAGGTAGTCACAACAGAATATATTCAAACAAGAGCAACTGCTTATTCATTCATCCCACAAATATTTATGAAGCGCATCACCATCATAGGAGGAGCGCTTGAAGACACTAGGGATGTTCAGCCTAGGGAAGACACAGCATGAGGGTGTGAGAGCCGTCTTCACATATTTGCAGGACTGTCACGTGGAAGAGGCAGTAGACTTTTTCTGAATGGTTTCATGGAGTAGAACTGGAACCACTGGGTGGAAGCTACAGATTTTGGATCAATGTAAGAAAAATGGAATTGGCTGCCTTCTGAGACAGTGGGTTAATGGTCATTGCCAGCGTCCAAGCAGAGGCTAGACAAAGACTTGGCAAGGTATTGTAAGGACATTCTAGCCTCACCTGGGTGGTTTGAGCACACGACCTTTAATGCTCCTTAATCCTTCCAGAGCTGAAGAGTCTATGATGGTGTGACAATGCTCTTGCTCTTTCTCACCTGCAGGATCGTAGAAGGTCTGTACATCTCCCACCTGCTTCCATTTCTTCATCAAACCACATTTGGACCTAAACAGAATGAATTGAAGTCAAATGCAGGTCGACCTGGGAAAATTTAGTTTCCCCCTCCTCCATACCATATAATTACTGAGCAAAATGTTGATCCAGAATTCCTGGAATAGAGAGGCTGAGGGAAGTCTGATGAATTTTTAAGGAAATTTTTGAAACGTTCCTAAGTCCTTCTTAAAAAAAGTGTCATTGAAAAAAAAGATGTAGGGCCGGCCCCGTGGCTGAGTGGTTAAGTTCGCGTGCTCCACTGCAGCGGCTCAGGGTTTTGCTGGTTCGGAACCTGGGCGCAGACATGGCACCGCTCATCAGGCCATGTTGAGGCGGCGTCCCACAGGACACAACTAGAAGGACCTGCAACTAAGATATACAACTATGTACGGGGGGATTTGGGGAGACAAAGCAGAAAAAAAAAAAGATTGGCAACAGTTGTTAGCTCAGGTGTCAATCCTTAAAAAAAAAAGATATAAACTTAAAATTTCAACCATAGATTAAGGAGTGGCATCTGAGAACAACAGTAAAGTTTGATAGTTTTCTGAAGAGTTGAGAATGAAAAATAAAGCTTTCTGTTTTTATAGACTAGTGCTTCAGAATTCATAGACTGTGCCTGTTGTCATGAGAAAACTTGAGTCGGGAAGTTTGCCTTAGTAAGCAGCTCAAACATGCTCTTTATTTGTCCTCTGAATTAAAATGTGAAACAGAATGAACCAAACCGGGTAGTTTCATAAAAAAACGTATCATACTTTATTTTTCATTACTTCCTGAGAGAATAAGAATGCCCTAGAGAACAAAGGCACTAGGTAAATCTACTAAGTAAATGAATAAATTATAATTAGAATGTATCATTTAGAGGAGACAGCTAGCCTTTATCCACCAAATATATAAATAACCAGGCAATTTAAATGAATCTATGACATAGATAAGTCTCACAAACATTAAAAAAGAGGTTGATAAGTACATTTTAAAGTTTCACAGCCAGTCGTCTTGGCACTTTCAGATAGCATCTTAAAAAATACAGAGAGGGGCCAGCCCTGTGGCTGAGTGGTTAAGGTCGCGCACTCCCCTTCGGTGGCCCAGGGTTTCGCTGGTTTGGATCCTGGACACGGACATGGCACCGTTTGTCAGGCCATGCTGAGGCAGCATCCCACATGGCACAACTAGAAGGACCCACAGCTAGAATGTACAACTATGTGCTCGGGGGCTTTAGGGAGAAGAAAAGAAAAAGAGGAAGATTGGCAACAGAGGTTAGCTCAGGGGCAATCTTAAAAAAAGAAGTACAGAGAAAAATTTGAAGTGTAAACTAGCAGTATAGACTTTAATCCCATTTCTGGGTTAAACGCTAATGGATGGTATCAATAATTCTTGAGCAAGAAAAAACATATACTGATTTGGGTAAACTTGTTTTCATTTGTAACTAAGTTGCTTTCCAACTGATCAACAAAAACCTTGGTAGCTTTTGTTTGTGGGATTTTTTTTCTCACGATAATTATTTTCTTACTAAAAGGTAATTTATTTTCAACAGCTGCTTGGGGAAAGATTAAACAAAGGACAAATACCATAGTAGGTGCCAAAAGCACTCTACAGTTCACGAACTAATTGATATCACTTATAAATCTATTTTTTTTTCCTGAGGAAGATTTGCCCTGAGTTAACATCTGTTGCCAATCTTCCTCTTTTTGCCCAAGGAAGACTTGCCCTGAGCCAACATGTGTGCCAGTCTTCCTCTACTTTGTATGTGGGTCATCAGGCCTCAGCATGGCCTCCAATGAGTGGTGTAGGTCTGTGCCTGGGAACTGAACCTGGGCCACCGAAGCAGAGTGCGCTGAACTCAACCACTAGGCCACTGGCTGGCCCCATAAATCTATTTTTGAATAGCTACAGAAATACTATTGGCATTCAGTAAGTAACAAAATCAAAGCCTATAAAACCAAGTCAGGGTACACTAGAATCATTTCCCCCGTTATCTTTGGGGTTTGTGCCACAAAATATACAATACCATCTGATATACTTGCGTAGCACCTCACTGTTTACAAAAGTGTGTTCACACCCCTTCTCATTTGATCCTCATAACAATCCTGTGAATAGACAATATTATCCAGATCTTACAGATGAGGAAACTGATATTTAAAGAATTTAAGTGATTTGCTCAAGGTGTTACAATGAGAAAAGACAAACACAAGATGGCTGACTCCGGGCCATCTACTGCCCCAGAGCTGTTATCTTTTATCTCCTGAAGGAAACATTCAGCCTAGTAGTGACAGCCAATTCCTCAATTAGTAACTGAATCGTTCTGATTAAAAAGTCCAAAATGCAAAAAATTTCTTATGTTGAATTCCTCTCCAATGGAAAGAGTTATAGCAAGTGTTACAATGTTTAAGATATTTCGACATTTTAGTTATGACTTCCTACAATGTGTATCAATATGGGACAGGAGAACAGATAAGTTATGTGACTGTTTGCTCTCGGTACCTGAGTTAGGCATTAAGCTCTATTTTCTTGTGGATGAAGCAATATGTCAGAAATATATGACTTGTGTCACTCAATTATAATAATTGTGTGCGATGACAATGACATCAACTAGATATTGTGCATCTACAGAATGCCGGGCACTCTCTGTACATTTCCTTGTGGAATCCACTGTGAGGTGTGTATGTGTGCATCTCTCTGAGTAATATAACTATACTTTCATTTGACAGATCAGGTATCCAAGGTTCAGAGAGATTAAATAAGCAGATTGAGACCACAGCCAATAACTGGAAAAGCTGGGATTCAAACACAGGCTATCTGACTTCAAAACTTATTCCATTAACCAATATGCTACATTGCTTCTAACATAAAAGGAGTATGAAACCACCTATGGTTTCAAAAACGAAAGGAGAGGGGGCCGGCCTGGTAGTGTGGCTAAGTTTGTATGCTCTGCTTCCCAGCGGGGTTCACTGGTTCGGATCACCGGCCAGGACTTACACACCACTCATCAAGCTACGAGTGGCGGCGTCCTACATAAAAAGGAGAGGAAGATCGGCACAGATGTTAGCTCAGGGCCAATCTTCCTCACCAAAAAAAAGGGCGGGGGGTGGATTAAAAAAGTTAAAAAAAAGAATAAAAGCAGGAGCACTGAATCAGGTTGCTGGCTATTTTGAAAACAGCTTTTTAGGGATCATTTCCCATTCAGTAGTTTTAAAGAACTCTCTATCTCTCTTTGTCCCCATACAAATACAGATTTCCCCTGCTATGCGAAAGTTCGCTTTATGCCACATCGCTTTTAAAAAAAGTCCTACCTTAGTACCTGTTTTTACTAACTGAAAGAAATCTGAAGAGGATTTTCGTTTTTACAGAAAAAAAGACGAAAAGAGAAAAGAGCGATCAGCGTCTGTTTTGCAGCAAGCCCTTACAGAGGCTCAGCAGTGGAGCTGTCGTATTTCAGGCCTCGCCCATCAGCCGCATCAGCCACAGCAGATGACGAACTTCGACCTTCAACACGGAGGCAGGCAGACCAGAGGCAGGTGTTGACGTTAGGGAGCTGCTGCCCTGATGGATTCACACGACGGTGAGATGTTCCCAGATGACCCTCTTTCTCTCTCTCCTACACCCCAGTCTCCTGTACCTCCCACCACCCCGACCTCGGACAACTCAGCCCGACACCCCGTCATCCCCACCACCACCTCTCAGCCTTCCAGAGTGCTTGCTGGCTTCCCGCTACTGGGAAGTGATGCTACACCATACAGACATTATTTCTATTTTATATAGGCTGTGTATTTATCATAGCATTCCTGCTTTTAGTGTATGTTAGTGTTATTTAGGTTTTATGTGTTATTTGGTAGGTTATTTTTTGGGTCTGGGAACACTCAAAAGTTTTTCTCATATAAATTAATGGTAATTGCTGCTTCACTTTCAGCCATTTCTGCTTACAAAAAGTTTCATAGGAACACTCTCCTTTCAGATCGTGGGGGAAACGTGTAGTGCCTTCCAGTAGAATAGAGTATATCTATGTGTGTATATAATGTATATAGAGAGATTATATCTCTATATATGTATGTTTAGTACTTTCTCGTCCACATTCCAGGGTTTTTTTCTTAATTTTGGAGAAATCGTGAGTGCACACTGATACTTCCAATTTAAATCCAACTCTATTAAGGTCTCTCCCGCCTTCACCCATTCGATAATTTTATCTCCCTTCTTCCAGGGAGAAGCCTGGTTTCCAACAGCATTAACTCATTTACTCCAATGCACACAAAATTGCTCCAGAATTGCTGTACTCACTCTACTATGTAAAACAAACCTACTTAAAAGGGTGGAGGATTTGTATGCAGTGCTTTTTTATCCCTAGTCTGCGGATATTTAGACCAAGCACTGTGTTCGAAAGTCACTTGGGTTCATTATTTTCAGTGTGGTTATGTTACCCGTTTGAAACATGGTTGGGTTCGTTCATTTCTGCTTGCATTCAGCTTTAGGTTTCTCCTCCCATCCTGTTGATTCAATTTTATCTTTGAAAATGTAGAACATGGCATGATTTCAAAAGTCAAAACTGTACAAAAATGTATACTCAGAGAAGCGTGACTCTCTCCCCTATCCCTCCCACCTGTCCCCTCCTCCCTAAAAAGAATCTTAGACACGACAATGATTGCTGGCCTCCCAAAACTCAACCCCACCTGATAAAATCTTGTGCCTTAACATTTAATTTGAAGGGAGTAATTAGGAAAAAAAGTCTAAAAAGTCTTCTTAGGGGGGCTGATAATGAAAAAAAGGTTCAGCAACACTGCACTGATTGTTTCTCCATCTCTATGTTTTCATTTTGAGAATGTTAAATAAATTGAGTCATACAGTATGTAACTTTTTTGAGATTGGATTTTTTCCACTCAACATAGCGTCCTCGAGATCCATCCAAGTTGGGTATATGAAAAGTTCTTTCCTTTATGTTGCTGAGTAGTATTCCGGGGTAGGACTATGCCACAGTTGGTTTATCCACTCGCCCAGTGAAGGTCTTCTGGGTTGTTTCCAGTTTTCAGAGATTGCAAATAAAGCCTCTATATACATTCCCACACAGGTTTTTGTGTGAACATAAATTTTCATTTTTCTGGGGTAAACACCAGGAGTATAATTGCCGGGTTGTATGCAAGTGTATGTCTAATTTTATAAGAGACTGACAAACTATTTTCCAGAATGTTCCATTTTAGATTCCCACCAGCAATGTATGAGAGATCCAGTTTCTCCACATACTCACCGGGCATTTGCTGTCATCTGTATTTTTCATTGTAGTCATTCTGATAGATGTGTAATGATATTCCATCATGGTTTCAATTTGCATTTCTCTAATGGTAATGATGTTGAACTTTTCATGTGTTTATTTGCTTATTTGTAGTTTTCAGCACACAGATCTTCTACGTGTGTTGTTAGAATAATACCTAATTATTTGATGATTGTGAATGGTCTTGTGTTTTAATTCTGGTTTCCATTTGTTCATTGCTAGTACATAAAAATATAATTAAATTGTAGGACACTCAGCCGTCGTCTAAGAATTGCCTAGTGGTATGTAGAAACCGTCCCTCAAACACATGTATACTTTGGAATAGGTGACCAGAACCTTTTAACACCTATTTTCAATTCTTTTGGGTACCTCCCTAGGAATGGAATTGCTGAGTCATATGGTAATTTTATATATAATTTTTTTTTTTTGAGGAAGATTAGCCCTGAGCTAACATCTGCCACCAATCCTCCTCTTTTTGTTGAGGAAGACTGGCCCTGAGCTAACAACTGTGCCCATCTTCCTCTACTTTATTTGTGGGACACTTGCCACAGCATGGCTTGACAAATGGTGCATAGGTCCGCACCTGGGATTTGAACCGGTGAACCCTGGGCCATTGAGGTGGAACATGCGAACTTAACTGCTGTGCCACCAGGCTGGCCTGTATATCTAATGTTTTTGACATACTTCCAGACTGTTTCCAATGCAGCTGCCCCATTTACATACTTACCAGCAGGGTAGGGTGTATAAGGGTTCCAGTTTCCCCACAGCTTCAGCAACACTTGTTATTAGCTATCTGTTTTATTATAGCCATCTCAGTGGGTTTGAAGCGAATTTGAGTTGCATTCTCTGATGACTAATTTTGTTGAGCATTTTTTCTTGTGCTTATCGTCCATTTGTGTATATTAGGAGAAATGTCTATTCAGATCCTTTTTCCATTTTTAAATTGGGCTGTTCGTATTTTTGTTGTTGAGTTAAAAGAGTTCTTTATATATTCTGGCTATAAGACCCATATCAGATATATGATTTGAAAATATTTTCTTTCATCCTGTGAATTGTCCTTTTACTTTCTTTTTTTTAAAGATTTTAAAATTTTTCCTTTTTCTCCCATATCCCCCCAGTACATAGTTGTATATTTTTACTTGTGGGTCCTTTTAGTTGTGGCATGTGGGACGCCGCCTCAACATGGCCCGATGAGTGGTGCCATGTCTGTGCCCAGGATCCGAACTGGCAAAACCCTGGGCCGCCGAAGCCAAGCATGCGAACTTAACCACTCAGCCACAGGGCTGGCCCCCTATTTTCTTCTTTTGTTGCTTGTGCTTTTGATATCCTTTCTAAGAATCCATTTACAAATCCAAGGTTATGAAAATTTATGTCTGTGTTTTTTTTCCTAAGAGTTTAGTAGTTTCAGCTCTTCCAATCCATGAACAAAGAGATGTCGTTTCATTTATTTAGGCCTTTAGTTCTTTTGTTTGTTTATTTTTTTGCTGAGGAAGATTCATCCAGAGCTAACATCCACTGCCAATCTTCCTCTTTTTGTATGTGAGCTGCTGCCATAGCATGGACATTGACAGATGAGTGGTATAGGTCTGCACCTGGGAACCAAACCTGGGCTGCTGAAGCAGAGCCTGCCAAACTTAACCACTAGGCCACTGGGGCTGGACCCAGGTCTTTAATTCTTTCAACAATGCTTTGTACTTCTCTGTGTTCAAGTTTTGTGCCCCTTGGTTAAATTTATTGCTATGTATTTTCTCTCTTTTTGATGCTGCTGTAAATGGAATTGTTTCCTTAATTTCATTTCCAGATTTTTCATTGAAAGTGTATAGAAATAATATTGATTTTTGTGTGTTGATCTTGTGTTCTGCAAGATTGCTGAATTCATTTATTAGCTCTAATAGTTTCTTTGTGAATTCTTTAGGATTTTCTCTATATATGATGATGTCATCTGTGAATAACGATACTTTTACTTCTTCCCATCCAATTTTCATGCCTTTTATTTCTTCTTCTTGCCTAATTTCTCTGGTTAGAACTTCCAGTACAACGTTGAAAAGAAGTGATAAAAATGGGTATCCTTGTCTCGTTTCTGATCTTTGGGGGAACTCCTTTCAGTCTTTCACTATTGAGCAAAACGTTAACCTGTGGAGTTTTTATAAACATTCTTTCTCATGTTTAGGAAATTCTCTTCAACTCTTAGTTTGTTGAGTGTTTTTATCATGAAAGGATGTTGGGTTTTGTCAAATACTTTTACTGCGTCAATTAAGATGACCATATATTTTCTTTACTCTATTAATAAGGTATTAATAAATTGGTTGAATTTTGTATGTTGAAACATCCTTACATTCCTGAGATAAATCACAGTTGGTCATGACATATAATCCTCCTAATCAGCTGCTGGATTCTGTTTGCTAGTATTTTGTTGAGGATTCTCGTGCCTATATTCATAAGGGGTAGTGTATATAGTTTTCTTATGATGTTTTTATCTGGCTTTAGTTTCAGGGTAATGCTGGCCTTACAGAATGAGTTGAGACATGTTCTTTCTTTCTTCTGTTTTTTGGAAGAGTGTGAGAAGGATTGGTGTTAATTCCTTGCATGTTTGGTAAAATTCACCAATGAAGCCGTCTGGTCCTGGGCTTATTTTTGTTGGGAGGATTTTGATTACTGATTCAGTCTCTTTACTTGTTTTAGGTCTGTGCAAATTTTCTCTTCTTGAGTCAGCTCTGATAGTTTGTGTGTTTTTAGGAATTTGTCCACTTCATCTAGGGTGTCTAATGTGTTGACATACAATTGTTCATAGCATTCTCTTATAATCCTTTTTATTTTATAATGTCTGTAGTAATGTCCCTACTTTCTGATTTAGTAATTTGAGTCTTGTATCATTTTTTTCTTGGTCAGTCTAGCTAAATGAATATCAATCTGGTTGGTCTTTTCAAAGAACTGACTTTTGGTTTTGTTGATTCTCTCTATTGTTTTTCTATTCTTTAGTTCATTTCTCTCCACTCTAATTTTTATTATTTCCTCCCTACTGCTAGGTTTAGTTTGCTCTTCTTTTTCTAGTTCCTAAAGGTATAAAGTTAGGTTATTGATTGGGGCTCTTTCTTTTCTTTTAGTGTAAGCACTGACCACTATAAATTTCTCTCTGAGCACTGTTGTTACAGCATCCCATAGGTTTTGTCATGTTGTGTTTTTATTTTAATTTTTTCAACTCATTTTTTATTGAGATATAATTGACATATAGTATTATATTCATTTCAGCTACATAACATAATTATTTGATATTTGCATATATTGCAAAATGATTGCTACAATATCTAGTTAATATCCATTACTATGCATAATTACAAATTATTTTTCCTGTGATGAGAAGTTTTAAGATTTACTCTCTTAGGAGCTTTCAAATATAAAACATACTATTGTTATTTATAGTCACCATGTTGTACATTACATCCCCAGAACTTATTTATTTTATAACTGGAAGTTTCTTCCTTTTCACCACCTTCACACACCCCCACCCCCTTCACACACCTCCACCCCCACCCTGCCTCTGGCAACCACCAGTTCTTTTCTGTATCTATGAGTTCTTTTTGATTTCTTTTTTAGATTCCACATATAAGTGATATGGTATTTCTCTTTCTCTGTCTGACTTATTTCACTTAGCATAATGCCCTCAAAGTCCATCCATGTTGTCACCAATGGCAATATATCATTCTTTTTTTATGGCTGAAATATACATATATATACCATATATTTATATACTATATATATACCACATACCACATTTTATTATCTATTCATCCATCAATGGACACTAAGGTTGTTTCCAAATTTTGGCTATTGTGACTACTGCTTCAATGAATATAGGGGTGCCTATATCTTTTCAAATTAGTGTTTTTATGTTCTTTGGATAAATACCCAGAAGTAGAACTGCTGGCTCGTAAGGTAGTTCTATTTGTAATTTTTCGTGGAACCTCCATACTGTTTTCCTTATTGGCTGCACCAACAATGCACAAGAGTTCTCTTTTCTCCACATCCTCGCCAACACTTGTTATTTCTTGTCTTTTTGATAATAGCCGTTCTAACAGGTGTGAAGTGATATCTCATTGTGCTTTTGATTTGCATTTCCCTGATGATTAGTGATGTTGAGCACCTTTTCATGTACCTGTTGGCCACCTGTATGTCTTCTTTGGAAAAATGTCTATTCAGATCTTCTGCCCATTTTTCACTCAGATCGTTTTTTTGTTATTGAGTTGTATGAGTTCTTTATATATTTTGGGTATTAACCCCTTATCAGATATATGATTTGCTTATTTTCTGGTACCTGGCCCTGGAGTGATGAGGGAAGGTGGATAGTGACCTGGAATGTCAAAGTCAGATAAAGGAAGTGATTTCAACTATGGGCTCTAGATTTGTTGTTTTGCTTTGAAAGGAGCCCTCAGAGGTGAGTTGTGCACTATTTCTAGGAATTAGCTAACCCTGAGAGGGGCAGTCCCTCCAGTGTCAGCAGGGTCCCAGATATCAAAGCATCAAAATACAGAAAATAAAAAGACATGGTTAATACAGGTATTTACAAAGGGATAGCCAAATAGACCAGTGAAACAAAATAGAGAATCCAAAATCAGACTTATAAATATTCAGGCCACCTGATTTTTGACAAAGGTGCTATTTTAATTGAATGGGGGAAATAATGATATTTTCAATAAATAGTCCCTTATTTGGTGTTATCCACATGGAAAAATAAGAATTTTGACCCTTACATCAGACAACACACAAACATTTATTTCAGATCGATTATAGAACTAACTGTTACAGGTAAAAAGATAAAACTTCTCAAAGGTAAAATAGAAAACTATCTTCATTAATTTGGGGTAGGCAAAGGTTTCTTAAATAGAAAACAAAAAGCAATAACCAAAAAGATAAAGATTAACAAATTGGTCTTCACTAAAATAAAGAACTTCTATATACCAAAAGACACCGTTTAAAAAGTGGAAAGGCAAGCCATAAAGAGACAATATTTGAAATACATATATCTGATGAAAGAGTTCCAGTGTTACTAAAGAATTCCTACATATAAATGAGATAAAGAAAGACAATTCATTTTTTTAATGAATAAAAGACTTGAACAGATACTTCAAAAAATAGGATATACAGATGGCAAATTACCACACACAAAGGTGCTTAACATATTCATTACCAAATTAAAACCAAAATTTGATATATAACAAATCTATCAGAAAATCTAAAATTTAAAACCTGATAATAGCAAGTGTTGGCAAGTATGTGGAATAACTCTTATGCTTTGCTCATTGTATGCTAGACAGCATGAAAATGATGTGACCTCAATGCTTAGAACTCACTTTTGGCAGAAACAAAACACACACAAAAACGCTTGATGGGAAGTGGGCCTAGAAGTGGACTAGGCCTGGAAGATAAGGATAAGTTACATCCCAGCTTAGTAGGGGTGGGAGGTCTGCGACCAAATCATGCTGTGGAGTAGACAATAAAAGGTTTGCAAATTCAGGTGAGAAATTTAGACAGCAGGAAGACTACAGCAAGAAAGGAATTTGAACTTGCCACAAAGACTGATGGTTAGTGCAATAATTCCCTGAGTCATTACCAGGAGCAGGCACTGTTGTCCAAGTGTGGGTGGTGTTCAGGTTGGAGTTTACAGACCTCTCAATACACTCCCAAAGAAGGGAGGAAAAATAGGACTAACAAATGGACTAGGAAATAGGACAAGACAAATAGTCAGGGCAAAGACCCAGTGGGCCAAGCACTGTCATCCACAAGGAATCAAAGCGACTTCCAAGCTTAACACAGATTCTGCCCTTATTTATTGATTGCTACAGTTGCTAAGACTCTCTGACCTCTTGATTATTTCATCCCCCATGATGATGCTGTGCCTTCTATCAGTTTACCAAGAGATGCGTGCTGTATTCCCTCAGTGCATCCACAAGGGGCAACAGAGAGCAATAAGTGTTAGCCTCAGCAAACCCAATCTTTGAGGATTCTTTAAGAAACTACACTCCACACCAGTATGAGGACTTCATTCAGTAATTGAAGTTAAGGGAAAGTCATTTCCTGGAGGAGGAAGTAAAGAAATTGAACACAGGGAGACCCACCTTCTCTTATGGCCTAATCCTCACTCTTGCCTGTCTTCTTTCTGGACTACTAGGTACTATACTCTTGGTTGGGAACAAAGATGATCCACGTTCATAAAAGATCCCAACATACCACTGTCTATCTGCTTCCTGGCATCTGACTTCTCATTTAAATGATGGTGGACCTAAGTTCTTAGTGGCTGAATCACAATACTGTAAAGCATTTGTTTATGATTCTGTACCCCCCCATGAAAAATAGACAAGCAAAACACATCATTCATTCATTCATTTGTTCAGAATCTATCACTGCAGAATTCTTTCAGATGACAAGATGACAATGTGCAGTAATCGTTACCGAATTGGCAGGAAGCCCGGCAGCATTAACAACAAACAAGTGAAGGAAGAACTTTTCACTGGCAAACTAGTTGGCAAAATCATTACACACAAACCTAAGTATTTATATTCTCCCATTTCAGTGTAAAAACAAATGCCATAAGCACAAATCTATGGGATTTAAATTACGAGCCAGAGCATGTCACTTAACTGACACAGCAATAATCCTCTTTCATAGGCCAGCAACGTGTACAAGTCAGATTCAGCCTCTCATCAAAAGACATAATCAGCTCATTGGCATGCTCATAGTCCAGCTGAAGAGGAAAACTTTTCTAGAACAACCTATGCATCTAACTTTTGGGTAAAACATGGAGCAGAAAACATCATTGTGCTTTTAACAACAACTGCTGGGGAAAGCAAAACGTATTACACATATTTCTGGAGAAATTATTAGAGTAACTATTAGAAGAGTGTTAATAAAACTCGTCCCGCCTGGTCCTGGAGCACAGCCATTCCCAATTAGATGTTGGCTTTATCAGAGGCCTACCCTTCCCTTCATGGAAAACTAATTGGCACCTTAGGAGAATCTGTGACAACACCAGCAATTTCGTTTCTTGGTAGTGGTACTTTAATCCCTCCTTCTTTACTTCCTCTTTTTTTCCCAAGACATAATTCACATGCCACATCCATTTTAAAGTGTACAATTCAGTGCTTTTTAGTATATTCATACAGTTGTGTAATCATGACCTCTAATTTACTTTATGTCTCTATGGATTTGCCTGTCCTGGATGTTTCAAATGAATGGAATTATCAATATGTGGCCTCTTTGACTTAACATCATGTTTTCAAGGTTCATCTATGTTGTGGCGTGTATCAGTACTTCATTCCTTTCATGGCTGATTAACGCTCCACTGTATGGGTATACCACATTTTGTTTATCAATTTATCAATGGACACTTGAATTGTTTCTACATTTGGCTATTATACATAATGTTGCTATGAACATTCACATACAAGCTTTTGTGGAATGTATGTTTTCATTTCTCTTGAGTGTATACCTAAAAGTGGAATTACTGGGTCGTATGATAACTAAGTTTAAATTTTTTTTTCCTGAGGAAGATTAGCCCTGAGCTAACATCTGCCAATCCTCCTCTTTTTGCTGAGGAAGACTGGCCCTGAGCTAACATCCATGCCCGTATTCCTCTACGTTATATGTGGGACGCCTACCACAGCATGGCTTGCCACACGGTGCCATGTCCACACCCGGGATCCGAACTGGCGAGCCCCGGGCCACCAAAGTAGAACATGCGCACTTAACCACTGCGCCACCGGGCCGGCCCCCTAAGTTTAAATTTTAAGGAACTGTCAAATTTTTTTCCAAATCAGCTGCGCCATTTTGCATTATACCAGGAATGTATGAGCGTTCAAATTTCTCCATATCCTCACCAACATTTGTTATTGTCCATCTTTTTAATTGTAGGCATCTTAGTGTGTGTGAAGTGGTATCTCATTTTGGTTTTTATTTGCATTTCCCTAATGACCAATGATATCAAGCATCTTTTCATGCACTTTTTGGCCATTTATATATCTTCTTTGGAGAAATGTCTGTTCAAGTCCTTTGCCTGTTTTTAGTTGGGTTGTCTTTTTGTTGCTGAGTTGGAAGAGGTCTTTATGTATTCTGGATACTACAACCTTATCAGATACATGATTTGCAAAAATTTTCTCCCTTTCCGTGAATTGTCTTTTCACTTTCTTGATAGGGTCTTTTGACACAAAAAAGTTTTTCATTTTGATGAAGTCCAATTTATCTATTTTTTCTTTTGTTTCATGTGCTTTTAGTGTCATCTCTAAGAATCCATTGCAAATTTAAGGTCCTGAAGATTTCTCCTATGTTTTCTTCAAAGAGTTTTATAGTTATTGCTCTTTCATTTAGCTCTTTGACCCATTTTGAGTTAATTTTTTAATATGGTGTGAGGTAGGGGTCCAGCTTAATGCTTTTGCTTGTGAATATCCAGTTGTCCAAGCCTCATTTATTGAAAAGACTATTCTTTCTCCATTGAATGGTCTTCACATCCTTCTCAAAAACCAATTGACCATTGATGTATGGGTTTATTTCTGGACTCTCAATTCTCTTCCATTAATCTACACATCTATTCTTGTGCCAGTACTATAATATTTTGACTAATATAGCTTTGTAGTAAGTTTTGAAGTAGGGAAGTATAAGTCCTCCAACTTTGTTCTTTTTCAAGATTGTTTTAGCTATTTTGTGTCCCTTGCACTTCCATACTAATTTTGGGATAATCTCGTCCATTTCTATAGAAAAGGAAGCTGGAATTTTGATAGGAATTGCATTCCTTCTGTTGATCAATTTGGAGAGTACTGCCAACCTTACACTATTACGTTTTCCAACTCATGAAATGGGATGTCTTTCCATTTATTTAGGTCTTCTTTAATTTCTTTCAACAATATTTTGGAGTTTCCAGTGTACAATATTTGCAGTTCCCTGGTCAAATTTATTCCTAAGTATTTACTCTTTTTGATGCTCTTGTAAATGGAATTGTTTTCTTAATTTCATTTTCATATTGTTCATTGCTAGAAGTACCATTGATTTGTGTCTGTTGATCTTATTTCCTCTGACCTTGCTGCACTGGTTTATTACATCCATGTTTTGTTCTTGATCTTAGGGAGAAAGCTTATAGTCTTTCACCATTAAGTGTGATGCTAGCAATGGATTTTTCATAGATGCCTTTTATCAGGTTGAAGGCATTGTCTTTTATTACTAGAGTTTAGTGTTTTTTATCATGAAAGGCTGTTGGGTTTTGTCAAATGTTTTTGTGCATCTATGAAATGATCATGCTATTCTTGCCTTTTATTCTATTAATACACTATTTACATTCATTGATTTTTGTATGTTGAACAAACTTTGTATTTCTGAGGTCAATCTTACTTGATCATGGTGTACAAACCTTTCTATATGTTGAGGAATTTGGCTTGCTCGTATTTTGTTAAGGATTTTTGTGTCTATATTTATAAGGGATATTTATGTGTACTCTTATTTTCTTGGGATGTCTTTGGCTGGTTATAGTATCAGGGTAATACTTGTCTCTTAGAATGATTTGGGCAGTGTTCTGTCCTCTTTTATTTTTTGGAAGAGTTTGTTTAAGATTGTTGTTAATTCTTCTTTAGAGTTTGCTAATTCACTAAACTAAGCCAACTGGTCCTGGACATTTCTTTGTTAGAATTTGTTTTGATGAATGGCTCAATCTCTACTTGTTATAGGTATACTTCCATTTTCTACTTCTTCTTGAGTCAGTTTCAGTAGTTTGTGTCTTTCTAGGAATTTGTCTATTTCATCTAGGTGATCTCATTCACTGGCATACAGTTGTCCATAGTGTTCTCTTATAATCCTATTTATTTCTATAAGATTGATAATAGTCCCCCCATTTCATTCTTGATTTTAATAATTTGAATCTTCTCTCTTAATCAGTATAGCTAAAGGCTTCTCAATTTTGTTGATCTTTTCAAAGAGCTAACTTTTATTTTTGTTGATTTTTATTACCTATTTCATTAATTTCCACTCTAATCCTTAGTATTTAGTTCCTTCTGCTTATTTGGGTTTCGTTTGCTTGTCTTTTTCTAGTTTCTAAAGATGAAAAATTGGGTTATTGATTTGAGATATTTTTTCTTTCTAAATATTGGTATTTACAGCTATAAAATCCTGCTAAGCATTGCTCGATCTGCATCCCATAAATTCTGTATGTGTTTTTGTGTTGTGATTAAATTTGTGATAAATTTGTTGTGATTTTGTTTTCATTTATTTCAAAGTGTTTTCTAATTTCCATTGTGAGAAATTTATTTGAACCATTGATAATTTAGTTGTGTGTTTAATTTCCATATATTTATGAATTTCCCAAATTCCATTCTGTTGTTGATTTCTATTTCCATTCCGTTGTGAATGGAGAACATACTTTGTATGATATAAATCTCTTAAAATTTATAAACTTGTTTTATAGTTTAACATATGGTGTATTCTGGAGAATGTTCCATGTGCACTTGAGAAGAATGTATATTCTGCGGTTGTTGGGTGGAATGTTCTGTAGGTTTCTGTTATGTCTATTTGGTTTATAGTTTTGTTCAAGGCCTCTATTCTGTTGATGATATTCTGTCTACTTTTTCTATCCGTTATTCAAAGTAGGGTATTGAAGTCTCCAATTATTATTGTTGAATTGTCTATTTCACCTTTTAATTCTGTCCATTTTTGATTCACGTATTTTGGGGCTCTGCTGTTAGGTGACTACATGCTTATAATTGTTATATCTTCTTTTAGATTGGCTCTTTTATTATTATAAAATGTCCTTTTTCTGTAGTAATAATTTTTTACTTAACGTCTATTTTGCGTGATGTTAATATAGACACTCCAGCTCTCTATTGGTTACTGGTTGTAAAATTTATCTTTTCCCACCTGTTTACTTTCAACCTATTTTTGTCTTTGAATCAAAGTGTGTCTCTTGTAGACAGCATATAGTTGAATCATTTTTTCTTACCTGTTCTGCCAATCTCTGTCTTTGATTGGCACGTTTAATCCCTGTAGATCCAATGTAATTACTGATAAGGTAAGATTTGCATCTGCAAATTTTCTATGTCTTATGCCTTTTTTGTTTCTCTATCCTTCCATTACTATGTTCTTTTGGTAGTGTACTATTTTAATTATTTACTATTTTTATTATTTTCATTCGTATTATTTTCTAATGTACTATTTTAATTCCCTTGTCATTTCTTTTATTACGGATATTTTGTTTTTATTGAGGTCATAATAGTTTATGACATTGTGAAATTTCAGTTGTACATTATTATTTGTCAGTCACCATTATAAGTACACCGCTTCACCCTTCGTGCCCACCCCCCAACACTCTTCTGCCTGGTAACCACTGAACTGTTCTCATTATCCATGTGTTTGCTTATCTTCCACATACAAGTGAAATCATATGGTGTTTGTCTTTCTCTGTCTGGCTTATTTCACTTAACATAATACCTTCAAGCACCATCTATGTTGTTGTGAATGGCACGATTTTGTCTTTTTTTCTGGGCTGAGTAGTATTTCATTGTATATGTATACCACTTTATCCAATCATCAGTCGATGGGCACTCGGGTTGCTTCCAAGTCTTGGCTATTGTGAATAATGCTGCAATGAACATAGGGGTGCATAACTCTTTTTTAACTGTTGATTTCAAGTTTTTTGGTTAAATACCTAGTAGCGGGATAGCTGGGTCATATGGTATTCCTATTTTTAATTTTTTGAGAAATCTCCATACTGTTTTCCACAGTGGTTGTACCAGTTTGCATTCCCATCAGTAGTGTATGAAGGTTCCCTTTTCTCCACAACCTCTCTAACATTTGTTATTTTTCGTCTTGGGGAATATAGCCATTCTAACGAGTGTAAGGTGATATCTTCCTGTAGTTTTGATTTGCATTTCCCTGATGATTAGTGATGTTGAACATCTTTTCATGTGCTTATTGGCCATCCGTATATCTTCTTTGGAGAAATGTCTGTTCACGCCCTCTGCCTATTTTTTGATTGGGTTGTTTGTTTTTTTGTTGTTCAATTGTGTGAGTTCTTTATATATTTGGAGATTAACCCCTTGTCAGATATATGATTTGCAAATATTTCCTCCCAATTGATGGATGGTCTTTTTGTTTTGATCCTGGTTTCCTTTGCCTTGCAGAAGCTCTTTAGTCTGAGGAAGTCCCACTTGTTTACTTTTTCTTTTGCTTCCCTTGTCCGAGAAGACATCGTATTTGAAAAGATTCTTTTAAGACCAATGTCAAAGAGTGTACTACCTATATTTTCTTTCAGAAGTTTTATGGTTTCAGGTGTCACCTTCAAGTCTTTGATCCATTTTGAGTTTATTTTTTATTTTAATTATTTACTATTTTAATTATTATTATTTTCTAGTGTACTATTTTAATTCCCTTGTCATTTCTTTTATTATGGATATTTTTGAATAATTTTCTTAGTGGTTGCTCCAAGGATTACAATTAATATCATAATCTATAAAATTAATAATGGATTAACAATAACTTAATTTCAGTGCTATAGAAAAATAGTGTTCCTATATAACTTGTTTCCTCCCCCTCCCACTTTGTGCTATTATTGTCATAGAAATTACACAATTATATATTATAAGCTCATTAACAGGGTTCATAATTACTGCTTTATGCAGTTGCCTTTAAATCAGATATGAGAAAAGAGTTACAAACAAAAAATACATTTTACTGTTTTTTATATTTACCTATGTAGTTACATTTACTGGCGCTCTTTATTTATTTGTATTGATTTGAGTTACTGTGTAGTGTCCTTTCATTTCAATTTGAAGGACTCTCTATAGTATTTCTCGCAGGGCAGGTCTTCAGCAACAAATTCTCTCAGTTGCTGTTTATTTGGAAATGTCTTAATTTTTCCTTCCTTTTTGAAAGATAATTTAGATGAATATAGAATTATTGACTGACAGTCTTTTTCTTCCAGCTCTTTGAATATGTCATCCCACTACCTTTCAGTGTCCATGATTTAAAAATTAGCTGCTAATCTTTCGAGAATTCCTTGTACATGATGGGTTGTTTTTCCTCTTCCTGCTTTCAAGATTGTCTTTGTCTTTCAACATTTTGATACTAATGTGTCTAGGTGTGGTCTTTTTGTTAATCCTACTTGGAGTGTATTAAACTTCCGGGATGCATAGATTAATGTTTTTCATCAAATTTGGAGAGTTTTAATCTAATATTTCTTCATATATTTTTTCTGCCCCTTTCACTTTCTCATCTCCTTCTGGAGATTATTATATGCCCATTAGACATATTTTTTTGTATGCTTGATAGGGTCCCACGAGTCTCTGAGAAAATGTTCATTCTTTTCCTCTTTCATTCTGTTCCTCAGATTGGATAAATCTCAACTGACATTTCTTCTGCCAGGTCAAATCTGTTGCTGAGCCCCTCTATTAAATCTTTTCTGTTAGTTATTTTACTTTTCAACTCCAGAATTTTTATGATCCTTTTAAATAATTTTTATGTCTTTATTGATATTCTCTATTTAGTGAGAACTTGTGCTCATACTTTCATTTAGTTTTTCACATATAGTTTCTTACAATCTTTTGAACATATTTAAGATAGCTTATTTAAAGTCTTTGTCTAGTCAAAGACTACAAGGAAAGAAAATTAGAGACCAATATCCCTAATGAACATTGTTGCAAAAATCTTCAACAAAATACTAGCAAGCCAAATTGAGCAGCAATGTTAAAAGGATTATATACCATGACTAAGTGGGATTTATCCCTTGAATGCAACGATGGTTCAACACACAAAAATCAATCAATGTAATACTGTATATTAACAGAATGAAGGACAAAACCACAGGATCATCTCAATTGATGACAAAAAAGCTTTTGACAAAAATTTAACACTCTTTCATGATAAAAACATGCAACAAAGACTAGAAGGACATTACCTCAACATAATAAAAGCCATATATGAAAACCCATAGCAGACATCACACTCAATGGTAAAAGACTGAAAGATTTTCCACTAAGATGAGGAACAAGGTAAGGTTGACCATTTTCACCACTTCTGTTCAACATAGTACCACATATTCTAGCCAGAGCAATGAGAGAAGAAAAGAAAAAAAGGCCTTCAAATTGGAAAGAAGGCAGTAAAATTATTTCTATTTACAGATGTTATGATTTTTTATGTAGAAAACCCTAAAGATTCCACCAACCAACTGTTTGAACTAATAAATGAATTTAGCAAAGTAGCAGGATACAAAGTCAACACATAACAATCAGTTGCACTTCAGTATGCTAACAATGAACGATCTGAAAAGGAAATTATGAAAACAGCTCCATTTACAATAACATCAAAAAGAATAAAATATTTAGGAATTAACTTACCCAAGGAGGTGAAAACTTGTATAATGAAAACTACAAAACACTGCTGAAAGAAATTAAAAAAGACATAAATAAATGGAAACACATCCCCTGATCATGAATTGGAAGACTTAGTATTGTTAAGATTTTAATACTAACCAAAGTGATCTACAGATTCAATGCAATCCCTACCAAAATCTGATGATGTTTTTTGTGGGCATAGAAAAACCTATTCTAAAATTCATATGGAATCTCAAGGGATCCCTGAATAACAAAAACAATCTTGAAAGAGAAGAACAAAGTTGAAGGTCTCACACTTCCTCGTTTCAAAACTTAGTACAGAGCTACAGTAATCAAAACTGTATTGTATTGGCATAAATACAGACATATAGGCCAATGGAATAGAATATAGTCCAGAAATAAATCCTTGAATATATGGTCAAGTGATTTTTGACAAGGTTGCCAAGACCAGTCACTGGAGAAAGGACAGTCTTTTCAACATATGGTGCTGGGAAAAATGGATATCTGCATGTAAAAGAATGAAGTTTGATCCTTACCTACACCATATACAAAAATAAAGTCAAAATGAATCAAAGACCTAAATGGGAGACCTAAAACTGTAAAATTCTTAGAAGAAAACATATGGCAAAAACTTCACAACATTGGATTTGACAATGATTTCTTGGATATGATATTAAAGGTACAGGCAACAAAAGAAAAAATAGACAAAATGAACTTAAAATTTAAAAATTTTGTGCATCAAAAGACAATGACAACAAAGAAAAAAAGGCAACTCATGGAATGGGAGAAAATATTTGCAAACCATATATCTGATAAGGGATTAATATCCAGTATACATAGAGAACTCCTAAAACTCAACAACAACAACCATGAAAACAACATGATTCAAAAAGTATTTCCCTTCTCTCATATGGAAGGCTAGAGCTGACTGGTATTGGGTATTCCCCTTTCCCCAGGTCAGTAGGCTCTGATAATATCCCAGCGGGTTAGGCTCTGGTTAACGAGTTTCCCCCGAGGGCAAGCCTTCTTAAGAAGAGCAGAATGCTGTGGCATGTTTCAAAATGCTTGCTTTTCCTCTGCCCCTGCCAGTTGAGGGGATTTTTCTCCGATACTTACTGTGATAACCTGGTTGAACTCCTGGAAGTAAATCTCACAAAATTGTGGGGGCGCCCTATGACTGAGTCCCCCTGGAGTTTTTAACTCTCAGACTTGTCCATACCGAGCCTCCAGAAATTTGTCAATTACAGTCCAGGTTTTCCTACTCTGGCACTGGTCCCATGGTGGGTTTCACTTGTGAATCTCTACCCAAGTTAGCTGTGACTCCCTCTATTCACCAGCCTGTTTCTCTAATCTTGGAGACAGTGATTTGCCCTGCGCCCTCTCCTCTCCTACGAATCCAAAAAGTTGTTGATTTTTCAGTCTGTTCAGCTTTTTACTTGTTGTTAGGATGGAGTGGCGACTTCTAAGCTCCTTACATGAAGAACAGGAAACTGGAAGTCTCCTTATGACTTTTTAGATACCACCCCAAGTGCATGATCCATGAAAGAAAGAATTGATAAGTCAGACTTCATTAAAATTAAAAATTTCTGATCTATTAAAGACACTGTCAAGATAATGAAAAGACGGTCCACAGACTGGGAGAAAATATTTGCAAAAGACACATTTGATAAAGGATTGTTATCCAAAATACACAAAGAACTGTTAAAATTCAACAATAAGAAAAAAATACCAATTAAAAAATGGGCCGAGGACCTTAACACACACCTCAACAAAGAGGATATAAAGATGGCAAATAAACATATGAAAAGATGTCCCACATCATCCTTTGTCATCAGGAAAATGGAATATTATTCAGTACTAAAAAGAAATGGGCTATCAAGCCATGCAAAGACGTAGAGGGCACTTAAATGAAGCCAATCTGAAAAGGCTACACACTGTATGATTACACCTATATGACACTCTGGAAAAGGCAAAACTATGGTGACAGTAAAAAGATCAGTAGTTGCCAGAGGTTGGGGCAGGGGAAGGGGGAGACAGATGACTAGGTGGAGCACAGTGGATTTTTAGGACAGTGAAAATACTCTGTATGATACTACAATGGTGGATACACGTCATTATACATTTGTCCAAACCCATAGAATGGACAACACCAAGAGTGAACTGTTGGGGCCAGCCCCATGGCAGAGTGGTTAAGTTCGAGTGCCCTGCTTCTACAGCCCAGGTTTTCACCTGGTTCAGATCCTGGGCGCAGACATGGCACCACTCATCCAGCCATGCTGAGGCAGTGTCCCACATAGCACAACCAGAAGGACCTACAACTAGAATATACAATTATGTACTGGGGGTCTTTGGGGAGAATGAAGAGAAGAAGAAGAAGAAGAAGGAGATGGAGGAGGAAGAGAGGGAGGGGGGAGGAGGAGGGGGAGGAGGAGGAGAGGAAGAAGAAGAAGAAAGACTCAGCCTCTTCAACAGGAAAAGCAATATCTGGTTGTGATAAAGATACAATTAACCATAAGGAAATATATGTGTCAGGGAGCCAGCCTGTTGGCATAGTGGTAAAGTTCACATGCCCCGCTTTGGCAGCCCAGGCTTCACAGGTTTGGACCCTGGGCGCAGACCTAGCACATTCATCAAGCCACACTACGGTGGCATTGCACATAAAGTAGAAGGAGATTGGTACAGATGTTAGCTCAGCAACAATCTTCCTCAAGCAAAAAGAGGAAGACTGGCAACAGATGTTAGTTCGGGGCCAATCTTCCTCACCAAAAAAAAAAAAAAAAAAGGTGTCAGAAACCATTCCACGTCAGTTCATATAGATTAGAATCGTTGTTTTTAGCTGCTGCATAGATTCCATAGCATGGAGATACTGTAAGTAAACTGTTTCCCTTTTGATGTACATTTCTGTTGTTTCCAATACTTTGTTGTTACAAACAATGCTACAATAAAGATCCATGTACATCATAAATCACTGAGCCAATGTATACAAAATAGATCCCTAGAAATGGAATTTGTGGGTCAAAGAGCTCATTCTAGTCTAGATTTTCCTCAGTGAATATGTATTACTTTTATAATCAGAAAAATACAAACTTAAAAAGAATTAACTGTAGGGTGAAGGTCTTGTTTTTCTAGTATCTTGTAGTATGTACAATACAAGTTTGTAACCTTTCTGATTCTATGCAAGTCAAAGGAAGAGGGCCTGGCCTGAAACAAATGTGGCGACTTGTCATGACTTGTTCATTGTACGCTCTAAAGACTCACTGATGCCGCAGACACACAGATGTATGACTGGAGGAAGCTGCTTTAGTAGAAAGCATTTCACTTTGTTTTAATGGAATTTCAAGACATTTTCTAAACTTTTGTTTCTAAAATGGAGTAGAATAAAAAGTGGAGCAATTATCTGCTATGTTTATGAATCTTTGCTTTGCTTAATGTTATGTGAGATTTGGTAAAAGTCTTATTTTATCAGCTGGGTTCTAAAATTAGAAAGCCCAAATTATAATACCCCAAGTATGAACCCCATGTTATCATCACAATCACTTGTATTTAGGTAGTATAAAGAATTAGAAAAATTTAATACAAGCATTCTTATTTTACTCAAGAACCAAATATTTTGCCTGAATTACCAGGATAATCAGTGTAGCTCTCAAATTCAGTTTGCCTTTTGCCTATGTAGACACAGTTTAAGAAAACTTCTAAAATAAAATTTTAGTGAGATTATAGATCCCCAAAGATAAACTCTTCTCTGCACTCAGGAAACAGATACAACCTAGATTGGCTTATCAAGAGATGGGAGTTAAGCAATGGGGAGCTGAGGCAGGAAGCTACTCAAGATTTTTCTATCAAGCTAACCTATCCCAGAATGGCTCATTTATTCCCTTCCACTTTCCCGTGCCCTTTTCTCAACAATGGTATTGTTGTGGGAGAACAGGGGAGTGTGGAATTGGGGTGAGTACGAGGGTTAGTGCTCAAGTTGGGGTAAAGATAGGAAGAATACGGAAGAGGCCAGTTGTTGGCTAATCCAGCCAGCCACTTTTATATTCCTATTTAAAACACCATCTTGAGCAAAGAAACCAAGCACACCTTTGTGAGGTCAACTCAGGAAAGTGGGTAACTCAGGCAGCAGGAAGTTAAAGTGTCTGGTGGTCTAGACTTCAGCAAAAAGAAAGCTTAAAAAAATGTTAAAGTCCAACTAATTCCTTTGACCATTTTACTAAAATAACAGCAGAAATCAAACTAGTGAGCTATAAGTAGTATATTCAATTTTTCATCATTTTTTAAATTGATTAGAGTGAGAATGTTTGACCTAATTAAATACAAGGAGGACAGTGTATAAATTAAATAGTAATAGCCAGTTACTAATTATTGAAAAATTGCATTTATTTCTTTGTTTAACTGTTGTTTTCGGTTGCCTAATTCTATTTCTGATTAGGTTAATAATTAAATTTCTTTTTGTTCCCTGAGCAGCCGCCAATGATCATGAGATATATGAGTAACAGGGACGCAAGTGTGAGATTAAACTGAATGGTCAATAATCCAGGAAGTAAAAAGTTTACATGCTGAGAATGAAGAATTGATTTTCTATTAAATGCATCCAGATTTCCTCAACAGTTTAAACATAGATTTAGCATATGACCCAGAAATTCTACTCCTAGAAAAATGAAAACATATGTCCTCACAGAAACTTGTATGTGAATGTTCACAGCAGCATTATTTCATAATAGCCAATGAGCGGAAACTACCCAAATGTCCATCAAAAGATAAATGGATGGACAAAAAGTGGTATATCAATACAATGGAAATATTATTCGGCCATAAAAAGGAATGAAACACTGATATATGCTACAACATGGATGAACCTCAAAAACATTATGCTAAGTGAAGGAAAACAGACATAGAAGGCCACATATTGTATGTTTCCATTTATATAAAATATCCAGAATAGGCAAATCCATAGAGACAGAAAGCAGATTGGTGGTTTCCAGGGGGTGGAGGAGGGGGAACGGGAAACAGCTGCTTAATGAGTACAAGCTTTCCTTTCAGGGTGATGAAAATGTTCTAAAATTAGATAGTGGTGATGGTTGCGCAAGTTGGGAATATAATAAAAAACATTGAATTATACACATTAAATGGGTGAACTGTATTGTATGTGAATTGCATGTCAATAAAACTGTTATGAAAAAAGAAAGAAGCAATTAGAACAGATCAGGGAAGGACATGATCACATCCCCTGGGAGACCTGACAGGACTTTCCTGGAGACAAGCAGATCTAATGGTGAGCCTGTGAACACAGCTAGATTTGAAGCTCCTCAGGCCTCTACTCTCGGACCTGTGGGTGTTTGAGGGATCCACAGCTATGGTTTGCCAAGCGCCTGAATGCCTCCAGCAGTTTCAGCCTGTCACAGGCCAAGAGAAACATCTCGAGCTGAGAGAAGCAGGGTGCTTGGTGTGCACAGCAATCAGCTCACTCTCCAGCCACCTAAGCCCATGGGTGGATGAAGTCAGCTACCCAGCAGGGAACCCTAACCACTGGGAGCTGGGAAATAGAAGTCACTGGGTCAAGCAGGTGTGGTACCACCTAGAAGAAGAGCAAAACAGAAGGTAGATGGGAAGCAAGCTCTTCCCTGGGATGCCCACAGGATAAACAAGGAGATTGTCAATAGCCAGTTCTGATACAGGAGATCAAGAAATGCTAACTATATAATTATTCAAAAAGAGGAAACGAGATGCATGAACGTTTTATTCTCCCTTAAAACCAATCTATTGATTTAAGGCCAAGGCTTTTTTTCCCAAGTGTGAATATGCTGATGGGTTTTTTCCTTGTCCTTCTTATTTAAACAGCACATTTACGCTTTGTCTGATTTCCAGTTTCTGTTTATTTAAAACGAATAAAGGACTTAGAGACATGGGCAAAGAAATCTGAGAGCACAATATTTCTAGGTTTTCATTTTTTCCCCATCTTTACAGATGTCTCAACCACAACTAAATTGACAATGAAGTTTTAGCAACTTGAGTCTTTTAATAATAATTTCTATATGCATTAAGTTTAGTTTTTATAAAAACACATTTATTTCATAGTCATATCTATTCGATTTGTGTAATATTTAGTTATATAATAATGTAATTACATTAACTGGTGTTATCAGGTTCAGGGACTGCTATAGTCTGAACATGTCCCCCCAAAATTTATGTTAACGTCCTAGCCTCCAAGGTGTTAGTATTAGGAGGCAAGGCTTGTGGGAGGTTATTAGGTCATGGGGGCAGAGCCCTTATGAACAGGATTAGTGCCTGTATAAAAGGGGCTCCAGAGAGCTCCCTCACCGCTTTCACCATGTAAGGACAAAGTGAGAAGCTGGCAATCTGCAATCTAGAAGAGGGCCTTCACCAGAATGTGACCATGCTGGCACATTCATCCTGGACTTCTAGCCTCCAGAACTGTGACAAATAAATTCGTTGTTTATAAGCCACCCAGTCTGTGGTATTTCGCTACAGCGGCCCGAATTGTCTAAGACAAGGACAAACTCAGCTGACTTGTGGAAGGCATACCACCCACACAGAGGGGACAGAATACTCAGGGCTGGCCTGGGAGAAGCCTTCCAGCCTCCTGCGTGCTCCACAGAGAGACTGGAAAGCCATCTGTTATTTCAGCTGATCATATTAGTAGAGGTTGACCAAGAGACCTTTTGTTGTACCCAGTTTGCCTCTTGGCCACACCCAGTCTTAGGAGAGCCCTGTTCCTGAGTGACTGGACACAGTGCTGAAGGCTGTTTTGAACCTTGATCTTATCAACCATCCTCAAGCATCTCAAGTGTGATATGTTGGCCTTTAGATGCTCCCAATGATCCCTGTCTCCTTGCATTCACACCTTGTGTAATCATCTCCCCTCAAGTGTGGGAGAGAGCTGTGACTTGCTTCTAACAGCAGAATGTGGCAGGGGTTATGGGATGCCACTTCCACAATTACATTACATAAGATTGTAACTTCTGTCTTGCTAGCAGACTCTCTCTATTGCCTTCTCAGCTTATATGCTTTGATGAAGCAAGCAGCCATGTTAGGAAGGCCTAGGTGACAAGGAAATGAAGTGAGCCTCTGGCCAACAGCTAGCAAGGAACTGAGGCCCTCAGTCCAACAGACCACAAGAAACTGAATCCTGACAGCAACCGTGGAGATCTTGGAAGTGGATTCTTCCCCAGTTGAGTCTCAGATGAGACCCCAGCACCAGCCAACACTTTGATTGCAGCCTCGTGAGAGACCCTGGAGCAAAGGACCCAGTTAAACTATGGCTGGACTCCTGAAACTGTGAGATAATAAATATGTGTGCTGTTACAAGCTGCCTTAAAAAAATGCAGCACTAAATAGCAATACTGCCTTGTTGAGAATATTCGATTTTATATCTTCCTCAAGGGGACTGATATTGTTATATACACCAGTAGAGTGAACAAACAAGACATGGCAAATACTTCTTTCCAAATAGTTTCTATAAATTGAAGTATTTATAAGTGAAATGATATGCTGTTGGGATTTGCTTTGAAATCGTCCAGTAGGAGTTGAGTGAGGAAGAATGGAGGGAATATATATATGAAGCAAGTTATGTGTAAATGGGGCTTCATTATATTATTCTGTCTACTTTCGTGTATGTTTGAAATTTTCCATAATAAAAGCAAAACAATTTCTATAATGTTACACTATTCTGCAAAGGTAACAATAATTAAAGTAAATAATGAGTGTCCTAGAAGCTGTTAAATTCTATGTATAAACACTGTGCAGAGTAATGGAAATATTGCAATTCAAAGTAGGTGGTATAGATATTTTTGTACTTGATTTCAGATGTTATTTTTTATCAAATAGTATTTATACATGAAAGTTATGACATTATTGATTATTCAGTTTGGGGGAGGGAGCAGTCTAAGACTGCAGCTTTAAAAATGTATTTTGGTTATTTAAGCTCTGTGCCATCAATGACCATATTAATTGGCAATGACTTTCTATAAAATTTAAACAGAAAAAGTCACAAATATATTGACTATAACAAATACTGACTCTCTTTGTGTGTATATATATGTATACATGTACACACATGCATATGTATAGTAGCATAAATAAAACTGAAAATCATACTATAAAAAAGAAAAAGTTTCTAGGGGCCAGCCCTGTGGCCGAGTGGTCAAAGTTCCATGCGCTCTGCTTTGGTGGCCCGGGTTTGTGGGTTCAGATCCTGAACATGGACCAACTCTACTCATCAGCCATGCTGTGGAAGCATCCCGCATACAAAATAGAGGAAGACCGGCATAGATGTTAGCTCGGGGCTAATCTCCCTCAAGCAAAAAAAAGAGGAAGATTGGTAACAGATGTTAGCAGGGTGAATCTTCCTCACCAAAATTTTTTTTTAAAGTTTCTATATAAATAATATTAATAGAGTGGAGACAAATGAGTCCTTCCATTCACCAAGGAACATCTCTTTTTTATTGCCTTTAAAAATATTTCATTCAGTTACTCAATCATACAACAAATATTGCTGAATATCTGTACTGTGATATTCAAAGAGCTTATTGTTTGGGAGGAAAGAAAGGGGAAATTACTTAAAGTTCAGCCTTCAGAGAGAAAGTAACACATTTGAGCAATGCCCTAAGGATAGGACTCCTTTGCAGTGGCTTGAAGTTACCATTCAAGCAGGGAATGATGGGGCAGAAAATAATATTAATGGAAATGAAGGCATGTGCACAGTCTTTTACAAAGCTTATGTATATGGTGACATGTGATCCTCATAGGATATCAAGAAGCATTGTCTATCCAAGCAATAGCATACTTGCGTGAAACTGATAGTAGAGTCACCAGGCAAATTCTGCTAACAATTTGTGTCTATTACAAGGAAGCAGATGACTGTTGTCTTGGACTATGTTGGCCTCATCTGATGGGAATTCTCAGCGCATTGGTAATGGCGTATTCAAGCTAAAGGATTTCCTAACCCGTTGGCTTACTAATGTAGCTACATCATGAAAATCAAATATTCTAGATTTATTATTTAATATAATTTTCCAGATAATTATTCATTTCTGATAACATTTTTTGTCTCCTCTAAAAGTGGGCACAATCATTCCAGTTCATTCCTTCATTGAACAATATTTATTGAGTGCCAAGCTCTGTATTAGGCACTATTGGATATTCAAATATGGATGAAACATGGATCTTCACATGAATGGATATCAAATATCCCAATATAGGAAAAAATGCATAGACTTTATCCAGTGTATCACTTGTTTTATTTTAGGTAGCTGAAAGAAATAGAAGTAGGCCAAAGAAAAGGAAAGGAAAAAAAAACTATGAATCCCAGTTAATGTGGACTCTTCCTGCAATAAAAGCTCACATTTATAACACATCTTAGAGTCTAAAAAATGCTGTCATGTGTGCATTGCTCATTGAATCTTCCCATAACTACCCCATGAGGGAAGCATTTCCATAGAGATTCAGCAGTGTAGAGCACTGTGTCCAGTGTCACACAGCAAGTAAGTGAGTCAGGACTCAGACCCTCATCTTCTAACTCTGGGATAGACACAGAGAAGTCCACCCTAATCCTTCCTCAAAGAAGGACATGCTGCCCAGCTCTGGGGAGTTCAATCAGCAGTCTCCAGCTGTCAACTCCTTCCACGGCTGCAGATAGCCACCTTGACGCCAGGGCACACCTTTCCTGGGACAGCCTGCATCTGGTGACAGAGAAGCAGGACTATAAAGGCATGGCCATTTTGGCTTGATAAAGGGCACCTTGATGAGTGTTGCTTGCTCTAGAGTTCCCTACTGGGTTGGTGAAGGCTTTGTTGGACTTGCTTAGCAGTTCAACTTCTTCCTCTACCCAATATTGCTTCTTCCCTCTTCCTTTCGCAAATGTTTATCTCTAATAAATATCTTGCACCGCAAACTCCAGCTCCATGTCTGCTTCCAGAGAACCCAATCTTTGACAGTTGGGACTGGGAATGGTCTAAGAACAGCCAATAAGATGAGCTTTTGGAGCTGGATCACTCTCCTCTCAATGGCAATTAGAACCCTCTCACTAGTAGCAAGTGGAGCACAGCTGGCCTCTAGCACCAGGTGGAAGCCCAGTTATTAAAACTTTCACCTGATGTGCATTGGAAATGCACTAGTGGGTACAATATATAAGATATTTGAAATATAGGGGAGGAGAAAATTACAGACCCATATTCCTGATGAACACAGATGCAAAAATCCTCAACAAAATAGTAGCAAACTGAATTTAACAGCAACTTAAAAGGATCATACACCATGATCAAATGGGAGTTATCCTTAGGATGCAAGGATTGTTCAACATACACAAATCAATAAAAGTGATAAACTCCATTAATAGAATGAAGGATAAAAATCATATGATCATATCAATTGACACAGGAAAAAGAATTTGGCAAAATTCAATATCCTTTCACGATAAAAACTCTTAACAAATTATACGTAGAAGGAAGGTATCTCAACATAATAAAGGCCATGTATGACAAGCCCACAGCTAACATTATAGTCAATGGTGAAAAGCTAAAAGCTTTTCCTTTAAGATCAGGAACAAGACAAGGGTGCCCATTCTTACCACTTCTATTCAACATAGTACTGGCAGTCCTAGCCAGAGCAATTAGGCAAGAAATAGAAATAAAGGGCATCCAAATCAGAAAGGAAGGAGTAAAATTGTCTCTGTTTGCAGATGAAATCATCTTATTTATGGAAAACCTTAAAGACTCCACCACAAACTGCTAGAATTAATAAATGAATTTACTAAGGTTGAAGGATACAAAATCAACATATAAAAATCAATTCCATTTCTATAGATAGCAATGAATTACCCAAACAAGAAATTAAGAAAAGAATCCTATTTACCATAGCATCAAAAAGGATAAAATACTTGGGAATAAATGTAACCAAGGAGGTGAATGATCTATACACTGAAAACTATAAGACATTGATGAAAGAAATCGAAAAAGACACAAATAGATGGAAAGATAACCCATGTTCATGGATTGGAAGAATTAATACTGTTAAAATGTCCATATTACCCAAAGTGATCTACAGATTCAATGCAATCCCTATCAAAATTCCAACAGCATTTTTCACAGAAATAGAACAGACAATCCTAAAATTTGTATTGAATCACAAAAGACCCTGAATGGCCAGAGCAATCTTGAGGCTAGAGGCATCACACTTCCTGATTTCAACAAAATAGGGAGCCCAGAAATAAACCCACAGTTATATGGTCAACTAATCTTTGACAAGGGTGCCAAAAACACACAATGGGGAAAGGATAGTTTCTTCAATAAATGGGGTTGGGAAAACTGGATAACCACATGCAAAAGAATGAAATTGGACCCTTATCTGATCTTGTTAGCCATGTAGCTAATATCCCCTCCCTGTATATTTTTTATTATTTGAATAGAATATAGGCATTATTTTGGTTTTTTACATACACAAAAATTAACTTGAAATGGATTAAAGACTTAAATGTAAGACCTGAAAGCACAAAACTTCTAGAAGAAAACATAGAGTGAAAAGCTCATTGACAAAAAGCTCTTGGCAATGAGTTTTGGGATTTGACACCAAAAGTATAGGCAATGAAAGCAAAAAGAATCAAGTGGGACTACACCAAACTCAAAAGCTTCTGTACAGAAAAGGAACAATTAACAAAATGAAAAGGCAACCTACTGAATGGGAGAAAATATTTGTAAACAGTATATCTAATAAGGGGTTAATATCTGAAATATATAAGAAACTCACACAACTCAGCAAAAAAACAACCTAATTAAAAATGGGCAAAGGACCTGAATAGACATTTTTCCAAGGAAGGCATACAGATGGCCAACAGGCACATGAAAAAATGCTCAACATCACTAATCATCAGGAAAATGCAAATCAAAACCACAAGGAGCTATCACCTCACACCTGTTAGAATAGCTAACATCAAAAAGACAAGAGATAAGTCTTGGTTAGGATGTGGAGAAAAGGGTACCCTTGTGCACTGTTGGTGGGAATGTAAATTGGTATGGAAAGCAGTATGGAGCTTCCTCAAAAAATTGAAAGCGGAACTACCGTATGATCCAGCAATCCCACTTCTGGGAATATATCCAAAGGAAATGAACTCAGTATCTCAAAGAGATATTTATACTTCCGTATTCAGTGCAGCATTATTCACAATTGCCAAGTTATGGGAACAACCTAAATGTCCATCGATGGATGAACGAATAAAGAAAATGTGGTATATATACTCTCTATATATTATACTGTATATACTATACTATATGTGTGTGTGTGTGTGTGTGTGTGTGTGTGTGTGTGTATAAAGTCAAACTTTAGAAACAGACTAGAATGGTAGTTGCCAGGGGCTAGGGGGTGGGGGAAATGGGGAGATGTTGGTCAAAGGGTACAAAATTTCAGTTACAAGATAAATAAGTTCTAGGGATCTACTTTACAGCATGGTGACTATAGTTAATAATACTGTATTGTATACTTGAAATTTGATAAGAGAGTAGATCTTAAGTGTCTTCGCCACACACATACAAAAGGTAACTATGTGAGGTGATGGATGTGTTAATTAATTTGATTGTGGCAATTATTTCACAATGTGTATATATATATATACACACACACACATTAAATATATATACACATTAAATATATGTATATACACATTAAATATATATACACACACACACACACATATATACACATTAAATCATCATGTTGTATGCCCTAAAAATAAATAAAAAATAAAATAATGCCTATATTCTATTCAAATAATAAAAAAATAGAGAGAGGGGGGACATTAACCACATGGCTAACAAGATCAGATGACTACAGATGAAATGAACCGCTGAGTGTAACAGGAATGGAAAGCCAGGCATGAAAGCCAAGAAGGCCTCTTTGGTTAAATACAGAAGAGCTCTCATCTCCTATATGGGGAGGGCAGAGAACTTCCAGAACCAAGCCCAGGACTTAATAGTGAGAACGGCTGAACTTCAACTAAGTTTAAACAGCCAACCAAGACAGGGCCCTTGGTTGGGAAAACGTGGCATCCTGACATATGGATAGGGTCTTGTAGGTGAGTACTCCCAAAGATTTTGACTCCCCAGACTTCCCTGAACCTTCTGAGCCAGTATACATGAGCCATCCCATACCTGTTAAGAGCTAACACTCCCCCGTCCTCATGCTGGAAGACCATGAAGAGGTTCTCCCCACAAGGCAATATGTGCTCCCTTTCAGGATTCACTCCCACCTCCCTTTCTGCATACTAGCCTTATAGTTAGGGTAAGGCTAAGCATAACCCAGCTGGGGATATGTTGGACCTGATACGGGAGGAAAGGGATTATACTCCAAAGAAGCTGCAAGAAGTAGCTGGTATGTACCAGCAGGAGAAAGGGGAATATATACAAGACTGGATTGGGTGCTTGATCAAGGTGGGGACAGATAAATTCAATAAGAGGTTATTGAGTTTATCGAGTGCTTTCCTGGGATACACTATGTTAAGGACCCTAGGCAATGGTGCAAATTTTCTACTAGGATGTCTCCTAGAAGGCAAATGTGATAGCCTATGCTGAGTGGAGTTGAAATGTCAGAATTGTTGTGGCAAATCGTTGAGGATGGAATTATAAGGCTCAAGGAAGTGGGCATGCTGGAATGGATATCTCTATATACAGCCACAAGACCCACCAGAAGATTATATTCCACTAAACTTAGCTCACTGATAGCATTGTAGGTGATAAGACCCAAAACAGCAAAGGCTAGGTGGTGGTGCTTAATCGCCAGAAGCCGGAAGTTTGCAATTATAAGACACAGTTTGCATGGCAGCCAAGGGGCCTGACCCACAGAGAGTTATGGTGATGGTTAATAGAACATGTCATCCCTAGGGGGGAAATTTATGGGCAGCTGAAAAGGGTACTGCTCAGCTTGTGATAGCAGAAAAACTCTGGGAGGCCAAGGGTAGTTGTTTCAATAAAAATTCATGATCTCAGGTCCAGTTTCCAGATCTGAGCCAGTTTTCAAACCCAGAAGTCACTTACAGAAGAGGCGGCTGGGTCCCTAGGATAAAGGATCCTGAAATACCACAGTAAGTATACTCTGTAGTGATTCCCCTTTTTCCTTCTGCAAAGGGACCTCTGGCCATTTATTTGGGTGAGAAAGGGTATACTTAGACATTTCCAGGACAATTGGACATAGAGTCTGAGTTGACGTAGATACCTGGAGACTCCAAAACATCACCATGGCCCCCTGTGAGAGTGGGAACATATGAGGACCAAGTAATAAATGGAGTCCTGGACAAGATCCAGCTCACAGGAGGTCCACTGGGTGTGAGAACTCAGTGGTCATCACCCCAGTCTCCAAGTGTATGATTGAGTGGTTGACACAACCACCACTTTGTGTCTTTGGCTAGTGAGATAAAAGCTATCACAATGGGGAAGCCCAGATGGATGCCTCTGATACTAAACCACCATCACCACCACTGCCATGACCCGGGCCAAGATAGTAAATTATCACATGGTGGAGTGCTTGTGGAGATTAGTACAACCTTTAAGAATCTAAGGGATGCAGACTGGTGATTCTCATCATAACTCTATTTAATTTATCAGTCTTGTGCCTTCAGAAACCGGATGGGAAATGACTATAGACTACCACAAGCTCAACCAAGTAGTAGCTCTGATCACAGCTGCTGTGCTAGATGTGGTATCTTTGTGGGAACAGACTAATATAACCTCAAATACATGTTTATGGTCACTGATTTGGCAAATACTTTTTCTATCCCAATCAGAAAAGAGAATCAGAAAGAGCTGACATTCAAATAGGATAGGAAATAGTATACATTTACAGTTTTGTCCCAGAGCTATATTAGCTTCCCTACCCTCTGTCTTAATTTAGCCTGAAGAGATCAGAACCATCTGGACGTGCTGCAGAAGATCGTATTAGCCTATTACATTGATGACATTTTGTTGATCAGACTGAAAGAACAAGAGGTAGCTAGTGCGCCACCTCTTGGTAAGACACATGCACTCCTGAGGGTGGGAGACAAAACCAGGAGGCTTACCAGATCCATAAGGTGTTTAGAGGTCCAGTGGGCAGGGTTATGCTGGGGCATTCCCTCCAAAGCAAAAGACAACTTGTTGCACATTACACCTCTTGCCACAAAGAAGGAATCATGACACCTAGTGGGCCTCTTTGGGTTCTAGAGTATCCCACACCTAGGGATTCTACTCCATCCCTTTTATCAGGTGACAAGGAAGGCTGCCAGCTATGACTAGGGCCCAGAGCAGTAAAGGGCTCTGCAGCAGGTCTAAGCTGTCATGCAAGCTGCCCTGCCACTTGAGCCATACGATCTGGCAGATCATATGGTATTGGAGGTATGAGTGGTGGGAAAAGATGCAGTATGGAATCTGTGGCAAACCTCTGTGGGAGAATCACAATGCAGGCCTAGTTTCGGAGTTCTGGAGCAAGACCATGCCATCTGCAGAAGACAATCACACGCCTTTTGAAAAAGAGCTTCTAGTATGCTCCTGGGCCCTGGTAAAGATGGAACACCTGACCATGGGCCGAAAGCAACCATGTGACTAGAACTGTCTATCATGAACTGGGTCTTATCAGACCCAGTAAATCATAAGGTCAGATGGACCCAGCAACAATCCATCAAAGGATGAAATGGGGAATATCCAGGAGTGATCATGAACAGGACTAAAGGCCACAAGCAGACTGCAAGATCTGGTAGCTCAGATGCCCGTGGCACATACCACTGTTGTACCAGTGCACCTCCCTCAGTTCATGCCTACGGCACTATGGGGACCCCATCAGATCAACTGAGGGAGGAGGGAAAAGCTTGCTTTATGGATGGGTTGGGTCAATGTGAGGGTGTAAGCCAAAAATGACAGTGGCTGGGGGACGGCCTGGTGGCACAACGGTTAAGTTCGCATATTATTCCCTGGTAGCCTGGGGTTCACTGATTTGGATCCCGGGTGCGGACCTACACACTGCTTGGCAAGCCATGCTGTGACAGGCATCCCACATATAAAGCAGAGGAAGATGGGCATAGATGTTAGCTCAGGGCCAGTCTTCCTCAGCAAAAAGAGGAGGATTGGTAGCAGATGTTAGCTCAGGGCTAATCTTCCTAAAAAAAAAAAAAAAAAAAGACAGTGGCTGAATTATAGCCTCACTTGGGGGATGGGGGACTTGAGAGACAGTACCAGGTAAAAATCCTCCCAATGGGGGGCTGGCCCCGTGGCCGAGTGGTTAAGTTCGCGCGCTCCGCTGCAGGCGGCCCAGTGTTTCGTTGGTTCGAATCCTGGGCGCGGACATGGCACTGCTCATCAAACCACGCTGAGGCAGCGTCCCACATGCCACAACTAGAAAGGACCCACAACGAAGAATATACAACTATGTACTGGGGGGCTTTGGGGAGAAAAAGGGGAAAAAAATAAAATCTTTAAAAAAAAAATTAAAAAAAAAAATCCTCCCAATGGGCAGAGCTTTGGGCGATGCACTTAGTCATCCACCTTGGGTGGAAAGAGAGGTGGCCTGAGGTTAAGATATTGATGAATTTATGATCAGTGGTGAATGGCCTGGCTAGCTGGTTAGGGGTTTGGAAGTAAATGACTGGATTGAGAACAAGATCTGAGGCAGAGGCATGTGGATGGACATGTGAGAGTGAGCTCTAAGGGTGAAGATCTTTGTATCACATGTTAACACCCACTAGAGAGCATATAGCTCAGAGGAGGCACTGAACAACCAAGCAAACAGACGTCTTTGTCATTAGCCACCCCAGTGATGGCATGATGGGTACATGAACAAAGTGCCCACAGTGGCAGAGATGGAGATATGCTGGGCCCAACGGCATGCACTCCCACTTACCAAGGGCAATCTAGCTATCACTACTGCAGAACGTTCAACCTGCCAAGTACAGAGACCAACACAGAGCCCCCAGTAGGGTGCCATTCCTTGAGGAGCCCAACTGACCACTTGGTGGCAAGTTCACAACATTATGCCCCTTCTACCCTGAAAGGGCCAATGGTTCATTCTCATAGGAATAGACACTTAATCCAAGTATGGGTTTAGCTTTCCTGCCTGCAGGGCCTCAGCCAGCACCTCTTTCTCAAGCCTTGGAATATTTGATCCACCAGCATGGGATCCCATAAAAAACTGTGTCAGACCAGGAAGACCAACTTTACAGCAAGGGGGTGCAAGAGTGGACCCAGGACCACGGGATCCACTGGTCATATTGAATACCACACCATCCAGAAGCTGCTGGTCTGATAAAGCATTGGAAGAGCCAGCTGAAGGCACAGCTGAAGCCCCAGCTTGGAGACAGTACTCTGTGAGAAAGGAGTGCCATCTTCCAGGCTGCCGTATATGCACCGAATCAAAAAATTGTATACGGCACTGTGTTCTCAGGTGGAAGAAAACTATGGTCTGGGAATCAAGGGGTGGAAGCAGGAGTGGTTCCAATTACCGTCACTCCCAATGACCTACGGAGTGACTGCAGTAGGTTTGCAATGTGACAACTTGCCTAAACTGAACTACATTTCCCAGAATTCCCTTAATTGTGAGCCGTTTTGCAGAGTTGATGGGCCTTGGTGAAGCGGGAGCCATATGGTTTCTAGGTTGGAAATTCAGGGCAGGGGCACTAGGTGCAGTTGCAGCTCACATACATTGTCACTTACCTCCTGGCTCACCTCATTGGTGTGGGGCAATGACAGGGCCTGCAGCTGCTGCTACAGCTTCCCCTCAACCCTCCTTCAGCTTCTCAGACTCCTAGACCAGGGCCAGGTGTGTGTGTAGTTATGGGCAAACAGCACCAGCTTCCCCTGCAGGATAGGCACATCAGCAAAGTTGGAGATAATGAGAGACTGATAGAGACTCTAGTTCATCCTCCTGAGTTCCAGCCCATGCTTCTGGGTTCTAGTTTGTTCTTATTCTCCCCAACTTCATGCCTTGCAGACTTTAAGCTCCAGCATTAGATGTGAAGGTTAGAGACTGTTTAATCAGCTCCCATAATTGAGTAAGGTGAAATCTCTGATGTCTAGATAGATAGATAGAGACAGATACAGATATAAAAATAAAATCTCTTAATAGTTCTACTTCTCTGATTGAATCACTGACAAATATAGGAACTGTGTGCTTACCTTTCCTGTAACTCTACAGGACTAGAGACCTGGTCTCCAAAGGGGGCACACCTTCTCTAGGGGCACAGCAAGAAGCCCATTGAAATATAAGCTACTGCTTCTTCCTGAGTGCTTTGGGCTCCTTCTGTCCACGGGCCAGCAGTCCAGAAGTGGGATCACTGACTTGGCAGGAGTAATTGCCCCTGATTATCACTAGGAGGTAGGGCTGCTGTTACACAAGGTGGGTATGGAGAAATATGTTGCCACTTGGACATGTGTTAGTACTCCCTTGCTCAATTGTGACCATAAGTGGACAGGTACAGCAGCCCCAGCCTGAGAAGGGCATAACGACCAGGGCCTCAGTCCCTTCAGAGATGAGGGCCTGGGTCAGGCCAGCTAGTTAGGCACTGAGGCCACCAGAGGGCAGTAGGTAAGGGTGAGAGTGACCTAGAACGGGTAGTGAAGGAAGGAGGTGCTGAGTATCAGTTGCAGCCCAAGACCAACTGCAGAGGTGGGGGCTGTAGTTAGGCCCACTAACCTCACTCTTCTAAGTTGCCCCTCTGGAAGAGAGGCCCGAAGGAATCCAGAAGGAGAGGTGCAAGGGATAGATGGTGGTAGACACAAAGATGCACCACCCAGGTCTCCTTCAAGGAAGGACCTGCTGCCCAACAGAGGGGAGTGAGGTCAGCAGACAGTCTCCAGCTGTCAGTTCCTTCAGCATCTGCCTTATCTGCAGAGAGCCACTCTGTCCCAGGTTATGTTCTTCCAGAGGCAGCCTGCGTCTGGTGACTGAGTGAGACAGGGGTATAAAGGCCCAGCCATTTCCACCCAACGTGGATCACTCTGATGGACAATACTCCAGAGCTCCCTGCCCAGGTTGCCGAGGCTTTGTCAAGTTTGCATGGCAACTTGACTTCTCCCTCTGCTCAATCCTCAATCTTGCTTCCTCTCTTTTTCCTTTATAGGTGTTGATTCCTAATAAACTTCTGGCACCCCAAACTCCATCTCAGTATCTTCGACCAGTGAACCCAACTGGGCAAACTCCACATCTCATGCTTTTTCTAGTACACCACTGCCCTGGCACAAACATAGGAACTGGAACCCTTTTCTCTCAGCAGTTTATTTATAAACATGCTTTAATATATACCCAAAGGGAGAGATTTCAGATAACTCATGTTTATGGGAGAAAAGTCCTTACGCTACATACAAATATATTTTTTGTACTCATTAAAACCACATAAAAGTATATTACATTTTAAAAGGTTGATTACCTCAAAACCAGAAATGCCCTCCAGGCTCTCCGCTGACATAACCCGCATTTATGAATGCCAAAAGCAGCTCTCCAGATTTTCTTCTGCTTCATTATATGAAGGGGAGATGCTGTTTTGTAAAATCTTGAATAAATTTGTAAGTTTAAAGAAAACATTTTGTTTTGTTATTGAAGGTATTTTAATAAAGAGATACTGAAATAGTATTTTCAAGAATCATTTCCGTTATGAGTGAACAGAATATGATGCCTTTACTGTAGCTTTGAGAAACTTACCAGGGCATCAAGGAAAGAATAAGAGGGAAATATAGAAATCATCAAGCATATTGAACACTTTCTAAGCTGCAAGGGGGCTCACAGCTTTTTTTCTTTTTTTCTTAAAAAGTAGTCAGCTTTCAATGAAAACACTTCAGGAGGTAAAGATTCTAAGGAAAGCAATTAATATTGGAAGAAATGTGTTAAATAATTTTGAGTTATAAAAAATAAAATAGACTCCAACGCTATAATGAGCGTCAATCAAAGAGTCCTGGTTATTGATTAATTTCGTTCCATGAATGCTGGAGCTTGCTTTAGAGAACTGTCATTTGGGCTTCATATTCCAATCGTCTTTCTTTACTATTATAGTTAATGTCAGTGCTATAGGGAGAGGGTGCTGTATCCCTCATGCGGACCTAATAACCCACCATTGGAAGACCTGTACTCTATGTTCTTTCCAATAATGAGATGCATCTTGACTGCTCATCTCAGCCATTTATGAGATGGCTGACTCAAGTTGAGTCCAGATTGCCGTAATAAACCAGTTTGTCTTAGAGAAAGTTAAATAACCTCCATGGTGATTGAACCTTTGGCTCATTAATTTTAGTACAAAAGGTAGCCTGATATAATGGAACAGGCATCGTATGCGAAGCTGGCCATACTGGGTTTGAATCCCACATTCGCCACTTACTAGCTGTGTGATATGGCATAAGTCATTTAATATCTCTGAGCCTCAGTATTCTCATCTGACGATCGAGGATTTCTGTGCAGATTACACAAGACGATGTACATGGAAGTGTGTGACACATAATAAAGTTTTGTAACTGGGCTTTGCCAGCCCTGGTGACTTAGTGCTTTATATTCGGCGCTCTCACCTTCACGGCCAGGGTTCCCTCTGCAGTCAGGGAACCACACCACCGTCTGTCTCTGTTGGTTGTCATACTGTGGTGGCTGTGTATTGCTGTGATGCTGAAAGCTTTGCCACCAGTATTTCAAATACCATCAGGGTCACCCACGGTGGCTAGTTCTCAGCAGAACTTCCAGACTAAGAAGGACTAGGAAGAAGGACCTGGCCACGCACCTCCGAAACCCTGTGAATAGCAGTGGAGCATTGTCTGATATAACACTGGAAGGTGAGAGGATGGTGCAAAAAGAGTGGGCAGGGTTCCACTCCGCTGTACAGAGTCGCTAGGAGTCGGAATTGACTCAGTGGCACTAACAACAAACTAGGCTTTAACCAGCAGTCCAAACGCAGGCTAGGGTTTAGGGACATAAGGAGAATCTCTCAGGTATGCCCCCTGTCATGGTCTGGAATATAGGTGGAATCAACAGGCATGGGCTGAAAGGCAAAAGAAATGCTTCAAGGATACCCCAGAACACACCCTCAGAGAATGAGGTATAAATACCATCTCCTGGGAAATGACAACCTGAGCCCACTAAAATGTAGCAATCATCAAAAGGCTGGGTGTGCTCAATGGGGAGAGGAGAGAAGAGAGAGAGAGAGGCCCCGTGAATAGTAGCTCTGGCCACTAAACTTGGAGACACCACCTTGATGTTCAGTATGGAAAGGAGGGCACACCTACAATACATGGGAACTACAGCTTCAGTGTCTTATGAGTACAAAGAGCAAGACAATGACTGATTCTTATCTGAGCAGCTGTAGTAGTGGGTCCCCAGCTGCATGGCTCCCTGTGCCAAGGGGAAATGGAAAATACTATAATAGCCTCTCTTGTCTCCATTCCCTTTTCCTAGATGAGCTTTTTCCCACTGGAGCACTAGAGCGGGGCTTTCTTCCCCTTCTGGTACTCTGCCTGTCAGGGCCAGGGGCCAGCCTTACACCCACCTGATTGGAGGGGGCCTGAGTAGGCTCTGACCCAAGAAATTTCCTTTACAGGATCTGTCTTGAGGCAAGAAAGTCCAGCATGACAGATTCTTCACTTTGTCCTAAGGCTTCATAGACTAATAAAATCAAAATTTCCTCCCCGCAACTTATTCCACCTTCCAAATATATTACACATCATTGATACACATATTATGAATGAGTTTATCATATCCTCTCCAGAGAACACAATTTGAGGGAGGATAAATATAGAGAGCTTGGTGAGAGTAACAGCTGGGAGGAGACAGATGAACTTGGTCAATTTCCCCTTGTCGGTTACGCAATAACAATAATGACAACAACAGTGGTGACATTTATTGATTATATGTGATCTCACCTTAGCCTCCCAACAACACTATTTACTAACCCTGTCCTACAAAATGAGGAAACTGAGCTACAGGAAATTACGCAACTTGCCCAAGGTCGCATGGCTAGTGCGTGGATAACCAAAGTTTGTGCACTTAATCTCTATGCTACACTGCTTCCTTGGAGAGAGGAGCAACTGTGGTGTTTCTCTTTCATACATCTCTTTGAAACCAGACCGCTCACAGTGGACTTAGCTGGATATTATGACCCAAACCTCTTAGGTCTCTTGTTTCCAAAACAAAAATGATGGCAGCCAAAGGTACAGTGGCATCAGCCAAGTTTTTTTCCTGCAGCTTGTTATCTGGAACTTAGTCTTTATGTCACGAGAACTTGTTTCTCCAGTCTATCTGCAATGAGCAACAAAGGTTGGAATCACAGTAGTTTTCCGAGTAGAACCTCAAATGGGACTTTAAAAGTCAGCAACATGTGTTCTAATTCATTGCTGTTAAGAGTCCTCTTTGAAGCCAAATAGACTTTCCACGTTCACATTCCAGAAATGTCCCCGCCCCTGCCCCCATGCTTTGCCTGGAAAAATCCTTCTTATCCTTCAAGGCCCAGCTCAAATGTCACCTGCTTTATGAAGTCCTTCTTAGCCCCACAGGCAGAATTAATTGATCCTCCTCTGCGCTCCCACAGCACTTTATATTAGCACTGCCAGTATAGCCCTTACCACGTTGTTTTAGTTAGTTGCATAAGTAAGGTTCTTTAGGTCAGAGACCTGTCTTATTCATAAATCCTTTTATCCTCATATCGCCAGCCGAGCACATACCACATTTCACCAAATCTAAAACCCCATTGATTGTAAGATACACCATTATTTTATGAATCACTAAGGAAGATTAAAAAACCCTGACAATTATACTATGACATCCCATTGATTTGAAGATGTGTCCCAAATTCAGGAATGTCAAAATGTACAAAAAAAGAGAAAGACATGTCTTAGAAGTGATGAACGATGGTAATAAGTGCTTAGCAAATGCTTCTAGAACTGGATTGTATACCCAAGGTGGAGCAGATATTCCTAGAGCTCTGTGACAGCCCATGTTTTCTTAGTAAGTAAGGAATTGGGAGTTGGTGGGGAATGGTATGCAGTTGCATTGCTGATCTCAAATATTTTACCCAACAGATTAAAGGGGTGAGTGGCCTGATGTGCCCTTCCTGTTAAAAAAAAAAAAAAAACCACCTCCACATATCCCATTTGATATACTAGAAGGTACATTGACAATATATTCTATCAAAATTGGGGGTCACCAAATGCAACAAGTGATGGTGATTACGGAGACAATGGGACAGAGTATTTGCATCTGCCTTGATTCTGGTTCTTTAAGCCAGCTCAATCCACTGTTGTTCCCATCTGTCCACAAAAAGGAATAGTAACTGGCCAGCCTTCTCCCAGCTTATTGCAGCCCTGCCTTTAAAAATAAAAGTATCAGGGCCAGCTCCGTGGCCGAGTGGTTAAGTTTGCGCGCTCCGCTGCGGCGGCCCAGGGTTCGGATCCTGGGCACGGACATGGCACCGCTCATCAGGCCACGTTGAGGCGGCGTCCCATATCCCACAACTAGTAGGACCTACAACTAAGATATACAACTGTGTACGGGGCGGGGGGGGGGGGGTTGGGGAAATAAAGCAGAAAAAAAAAAGATTGGTAATGTTGTTAGCCCAGGTGCCAATCTTTAAAATAAATAAATAAATAACTAAAAGCATCAAAAGATGTGATCCCTTCCCAGCTCCAAACTGTTGGCTCTGACCTTGGCTTCCATTTCTCCTTGGTCCTCTGGACTTGGTGATTGTGTCTTGTCTCCCTGGGTAGTGTCTAGACCTAGGATTTCTAGAGGACCTTTCCATAGGCCAGGCCTTGCTGGGGCTTAGCATCCCTGGCTGTCTCATTAAGAATGTGTGTTCCAGTTCCACCCTAGAAATACAAACCCTCACGCTAGAGCTGGGCTAAGCCATGCACTTACCTTTTCTGGACCTCCCCCCACCACACTCCTTCTCTGCCCCCTAAGCACACATACACACTCATGCAAGGTAAACCAAGTTGTCACTGAAGACTTTAGATATGTGGTTGGTTGATAGAAATTCTCCTGGAGTAAAAGCTCCTCTTTAAAAATTGAAATACACTAAGAGGATTGAGCCTAGTAGCTTTATTAATGCAATTTGTGAAATATTGTGAACATGTTAGCAGCTCTGCACACTAGCAGTCAGGGACTGAGGATCTTTCTGGGGCAAGGACAAAGGGGTAATTTTTAAGGGGGTGACGAGGAAGAGAGTCAAATAGGGCAAAAGAGTTCCTAGTTTGCTTTCGTGCCTAGACCCTTGGTGGGAAGCCAGCGACCACCAAAACCCTGAAAGTCATCTTGCCCTTTCAGCAGGCTGCCAGTGCCTGGGTTAAGTTATCAGGACTAAGTCAGAAAGCTCCAAAGATGATTATCTTCCAATTTAGTGCAATCTTCCCAGGCCAGGCAAGCGCTGCTCAGCCTCCAGGTCAGCTTAGTTTGCCTCCATTCAATGCCTTCTCCGACCTTAACGAGTAAAAGGGAAACAAGAGAAAGAACTAACCTCATTTACTCCCTGTCCTGATTTATTATTGATATGGTATTTGGAGATGTTCAAACTATAAAAAGAGCCTTTGTATATTTCATTTGAAAGGGAGGCCTGCAAAGGAGGTCCCCCAAAGTGTTAGAACTGAACGTACGCAACGCCATAGGAATTTTACTTCCTCACAGGTACAGCTACATTTGCAAATCAAATCACTGAACTGAAATCACAGAACATTAGAACCGAACAGAATCTGGATGATAGATCTACCCTCATTTTACAGATGAGGACTTTTAGGCTTAGAAGGTTAATTAGCCAGTAACTGGCAAAGCAGGTCCCAGAACCCAAGTGTCCAGACTCCCAGTCTGGGGCTTTCCCATCAGGGAATATATCCAAACCCTTGCAATTGTATCCCACCCTCATAGCCTGTAATTATATTTGGTTCATTGGACTTAAAAATACCATGCAAACGGCACTCCGATTATAAGAAATCTTGATCGATACAAACAAATGCAAAAAATCAACTGGCCCATCATTTCCACCAAAGGACTGAGGCAGTACACTTTTATTCTTTATAAGTATAAAATAAATTGTCATTGCCTGGGCCCCTACAGGACTGGATTCTTGTATCAGTCAAGCCAGCTCACTAACAGCTTGCCCAGATGACATCCAACACTTTTTACCCCAGTCCCGGTCAGCTGGTGATGTAAACTGGGCAGGAAGCTTATAAATTTTCCCCTGGTAGAATTTTGGAAGAACTGTGTAAACAACGCCCCTTGCTGGTCAACAGAAGAATAAGCGAAAGCCACTGCTGACAAATTCAGGGCTCTAGCAAAGGTCCCAGCCTTGTCTCTAAGTCGTCTTCTAGTCTATAGGAACGGTGGCCAGGTTAAGGAAGAAGGCATGAGGAAAACAGTAGGGGGAGAATAAATTGCATTTTTCTCCTGAGATGTTTATATGTGCCTAATTAAGGTTAGATCTCAAAGAAAGCAGATACATTTTCAGTATCCCATAGAGTCTGAACAGGCACTCTAAGACCCACAGACACATGTTATGCTTATACACATAAACAAGATTTTTATTGTTAACATCAATGAACACTGATGGAAGAATATTCATGTGCCAAGGACACATTGCTCACAAGATCACAAAATGGCTGTTGATTTGTATTCATAAATGATTTGGTGAATCGAATCACTACATGTCTTTGAGTGAAATATATATAAAAAAGGCTTCTGACGCTTCGTTTTCATTTGGACTCTCACAATAGCTTCATTAGAAAGCAGAAGCTTTGAAGTTAACATCTATACGTTTTACAGATACTCGGATTCACCAAAAATGAAAATTATGTCCCATTACACACACTTTAAGTAGTACACAAAGAAAGCACAAGGAACACTGATTTGGCTCAATGATTTGCCTAATGAAAGGCTTTTTTTTTAAGTTTTAAAACAAATCCCCTGTAAAGCTGTTAAGGGCACTTGATGATGTTACAGAAGCAAAGTGTTTTCGAAGCAACTCCAGAGCCCTATTATTTCTTGCTTGCAGGATCTTCTCAGCTCGCAGTTCATTCTTGATGGCATCAAGCTCTCCACGGATCTTCTCCATTTCTAATTCATAATACAATTTCATTTCTTCCCTTAGGAGTGCATTGCCCAGCTCAGTCTGACGCTTTAACTTCCTAACAGCTTCTTTCAAATCTCTGTTCTCCAGGCTCAACTTGTGGATGACTTCTTTGGCTTGTTGGAGCTCTTCAGTTAAGTTTTTGACATTTATTGCTTTTTCAGATAGGTCATTTCTTAAAGCTTGAAGTTCCCAGTCTTTCTTCGAAGTTTCCATCCCTGTTCCTTGAAAATTTAGGTGTTTTGCGGAGACTACTCTTTTGGAGTTCAAAAGTTCTTTCTCAGCATTTTCAAATTCCTCTTCTATTTCTTTGCATTTCATCTTTAGCTCTTCCAGTTCTTCATTCAGAAGATTCAGGCGAAGTTTGGGAGACATTCCTTTGGTAAATTTCTTCTTCTTGTCCTTCTTGTCTTGTCGCGGTGGAGTTGGTAACTCCTTTGTAGTCCAGGTGGAATGACCATCTGTGCTATTCAAGCCTTCTTTGGCTGCAACACCCAACTTAGATGCTTCACAGGAGGCAGAATTTGCATCTGCTTCATTCTTTGAAATGTTTATCTTTCTCGCTCTTAAATTTGGTCCTTGTTCTTTTTCATTTAGTTGGGAAGTAAATTCTTTCCTCTTGAATTTACTTTCTTCTTGAAACTTTCTGCTAGACAAATTATAAACTCCTTCCATTTTCTTGGTCTTCTCTGAAGTCTTTTGTTCAGAAGAAGATTCAGGCTGGTCTAGAACATCCTGGGCACTAAAGAAAGGAGCAAACATATTCTCCTTCCAGTGTTTTCTTCTAGCATCCATTTCTTCAGGCACCTCTCCCAATTCCTGAAAAACAAAATTTAAAATCAAGGCACCTTATTTACACTGGCAGCTGGTGTAGTGGAAAGAACTAAGAACGCTGGCTCTTGGGTGAAAGAACCTAAATATTTGAGGACTGGCTCTCCCTCTAACTTGCTGAGTGGCTTGGCTTTCAGTCCCTCATTTATAAAACGAAAGGGCTAAACTAGCTAAGTTCTGCAGACCCCTCCAGCTTTAAAATTCTCTGACCCCATGAAATTCAACCAACAAACTGACACATTTGGCTATTTATTACAGATAGAGAAAATAATTCTGTGTGAAAGCAACCATACGCATGAAAACAGACTGCTTCAAAATAGTAAAAGTCATTAAAAATTAAGGTTGATATTAATAATAGCTTAATACCTGTGGTTCTAACGTGCCTGATTTTTTTCCTAGTTCTTTTGGGTTGGACTACTGTTTATTCATTCTTTAAAGTGACTAAAACGTCAGGGCTTAATGCAACGTGAGCTGCTTTGGGGAAAGTATACCATGCAGACTTCCTTATGACTAACTCTGCCAAATGCCCTTCTGCGTTGACCTGTAAATTCCTGCTATTCCAGTCTCAGGCTTTGCTTCTAGGCAAGACTGCCAAGTGTACAGAATTCTATCCGTTTTGACAGCAATTTCATGATGAGAACCGAATGTCAACAATTGGAAATATTAATGCCGCCAAATGCGTTTTTCTCAAGATACTGACCCCAAGTGCAGTTTTTAGGTGAAAACTTAGCATGCCAAAAAACAACTTTCTAAATTTATAAAAATTACAGGATATCTATTTTGTTTCAAAAGGAGTCTTTCCTATACAAAGAGAATCCATAAGATACAGCTTTCCTAAAGCACGGAAATGTGAGCAGTAACTACTTCTGAGAGAAGGGAGAGAGGACCCAAGCAACATGCTGAAGGGCCACTGGCATCTCAAGCCACCAAACTGGCAACTGCAGTTACTGCTAAAGGGTGGGAAGAAGAAGGGAGGCATCACTTTACTCACTTTATACATTAATTTGCTGTCATATGTTTGTAGCATCATCACGGAGAAAAATCAAAGCATGCCCGCATCTGTTTTTCCCATGCACACAAATGTAATTTTATCTTGGTAACGAAAAATGGCAATTGTGTTTATTTTTAATTAATATTCTCTTTAATGTTATTACAGATTATAAGTGTTTTACTATTGTGTTCTTTAATATATAATATATATTTATATAATATGAAATATATAAACATAATATGCCATATTATATAAATAGTATAATAGTGGTGCATGTTATTTGTAGAATTTTGGAAAATACAGAAAAGCACAGAAAACAGAAAGAATCTCCCTCATAATCCCCTGAGATAACCACTTTCTGGTATACTATCTCTCTAGTATTTTCTTTTTAACAACAGTAGTTTAAATTTTAACAGACTTTCCTTGCTACAGCTCATGAGAGAATAAACCTGATACCTCTGTGTACTGAACATGCCTGACCCCCTCACCCCCCAAAAGAAGGAAGGGACTCGCTATCCCTAAGGGTACATCCCCACTGGCCACTCCTTGGCTTTGAGGAAAGGGAAAGGTACAAATATTCAGTGAAAGTGTTAAAATGAGTGGTTCAAAACCCAAAAGCCAAGCTTTATTAAAGTTTGGTCGATCAGACCATAGTAATAAGCTGAGACTCAAAATTCATAGGATACATTCGCCATTGCAGCATCGTGTCTCTTCTCTTGAAACAGTCCTCTCTGACTTCCATGATTTCACTAGTCACCAGCCAGAAGCACTGTGAGCTATCTGTTCTTAAAGGGGAAGATAATCAGAATCCTGGTTTCTCTCCTCTCTAGGAATATGAATGCAAATGATTGGGAAGTATGATAGCAATCGTAAAGGAAGGGAACAGAGAGAAGATGGTGATGCTAATTGCAGTCACATTTTTTAGCAGTCAAATTTTTACCAGACAATTCTGTAAAAGGTGAAAATGCTTCTAATCAGGTAGTAATGGGAGAGAGACTCCTCCTCCTATCTAATTCTGGCTGAAAGGCATTGGCGAGACAGATCAGGAAGGAGGTGTGCAGAAGGGCAAATAAGGTGAGGCCACTTTATAGCTGGAGAGAGCAATAATGACAAATCTGAGAGGAGATCTGGGGATAGATAAAAGTTAAGATAGAAAACGCTTTTCATTAATAATTTTGCTCCTTGCAAATGTGACTTCTATCTCCAACCTTCCCATAAATCTCTGGCAAAAGATATACATATTTTTTTCTTTAATTTCACTACTTTTCTTCCTTGAGCCTCTGTACAATTTCCTTTATAGCCAATGCTTTTCACAGAACTGGGAAGAGTCCACTTATTTTATAACTGAGGCTCAGAGAAGTTAAGCGATTTGATCAAGGCCACACAGCCTGTAGCGGTAAAACTGAGACCCTCTCTCCCAGGTCAGCGCCTCTTCTAAAATTCCTCTTTATTCTTCTGCTAGATTTCATTCCACAAATTGAAATAAAACAACCCACTATTTTCAGAGCTTAGGTATTTTTTAAAGGGCCACAAAGGGAGAGAGGAAAAACGAAGGGGGGGAGGGGAAGGAGAATTGCATGTCACATATCAAAGGACAGAAAGAGAAAGGTTTGAAAAGCCTTTTGGAATTTCCCTCCCATGGCTTACACAGGGCAGGGTCAAGGGGTCTCTGAGCTGCTCCTTTCTTTCTTTTCTTTTTTTTTTTTCCTGTCTTTCATTGGCAAGATATCCTTTAAGGGCTTGTTCCCAAACCTAGTCACAAAGTATGGCAAAGCCCAGACTGGGGGTAAAAGCTGCCAGTTTCATTTTCTCTTCGCAAATTGCACTGTTTGTTTTTTATGCAGAACAAGTATGACATTAGTATTCTCTGGCCAGGACAAGGAATATGCTTTGAAACAATGACATTCCTCTACCCTGGCGTGGCAGCCATTTTGCTCTCAATAAACTTGATTAGGTAATTCGTTGCAGCAGAAGGCAAATCTAACCAGAAGCCATTATTAAAAGTACAAACATGCCTTTTTAGTGGGTCAGTTGTGAACATTTCTTATTATAAGTGCCCACCCCACACTACATCGGATACTGAAGGGCTGAAGGGTAGGGGAAGGAGGCCCAAGAGAAATGATAACTTTAAAGAAACAAATAAGCCAGAACACAGGAAAACAATATCAATTTGTGTGATACAAACAACATTAGGGGGTCCTCTAAGACGGTGATCCCCCAGAAGTCCTTGGGACTGCACTGTTAAGGCATGGGTGTCCATAATCCGGCTACGTCTATTCATTTGTGTCTCACGTGAATTAATAACGGACTCTCGATGGTTCTAGTTAGCATCTGCCCGAAAACATCACCATTCACCCTCTGGTGACTTTCTTCTTTTTTGCAGTGGCAAAGCAGTAGGGCATTTTGGCGGAGTAAGGAACTCCTTGACTCATGTAAGTGGTTTATATTCACCTAAGAATTTGGGCACCGCTGACAAAATAAATTGAAAATGAATTTACAGTGTAATGTGACGTAACATAATTATTGAGAGCGAAACAAAGAGTAATCATTTATTATGGATCTTTAGGTAAACCGTTCCATAAAATTCTTAAGTGAATGCACATCTATCCTCAAACTGCTCCAGAAAATAACACCCTACTGTTCCCTGTGAAAGGAGAAACCCACAAAACCGTCTTCCTTTCATTTTCAAAGTCTGGGGCCCTGGGGAATATACTCATGTTAAGGTGGATAAGTGATCAAATATGTGAAATTTAATTATTTGTTTTCTAAAATATTCATATTTTAAATCACACTCTTTAGGGAAATTTGATGACAGAAAAAAATCAAACCTCTTTTTTCTGTTGCCTTATCTCATTTACATCAGAATTTGACTTCAAACCTTCAGGACCATCTCTTTTGCATAAATCGAGATCTGTCTGCAGCATGCGACTCTTCTTCCAGGTGGGGGTGGGCAGGGACTGGGAAACAGATCTGGGAAAGCTCCAGAAGCTTTTTCCCACCTCACAAGGGTGCTTCATCTTAAATGTTGTAACTTGGGAATGATGGTTGCAAAAGGTCATCTCCAACCTGTGATGGGCAACCTTCTGTCACTACCCTCAGCCCCCCGCAACTAGAGGCGTGGCTTTTAGTCACAGCCCAGAAGCAGCAAGGGGAAGACAAAGGGCCCTTCTTAGCCCAGGGAACTTTTCCCCATTATTCTCGGATGGTTTCAGTTCTCCCAACCCTCAGAAAAACTGCTTGGCCAAAACAGGGGGGAAAAGTCTACTACAAAGAAAGTCACCGGCCTGGCTTCTTTGCTCCATTGTCCAATCTGTTCTCACTTAAAAGCAGTAGTTCTCAACTTTTTTTTCTACTTCCACCGTTCCCAGGCACAAAACACTGCCGGCCTTACCCTCTCTCCTTACTCGAGAAGATTCCAACCTGCCCCCTCTAGAGGAGCTTCCATATTCTCTGCCCTCTTCAGAATTACCGGCTTGCAGAAAACTACTCAACACCAAAATGAGGACCCAAATGAACGGTCTGAAGTCAAGGTGGGTGAACACGTTTTACTGTGCAGAATTGTGGGGAAGAAGGCAAAGGAAGTTCTTGAGAAAAGAACTGAGTGTGGACTACGGTGAAAAAACAGACGGAAAGAGTCACATATCTTTGCTCCCACACTTTAGAACTCTGTGAAAACTTACCTTTTGTGAGCCTCAGCTGCTTCGGGTGTAAAATAGGGACAATCTACCTATTTCACAGGTGGTTAAGAGAAATTAATGAAAACAAAAATGGAAGCAGTTTTAAAGTACACTGGAAATGACAGGTTTTGTTCTTTTTTAGGTTTTCCTTCCCCTCCCTTGGAGCATAAACCAGCCCGTGAACCAACCCAACCCTTCTCCAAAGATATGTGCTCCAAAGTTGCCAGCCTGAAGTCATCAGCCCTCAGAAAAAGTTAATTTGAAAAAAAAAAAAAAAGTAGGCACCATTAAAGGAAGCAGAGGACAACCAAAACTCAAATTTTACATTAATTTAACCTGTATCCTCAGCAAAGAATCAGCCCTAAATCCGGCGAGTTACTGATGCTCCCAATTTCTGAAGCTAACTTGATTCCAGCTAAGCAGAAATGTGGTAGTCTTTGCATTTTTAGCACCAACTGCTTTACCAAGAACTTCCCAGATGCCCCAGTGCTTTTCAGAGCCACTAATAACTTCTTTGAAACATTACAATTGGAGGATCAGCTTAAAGATGAGGAAGGATGACTCTGTGCTGAGTTTTTCCTGTGCTTCTACAGCATTTCATACATACTTTTATTTTACCAATACACTGTGATCTCTTGGCATCTTACTCACTTCTGTATCCCTAGCTGTTACCCGGCACAGAGTAGCCCTCAAGAAATATCTGTTGAATAAATGATCCTTAACAGTCTTCCTGAAAATTCTATAATGCTTTGATTCGAATTGAGTTTTTGTACTTATAATTTCTCCTCTGCCTTATGAAGTTTTCTGGGGGACATTTTAGGGAAAGGACTTAGTACTTTTCCCTCCAAGTTTATTCGGCTCAGCTAAAGTCTTCAGGACGCTTTTCTTTTGTAGTCTTATGAGGCCTTTTTGATAGTGTACTGACATTGCAGATTAATGATCTAGTTACAAAGTGGAAGATGTATGTTGGGTGAGGCTCTGTGCTTCGAAACACTCCAACAAGATATCAGCCAGCACAACTGTACTTACGCTTCCTGACGTCCAAGGTCTTCTACTGGATGCTTTTATTCTCTTTCTCCAGTTTGAGCTGAAAAATCAAATCCCCCCAGCGTATCAGAAAATACGAATAACCAGAAGGCTCAAAACTGTGTTTATGTCTGAAATGTAGCTGAAAATTACAAGTGATTTGCTTAGAATGTCCTTTGGCCTACCTGAAATGTGATGCCAGACACTTTGAAACAAGTTTTCTTTCTAATTTGTCAACTCACTTTCCCAACGATTGTGCGGCTAAGTCTTCCTTCCCCAAGCAATGCAAATATCAAATGGGATGAGAATCAAGGTGGCATCTTATTCAACACAGTATCTCCTCCCCTTTAGCACCTATTGAGCAAATGAGCCACCGCTGGCCTCAGCAGCAGCATGCTTATTATTAATGAGCATGCCAAGAGCCACGTTAGCAGAGGGCTGGAGCCTAGGCCTTGCCTCCCTCCCTCGGAGTACAGTTAATTTGAAAAATCATTCAAAAGGGAAGTGATTCCGATTTTTGCCTTAAATCTTTCAGGCTCCTAACATATGAGCCAAGTGTCCAATAGAGAAGGACAAATGGCCTTCCCTATTGTTTGGCAGTTACTGAGAGCGAAGTAAAGTTGTAAACTGGGCCCTGTGAACGGTTATGACCCCCAACTCTTTGTTATTGGCGTAAAATCATTCCTTGTGGGAGAAGAGATACGAAGTCACCTTAGTTGCGAAGCCTGAGTACTTTATTAGGATGGAAGTCACATTCTTGCTGTAAAGCTATATCTATGCATAGTTTGGGTTTGTTTTCTGTAAATGGTTAACTGAAACTCCTGCCATCGCTGCGTCCAGTGGAGAGAAGGTGACTCAGGTCGGGCCGCTGCCCTGACCCCCACCGCAGGCGACACCTTCCACCTCCCCAGTCCCTACCCTCCGGCTGGGCTGGCGGGCGGCGGGGAGGGGGCGGCGGGCGAGGCCTGAGCCCACTCCCCCTTCCGCACTCGCACTCCCCCGAACTGTGCCCTTCCCTCCCGTGCGCGCCAGCGCCCGGCCTGGAGCCCGAAGGAGAGGAGAGCCCGCAGTGGGTCGCGGCAGGGTCGGCGGGCTCCTCCGAGCTGGGGCCCCGACGGCCGAGCCAGGAGGAAGCGGGGCGAGCCGGGGAGCCCGGGCTTTCCGACGCGCGGACGTACCTGGAGGCGCGGGTGGGGTCCAGTGGGCCCTGTCCCTCGTCCTCGAAGCTGGTCACCACCGGCGGGCGGCAGCCCTCGGTTCGGCGCTGGCCACCGCTCCCGGCCACTCCGGCCAGAGCCTCCGCAGTGCAGCGCCCGCGCGGGCCGCGCCGTTGCCTAGCAACCGGCCGGCCTGATTTAAAGGGAACCGGGCGCCGGGAACCCGCGCGGTGGGTGGGACGCTGCCCCGCGGCAGGCAAAGCCCGCCCCAGCACTGAGCATGCCCCGTGGGGCGGGCCCCCGCGGCGGCGGCTTCGGCTGGCGAGAAATCGGAGCTCCAGTAGCCAGAAAGCTGAGTCAGGGCGGGAAGGGGCGAGAAACTGCGAGGCAGCTCCGCCCACAGTGGGCTTATTACGGAGGGTCTGGATGACTCACAAAGCCACCTGGACACTGCGATTGTGCGAGGAGGAGGGAGTGGCACAGGGTTAATCCCTAGGCCTGCAGGAGTAACATGACGTTGAGGAGGGTTAGCTCTGGGAGGTCGCCTGGATTTGGTTCAGGGTCCCTAAGGATGTGAGAATTGCACCCCACCCTCCCGCCCCCACGCACACCCCTGCCCCTCAGCACGATGGTCTGGCCGGAATTTCTGCCTCTGACCAAGGTTCTAAGGACCTGTGTGAGGAGAGCATTGCCCCCTGGCTGTGCCCCTACGGGAGACTGGGCTTGTATCTCAGGTAGCCCATGGTTTCCTCATTTAGGACTCAGGAATTTCTCCAAACCACTCTTGCCCCATTTGAGTTTAAAATCTATTGCGGGCAACTAGTTCTACACTCCTGGCAGTGTAAAATGGTTTTCTGATATCCAGTCCCCACACTACTGTCCTCGAGCTTCAAAGGTTGCTCCCGACTCCCTCCCGGGATTTGGTTGAGGGAACAAGTCCACGTTTTTCATTATGTTGTAGATTTCGGTCATAGTGTTTTGTTACATAAATAAATGGCCTTCTCAGACTTTGCTTAGCCTGCTTGCCCAACACTGATTCTTCCATCTCCAAATTAGCCACACACACTGACCACACACCACGGCTATAGTCTGATTTGGACCCAGCCTGGACCTGACCAAAAGATAGACCCGGCAAAGGTTGGAGGGCCTGAAACAGCAGGACTGGGGTGTCCAAAAGGGTGATAAGAGTGACTTTTAGGAAAGCTAGTATTTTCTAGGAAGCACGAGGGTGAAAGGCAACATTGGCTCTGGAATCTCCAGTGAAAGGAGATGTAAGCCCGTTTACAAAGTGACAATCTAATCCATCAAGACCCAGCAAGGGAGTGACCCAGAAACACTACCAAGATACATTTCAAAGCTTCCTGTAGGGTCCGCCTGGTGGCGCAGCGGTTGGGTTCACACGGTCTGCTTCTCCGTGGCCCAGGGTTGGCCGGTTCGGATCCCGGGTGTGGACATGGCACCACATGGCAAAAGCCATGCTGTAGTAGGCGTCCCACATATAAAGGAGAGGAAGATGGGCATGGATGTTAGCTCAGGGCCAGTCTTCCTCAGCGAAAAGTGGAGGATTGGCAGTAGTTAGCTCAGGGCTAATCTTCCTCAAAAAAAACCCCAGCAAACACTCAGATACAGAGAATAGATTGGTGGTTACCAGAGGAGAAGTGAGACGGGGGAAGGGTGAAAGGGGTAAATGGGCACATGTACGGTGACAGATGGAAACTAGACTTTTGGTGGTGAATACGATGTGGTGTATACAGAAGTCGAATTATAATGATGTACACCTGAAATCAATATAATGTTGTAAACCAGTGTTGCCTCAATAAAAAAAATATGAATCTTTTTTAATTGCTCGGTGCCTCAGTTTCCTCATTTGTACAATGGGAGTAATAATTGTACCTAACTTATAGGAGTGTTGTGAGGACGGAGGTAATGTTTTGAAAACCCATAGGGCAATGCTTGACACATAGTAAAACCTATATAAATGTTTGATATTATCATTAGTATCATTATCTTGTCCTATAAATTCATTGCCCTCCTAAAATGTGAATCGAAACACACTGATGGTGATAACTCAGGGTGTGCTCTGAGAAGCAGAGTCTGAAGTCTCGAGACCCAGAATTCCCAACTTTTATTTCAGGTAGAGTCCAAGACTCCCATTAGGCAGCCCCACTCCGCTCCCATACCCCTGAAAAAATGTACAAAGAGTTCTTTGGTCTTGCTGTAATTCTGTTTTTAAATACGGTGGGTCACTCCTTCATGTACTGTACTCAAAGTATCAAATTGCAGAGAATCAACAGCAATGAGGACAAAGAGTTTTGTTATTCAAAGCTACTGCAGACTCAGAGATAGGTTTTCAAATATGGAAGTCAGAAAACAGTTTACTATCCTCAGGAACTTTTATCAATACCAAGGCAACAAGGCACTTGATAATAATAGAATCATACATTCATACAATGGAGCTCAACCTTCTCATTTTATCGTGTAGGACATCGAGACCCAGAGAAGTAACGTGATTTACCCTTTGATCACACAGCAAAATAAGCTTCTTTTGAGAGCCAACAAATGATCCTAGTTTGAGTAGCCTTAAACCTGGGATATTTGGGGCAATCAAAAAAATATACATTTATAGGTGTTTAAATTATTCATGCAGATAATAATAATAGCTAACATCTCTCACACCCCTGCATGCCATACGTCAGCAGATTCTGTTGGCTGTACCTTCACGATGTATCCAGAATCTAGTGGCTTCTCCCCATCTCCACCATTACCACCCTGATATTGGCCCCCGTCACTTCTTGACCGGGCTATTGCAATAGCCTGCTAACTGCATCGCCTCTTCCCACTGTACCAGTTTCCTAAGGCTGCCGTATCAAACTATCCCAAACTGGGTGGCTTCAAACAACAGACACTTATTCTCTCACAGTTCTGGAGGCCAGAAGTCTAAAATCAAGGTGTCGGCAGGGTTGATTCCTTCTGGAGATTCTGAGAGACATTCTGTCTCTCGTAGCTTCTAGTGGTTGCCGGCAATCTGGAGCCTTCCTTGGCTTGTGGAGGCATCACTCCAATCTTTGCCTCTGTCTTCACGTAGTGTTCTCCCTATGTGTCTGTGTGTCTTCACATAGCTGTCTTCCCTCTGTGTGTGTCTGTGTGCCCAAATTCCCCTCCTCTTGTAAGGACATGAGTTATTGAGGGCCCGCTTTAATTCAATATGACCTCATCTTAACTTGATTACATCTGCAAAGACTATTTATAATAAGGGCACATTCATAATTACTGGGGGGTAAGGAGTTGAGCTTATCTTTTTGGGGGACACAAGTCAACCCACAACACCTGCCCACCATCTATTCTCAACACAGATCCAGACAGACTGCTATAAAATATTAAGTCAGATCATGTTTCCACTTTGCTCAAAAGCCTACAAAGGCTTTCAATTCGACTGGCAGGAAAACCCAAAATCCTTATAATAGCCTACAAGGCCCTGCAGAATTTGCATCAAGAGTCGCTTACGCCCCTACCCCATACACACAATACTTCTCTGCCCTCCTCGTCTGGTACTTTATCCCTTGATGTTTCCACTCCAGCAGCACTGGCTGCCTTGTTCCCAGAACACCCAGGCACCCTCCCACCATTAGGGACGACCTGTTCCCCCTGCCTTGAATGCTCTTCAAGAGATACATGATATCCACGAATCTTATTTCCTTACCCTCTGCGAGTCTTTGTTCAAGTCTTAGCTTCTCTGTGAGGCCTACCCTGACCCTCCCATTTCATACTGTCAATTTTCAACCTCTGCACCATTCCCACTACTCCTTATCCTACTCGACTTTAAAAGAAAAATAGAACTTATTTTCTAACCTACTATATTATGTGGTTTTTCTTCTGTTCTCTCTGACTCCACCCCCAGGCTGCACTACCCTGTAAGCTCCAAGAGGATAGACATCTTTGCTTTGTTCACTGGCACATTCTAAGCACCAAGCACAGTGCCTGGCACATGGTAGGCACTGAACAATTACTTTTTCAGTATTCATTCATATCACGTGCCAGGAGTGTTTCCTCTAACCCTCACAACAATCTTGTGACGTAGGTACTCTCATTACCTATATTTTACAGAAGAGCAAACTGAGGCACACAAAGGTTAAGTAACTTGCCTAAGGTCACATGGTTAGTAAGTGGTGGAGCTGGGGTTTGAACTCAGGCAGGTCTGGCATCCGACTATGCAGCACTGACATATAAAGGGCATCTGAGCACTATATATATGGAAGACCCTATATCCAACTATCTCTTATTCCAACATTCACATTTTCTAACAGTAGGCAATGAACAGTAATAGTTTTTAAACTACTGACATATATTTTGCTAAGATATAGCTTGATGATGTTTGTATATTATGTGCACAAACTGGAGACTTGCTATGTGGGTTCAAATACCAGCTCTACCACTTAGCCGTTATGTGTCCTTGAGCAAATTGCTTAACTTCTTTGTATCCCAGATTCTTCTTTGGTAAACTGGGAGTAATTCTACTTGTGTGAAGTAATCCTACTTCACAGGGTGGCTGTGAGGATAAATTAGTTAATAAATGTAAAGGAATTAGAACTGTGCTTGGCAAACAGAAAGCGCCCGATAAGTCTTAGCCGTTAGTAGTAGTAGTCATGAGTATTAAAAGTATCAAATTTTGGGGCCGGCCCATTGGCGCAGCAGTTAAGTTCACACGTTCCACCTCGGCGGCCCGGGGTTCGCTGGTTCAGTTCCCGGGTGAGGACATGGCACCGCTTGGCAAGCCATACTGTGGTAGGCGTCCCACGTATAAAGTAGAGGAAGATGGGCATGGATGTTAGCTCAGGGCCAGGCTTCCTCAGCAAAAAGAGGAAGATTGGCAGCAGATGTTAGCTCAGGGCTAATCTTCCTCAAAAAAAAAAAAAAATCAAATTTTGATCCAGTCTTGCCTATAATATAGAAGCTGTTAAACAGGCAAAACTTACCCCTGGTGTTGGACGTTAAAATAATGATTACCTTAGGGGAGATAGTGACAGGGAAAGGACACTAGGCAAGCTTCTGGGGTTTTGGTAATGTTCTGCTTCTTAATCTGGGCACTGTTTACATGGATGCACTTACTTTGTGAAAAATCATGACGTTCCACACTTAAGATTTGTACATTTTTTCTGTTTGTGTACCTCGATAAAAAATTTATTTAAAAACAACTGAATGCAGCCTTATGTCACTGTCTCCCAATTTCTCTATTCCTTTTCTTAAATTTCCCCCCAACTCCCATGTATTCAGGTAAGGATTGCTGAGCACCTCAATGTGCCTGGAACTGGGCTAAGTGCTAGAAGTATTCAGATAGACGAATATGATAGCTGATGGAATTATTTACAAAATAAGGATGGGCTTGGATGAAGGAGCAGTCAATCAGATGGGAAAGGAGTTTGAGTCAAGGAAGTTTTAAGCTCCTTGGACAGTGAACCACCTGAGCTGGGTCTTGAAACATGAATAGTAGTTCTCCAGGCAGAAAAAGGAGGTAAAACAGAGGGAATAGCATGTGCGAAGGTACAGAACCATGAAACAGCATGACAAACTGGAAAACCCAAAATAGTTCAGATTTACTGGATTTAAAGTGCAAGGCAGTAGGTGGGAGCAACTGGAGTGAGAGTAAGAGTACTACAGAAAAAGAGAATACTTATCAGTGAAAGTGATTTTGGCTTAACAAATTAAATATTTGAAAATATAAGTAGATGCATTCATATAGTTGATGGCTCTTACAAAATCAGAATATATTTATTGATTTATCTGCAACATGTCGGTAGTATGCTAAGCACTGGGCAGTCAAAAATTAGTAAGATCAATGAACCCCAAGCGCAAGAAACATGAAGAAAACTATACCAAGTCACATGATAATCACTTAAAACCAGTGATAGAGAAAATCATAAAAGCAGCCAGAGAAAAAGACGCAATATATACAGAGGACCAGAGATTTTGTGTCGGAAAAATTGCAAGCCAGAGGACAGTGCAACAACATCTTTAAAGTAGTGAAATTAAAAAAAAAGTCAATCTAGACTTTTTTTATCCCGTAAATATGTCTTTCAAAACAGAGACAAAATTAAGACTTTTTCAGATACACAAAAGCTGAAAGAATTCATCACCAGAAGACCTGCACTACAAGAAATGTTAAAGGAAGTCCTTCAGGGCTGATATGGGATGAAGATCTGGATCCACACAAAGGAATGTAGAGCACTGGAAAGTATAAATACCTGGGTAGGTATAAAGACTTTTTTCTTATCATTTAAATATCTTTAAAGATAGTCAACTGTCTTAAGCAAAAATGATCAATATTTTGTGGGTTTACAACAGATATAAAAGTAAAATGCATGACAAAAATAGCACAAATGTTGGGAGGGAAGAAATGGAAGCACACCATTGCAAGGTTCTTGTACTATATGTGAGTGTTTAAACATTTCTTGAAGAGATTATTCTTTCCCCGTTGAATATCTTGACACGCTTGTCAAAAGTCAACTGACCGTAAATTTGAGGATTTATTTCTTCACTCTCAATGCTATTCTATTGGTCTATATGTCTATCTTTGTAATATGTTTTGAAATTGGGATGTGTGAATCCTTCAACTTTGTTGTTCTTTTTCAAGGTTGTTTTGGTTATTTTGATCCCCTTGAATTTCCATATGAATTTTAGGGTCAACTTGTCAATTTATGCGAAGAAGCCAGCTGAGATTTTGATAAGAATTGCCTTGAATCTGTAGATCAAGTTGGGTTATATACTACTTTATGGTATATAATTTTTCCATTCTTTTCAACTTTTTTGCTTCCTTATGTTTTTGACATGTCTCAGTAAATGCCTTCACTGATTTTACTTTTCTTAAATCCAGTTTGACAATCTTTGTTCATTTGAGCTACTTAAATATTTGGGTTAAATCTACCGCCTTATTTTTGTACTGTAAGTCCCTCTTCCCCATGTTTTCCCCCCTTCTTTCTCACCTATTCTTATTCCACAGTCTCCTTCTGTCCTGATTTCAAGATTATGCCCTCTGATTTTATTTTTAAACGGTTGGCCCTGAGACTACAACAGGAAAACTTAGGAAAATTTGAAACTAATCGATACTTTCTTTTCAGACAACGAAAGAACCTTTAAATATTAGATTCATTTAGCTGCTCCCTCTCAGTCTGTGTTAATATATTTTAATTCTATATATTTATGTACTTTATCCTCTGAAACTTAATATAGTTCATATTTATTTAGATTTATCCATGTATTTTTCCCTTGCTTTGCTCTGCTCTCCTTTCTGTATCTCTGGCATCTGCAATAACTTTTATTCTACCTTTGGAATTCCCTTTAATGAGGTTCTACTGGTGGCGATTTCTCTCATTATATTTCACCTTCTTGCTTGAAAGGTATTTTTGCAAGGCATACAGTTATACGTTAACGGTTATTTTCCACATATTTCCAGCACATTAAAGCTGTCATTCAGTTGTCTATTGGCTCCAGTGTCACTGTTGGGAACCAGCTGTCAGTTAGCTGTCTAGTGTCTCTCCTTTCTTTGAAAATAATCTGTCTTTTTTCTCTGGTTGCTCTACTCTGGTGTCTCTGCCCAGTTCTGAAAAGCTCTTGGCTATTGCCTCCTCGCCTTTCCTTCTAGAACTCTGATTAAGTGTATGCTTTAGATTGAGTCTATCACTCTAAATTCCAAATTTCTTTCTTGTTTGCTTTTCTTGAATCGTTTTTTTTTAGGAAAAAAGCTTTGTTATAACATATCCTAGATGTTATATTATACAACTTGATTTGAAACTTACCAAACAATAGCAAAGCTTGTCTAGAAAGTAATTTTGTACCTTATTTTATATGTTCTATCTCTTTGCCTCTCTGTGCTGATTTCTGAATAATTTCTCCTTTATTAAACTGAGATATAATTCACATATAACATTATATTAGTTTCAGGTGTACAACATAAGGATTCAATATTTGTATATATCATGAAGTGATCACCACAATAAGTCTAGTTAACATGTATCATCACCACACAGTTACGATTTTTTTTACTGTGATGAGAACTTTTAAGATCTATTCTCTTATGAATAATTTCTTCTGAAATGTCTTCCAATTCACTAATTCTCTAATTAATTGTGTCTAATTTTCTGTTAATCTCTTCAATTGATTGAGTTCTTAATTTCAATCATGAAATTTTTTTCAGTTCCAGAATTTCAATGAAATAATTTTTGAAATATGGTTATTCTGTAGAATTTCTTGTTCCCCGTGCATATTTTTATTTCTTTAAACAGAGTAAGCATAATCCTTCATATTCTGTGCTTAGTAATTCCAGTATAAAAATTATTTCAGGATGTGGCTCTGCTGTCTGTTACTTTTGCCTATTCTCACTTGTGGTAATTCAATTTCTTGTTTGATCATTAACTTTTTTTTGAGGTGCTCACTTTCCTTATAAAATAATTTGAATAAATTCTTTGAGATCTAGGACAAAGGTGAATTTCTTCACAAAGGATTTATGTTTGCTTTTGCTAAGTATCTGGGAACATTAACAGGCCAAGGTCACTTTAAATTTATGACTAGAGATTTCTTGAGTCACCCAGGCAGTGTGAATTGGGGCTGCATGATGACAACTTCTAGGCCAGTTTTTTCCTCCCTGTCCTGCTTAGCACCATGAAGGAAATATTTCTCTGTAGTCCCCTGGGAGAGTGGGTGGGAAAGCAAGTTAAGTTCTCCTTCACCCAGGGTTTATTCCTTTTGGACACCAATTTAATGGGAAAAGGACTTCTATTAGACTTTCTACCTTTAATTGGTCCCTGGGCTTGTGTTTTTTACCCTTATGTTTTGGGTGGCTTTTGCAAAGTTGAAATCTTCAAACTCCCAAATTCTGCAGTTGTCTTCAGGACAAAGCTGATTTCATTACTTCACTTCTCTATGTTTTCACAGTCTCTTAGGTTTTATCCTGATAATTTCTTACCTGGAAGATCTTCAAGGCTTATAAATAGATGTTTTATCATCTATTAACCAATACTTTTTGTTGTTTTCGGGAGTGATGACATGCCAGCAACAGAAAGCCTATACTCCCTCTTTGGTCCACTTCAACATAGCTCCTGGATCTACTAAAACTCCTTTTACAGAGGTCAGAAAAGATCACTAAGCTGCCATGTTGATTTGACATACTTTTCATTCCTATCTAATTCAACCTTTCCACAGTTTCTGACACACCTGATTATTCTTTCTCCCTTGGAATGAGTTTCTGGCTTTCACAACACCTCACTTTCCTATACAACTACTAAATGAACATTCCTCAGGCCTCAGGTCTCGGTCTTCTCATTTCTACATTTCCACCATTCTGCGTTAAGCTACTAACATCTATCTCTTACATTACTTCGAGAGCCTCCTCATTGGACGTCCTCTGCCTTCTCTTCTCTCCAACCAATCCATTTTCCCCACAGCAAATGGAGTGATCTTTTATTATTTATTTATTTATTTTTCTGAAGATTAGCCCTGAGCTAACATCTGTTGCCAATCGTCCTCTTGCTTTTTTTTTTTTGCTTAAGGAAGATTAGCCCTAAGCTAACAGCTGTACCAATCTTCCTCCACTTCATACGTGGGTCACCGCCACAGGATGGCTGACAAGTGGTGTAGGTCTGCAGTGGGGATCCAAACCCATGAACCTGGGCCGCCAAAGTGGAGTGTGCTGAACTTAACCACTACACCATGGGGCTGGCCTTCAGAGTGATATTTTAAAAGTGAAAATTAGATCATGTCTTTTGGCTTCAGTCAAATCCTTCAAAGTACTGCATTAGAACTTTAGATAAAGTCCAAACAATTGAACACACCTACAAAACTCTGTGTGATCTAACGCCTGCCTCTGTATCCAGAATCATTCCCTTAGATAAAACAATAGACGAACTGATGTTTTTCAGTTCCTCAAATATGTCAAATTCTTTCCCACCTCAGATCCTTGACACTCGCTGTTCCCTCTTCCTGAAATATTGTTTCCACGCTTTTTGCGTGGTTAACTCCAACTCATATTTCGCCTTAACTGTTTTCTGAGATTTTCCCTGGCAACCTAATCCAATGACATCCTGTTCTTTCCCTTTAAAAATTTTATCATAATTTGCAATTAAATATTTATTGTTGGTTTATTTCTTTAAGATCTGTTCCCCCAATTATCTTTAAGTGCCAGGAAAGTGGAAGCCTTATTTGGTATTTTTCCACTCTATGCCCAGGGCTTAGCACAGTGTTTGGCACATAGTAGGAGTTCAAGAAGCATATGTTAAATGATGGATTTCTCTCCCTTTAAGCAGACCTACAAAGTAAAATTTTACTTAGGAATTACATATTGAGGGGCCAGGACCATGGCCTAGTGGTTGAGTTTGGTGTGCTCCACTTCAGTTCCCAGGCACAGACCGACAGCACTTGTTGATGGCCATGCTGTGGTGGCAACTCACATACAAAATAGAGGAAGATGGGCACAGGTGTTAGCTCAGGGACAATCTTCCTCAAGCAAAAAGAGGAAGATTGGCAACAGATGTCAGCTCAGGGTGAATCTTCCTCAGCAAAAAAAAAAAAAAAAAAAAAAAAGAAAGAAAGAAAGAAAAAGAAAAAAGAAAGAAATTACACGTTGAGTACAGAATTAGAACAAGGAGTATGAGTTAGACGACAATAATACTCATAGAGATCAGGCTAAAATAAGATGTATTTGTGATTAGACCCGTAATGCTTTAACCCATAACTCATTTACCCATTTTAAAATATTAATTGAGCACTACTTTGTGCAAGGAACTGTTCTAGCACTGAGGATACAATAATAAACAAAATAGGCAAAAATCCCTGTCCTCATGGATCTTATATCTGTATGATCAAGCAGAAAAGAAAGAAAGAAACAAAATATATAGAATGTAGCTGGTGATATGGGCTACAGTGAAGAACAAAGCAGAGAACAGGGCTAGGGAAAGGGGGAGTGCAGTCAGCCTATCACTAGTAGAATTTATATCCTATGGTGTTCAAAAAAGACTTAAGGTAGACATTATTTATAGAACTTAGTTATCACAAAGAAAATAATAACATTTATGCAAGGAAAGACTTTCAAGTGAGAAACTGTAAAAACATACTTCCTTCTGTACAGCAGTAGAACAGGCAGAGAGCTGTCCAGGTTTTGGGTCACTGACAAGCTATCACAACCTGGCACAAGGTCTTCAAAAAGGCAGTGGCTAGAGAGGATAAGGGCTGAAAGCAAGAATGGAAATTCCAGGAAGAAAAAAATGAGGAGCCAAGAAGGAAAGCGCACTTCTTTTTTTTTTTTTTCCTTTGGTGAGGAAGATGGGCCCCGAGCTAACATCTGTTGCCAACCTTCCTCTTTTTTTTCTCCCCAAAGCCCAAGTACATGGAGTACATGGTTGTATATACTAGCTGTAAGTCCTTCTAGTTCCTCTATGGCTTGATGAGCAGTATGTAGTTCCGCACCCAGGATCGGAAATGGTGAACCCCAGGCCGCTGAAGCGGAGCACACAAACTTAACCACTCGGCCTCGGGGCCAGCCCGAAGAAGCACACTTCTTGCTGATGATCTAAAGTCCTGTGGACAGGCAGTCCACACTCTTCAATTGCTGCTTGGCCATCTTTTCTTTCTACCACTATAGCTATTTCTGACCATGATCCCTTTCTTATTTGGCATTATAGTTGTATAAGTTTTTCCTTATTATCCTATCCCCAAAACAAATGTTTAATTTTGAGGGCTTTTCTGATAAACTAAATTGTCTGTATCACAAGGAAATCACAGAAAAAGATCCCTTTTTATCCCTGCATGCATCGTTAAAACTTGTATTGAAGGAATACAGATAGCCAGTATGCTGCGCCGGCTGCCTCTTACGTTTTACCTTAATAACTGGGATAAAGGCAGAACCTGGAGTGAAAAAACAAAACAGTCGTTAACATAAAGACGATTATAACGAAGTTAAGGAATGAGCATATGAACTCAACCTGTCTATAATAACTTCCTTCTTATGAGAAGTTTTTATGCCTTCTGATGAGAAGGGGCCTCTTTATTTTGAAGAGTTTATAAAATTTCACCTGAAAAAAACCACTGGTTTTAGTCAATGAGTGCTAATATTTTTTTGTACTTGAAGTGTTACCCTGTTATTTAAATAAAATAAAATTACTTCTCAGGCTCGGGCTCTGACTATCGGATGGAATACTTGAGGGAATTTTTCAAATTTGACATAATTTATTTGTATTCAAAATTTCATAGAGTCAACCCTCGAGTTTGGTGAGTACGGCCATATTAACAATATCAAGTCTTCCAATTCTTGGACCTGGGAGGGCCTTCTGTTTATTTGGGTCTTTAATATCTTTCAACAATATTTTGTAGTTTCCAGTCTTCTGCTTCCCTGGTGTTAAGTTTATCCCTAAGTCTTTGATTCTTTTTGATGCTCTTGTAAATAGGATTATTTTCTTAATTTCATTTCTGGAGTATTCATTGCTAGTGTATGGAAATACAAATGATTTTCGTATATTCATCCTGTATCCTGCTACCTTGCTATACTGGTTTATTGGCCCTAAGAGGTTTTCTGTGAATTCTGTAGGATTTTCTATATACAAGATAAATCCGTAATTAAAAATTTTCCAAAAAAGAAATCTCCAAGCCCAGGTGGTTTCACTGGAGAATTCTACCAATGTTTCAAGATTTAACTCCAATTTTGCCCAGTCCCATCCAGAAAATAGAAGGCGAGGGAACACTTCCCAATTCATGTTATGAAGCTAGCATTACCTCTGATGACACTCCAGCGGGGAGGGGAAGGAGCATATCATTCCTGCTAGGGGTGGCAAGTCCAAGGTCTCCCTGTGGTCTCCACTAATGCTTCATTGGGGGAGGGTGGGGGGTGGAGCTTCTTATGGGTCTGCAGAGATGAAAGTCCTGGCTCCCCGGGCTTTCTCTGACACACCCTGGTGGAGGTGTTGCAGAACCTTGTTACTGCCTTCTTAGTGTGGAATTCTAGGCTATCCACTCAGCATTTGCTGCTGCCACTGGGGGTGGCGCCACGGTTTTTTCTGTGGTGTTTGACAGGAGTAGAGCAGTTAATGCAAAATGTTTTGTTTCTTGCTAGGCTGTACCCTTTCCTGGTTCTTTGGCTAGAGTGCTGGTTTTTACTGGGGCTTTTTTTTTGTCTGTTTCTGTTGGCATTTCTGGGTTGCCAACTTTTTCATCTCCACATCCAGGATATACGAGCCAAAAAGAAAACCCAGGGAACTTAACATCATGTTGTTCCTCAGGTCCCAAGATCCCTAAGCGGTATAATCTGTCTGCTTCTATCCAATTTTCAGAGTCTTCTTATGTTTGTTTTATATATAATGTACAGGATTTTTAGTTTTACCTAGAAGGAAGAATATGGAAAAGTGTGTTTACTCCATATGCCTGGAAGAAGTCTTCTTGATGAGTTCTTTCTTTAACAAACAAAATACTTTAATTCTCAACGTTTCTAATATTTTAAATTACACTGTACTAAATATGTATTTGCTTTACTAAACTTTCTCATTTCTCTATATGTTTATAAACAACAGTAAGTTTTAATATTTTGATAGGAATTTTTAAGATCACAGAATAATTGTTACTTTCTCATTAATTATGAAGATCTCTTTCCACAGTTGAGCTTGCATGATCATTTTTACAGTCCAGCACTACCATGCAAAGACAGGACTTCCTGTACTATAAACCCTAAAAGGCAACCATTAAAATAACACTACAAAAAGTTATAACTAATAAGTCACCAACAAGATAAGAAGTAATAATTAGAAATACTTAATCCAAAGGATGGCAGGAAAAGGAACAAAGAAGAGATAGGACAAATAGAAGATAAATGTTAAAAAGATAGACTTAAACATGTCAACAATCTCATTAAATATAACTAATTAATATGCAAAGATTGTCATATTAGATAGCAAAGAAAGGTTCAAGTATATGCCACTTTCAAGAAACATTGAGTATAAACACATATAGGTTAAAACTAAATGGATGGATAAAGATACCGGGCTAACACTAATCAAAAGAAAGCTGAAGTGCTTATATTAATATCAGGCAAAGTAGATTTCAAAGCAAAAACTATTATTATGGATAAAGAGTATCATTTCATAGTGATAAAGGGATTAATTCTTCAGGAGAATGTAAGAATCCTAAATATTTATGTGCCTAATAACAGAGCTTCAAATTACTTGAAGCAAAACCTGAGAAAACATCAACAAGAAATAGACAAATCCACAGTTATAGTTGGAGACTTCAACATCCCTCTTTCAATAAATGATAGGACAAGTAGACAGAAAATCATTAAGAATATAGAAGATCTAAACAATGTAATCAGCTAATTTGACCTCATTGATATTTATAGAGTACTCCATCACCAGCAGCAGAATACATATTCTTTTTGAGTACACATATTAACCAAGATACAACATATACAGGGCCACAAAATAAGTCTCAACGAATTTAAAAGGATTCAAACAAAGTATGTTCTCTGATCACAATGGAATTAAATTAGAAATCAATAACAGAAAGACATCTGGGAAATTCTCAAATATTTGGGAACTAAATACACTTGTAAACGACATGGGTCAAAGTAGACTTCAAAGGGATTTTAAAAGTATTTTGAACTGAATGAAAATGAAAACACAACATATCAAAATTTATGATAGGCAGCCAAAGCAGTGCTTAGAGGAACATTTAGAGCACTAAATGCCTATGTTAGAAAAGAAGCCAATTAAGTTCTCAAATCAATGACTTCAATTTCCACCTTAAAAATCTAGAAAAAGAAGAACAAGTGAAACTCAAAGTAGGCCAAAGAAAAGAAATAATAGAGATCAAAGTAGGAATCAATAGAAAAATATAAAAACAATAGAGAAAATCAATGAAATGGAAAGTTAGTTCTTTGAAAAGATAAATAATATTGATAAACCTCTAGCCAGACTGATCAAGAAAAAAGAGAAAAGGTACAAATTGCTAACATGGAATGAGAGAGATAACATCACTACAGGGTCTCATATATTAAAAAGGAAAGGAATGTTACAAATAACTTTATGTCTATAAATTCAATGACTTAGATGAAATGGATAAATTATTTGAAAGAAACAATCTTCTGAAACTCTCTCAAGAAGAAATAATATAACTTGAATAGCTATCTATTGAAGACATTGAACTTATTGAAAAGTTTCCCACAAAGAGAACTCCAAGCCTAGATGACATTATTGGTGAGTTCTACCTAGCATTTAAGAAAGAAATATCAATTCTAAAAACAATGACAAACAAACACATAGAAACAGAGACTGCATTGGTGGTTACCAGAGGGGAAGGGGGGGTGGGTGGTGAAAGGGATGATTAGGCACATGTGTGTGGTGATGGATGGTAATTAGTCTTTGGGTGGTGAGCATGATGTAATCACACAGAAATCAAAATATATAATGATGTACCCCTGAAATTTATATAATGTTATAAACCAAAGTTACTGCAAAAAAGAAAGAAATATCAATTTTACACAAATTCTTTTAGAAAATGAAGTTGGAAGATCTCCCAACTCATTCTATGAAGCCAGTATTAATCTGATACCAAAACTATACAAAGGTATCACAAGAAAAGAAAACTACAGACCACAATCCCTCATGAACATAGATACAAAAATTCTTAATAAAATATTAGCAAATGAAATTAAACAAACTATAAAAAGAATAACGCACCAAGTGGGGTTTTTCCTGGGAATGCAAGGTTGTGCTAACATTCAAAAACCAATCAATGTAATTCAGCATATTAACAAACCCAAAAGAAAAAACGTATGATCATCGCAATAGATGTAGAAAAATTACTTGACAAAATCCAACATCCATTTCTGATAAAAATTCTCAGCAAAGCAGGAATAGAAGGAAACTTCCTCCACCTGATAAAGGGAATCTGCTAAAACCTCCAGTTGATGTCATACTCAGTGGTAAAAGGGTGAATGCTGCCCTTCTAAGACTGGGAACAAGGTAAGGATGTCTTTCCTTTCTATTTAACTCAACATATTGCTAGTGTTTCCAACCAGGGCAATAATCAAGAAAAAGAAATAAAAGGTTTCCAGGTTAAGAAGAAAGAAGTAAAACTGTTTTTATTCTCTGAGACGTGATCATCTTTGTAGAAAACTCTATGGAAGCTATAAAAACAGTTCTACAACTAATAAGTGAGTTTAGCGAGGTTGTAGGATGCGAGATCAATATCAAAAAATCAATTGTGTTTTTATGTACTAGCAACAAACAACGGGAAATTGAAATTAAAAAACAATATCTTTTATAATAGGATAAAAAATATTAAATACTTAGGGATAAAAGCTGTGAAAGAAGGGCTGGCCCCGTGGCCAAGTGGTTAAGTTCACGTGCTCCGCTTCCTCGGCCCAGGGTTTCACCGATTCCGATGCTGGGCACGGACATGTTACTGCTCATCAGGCCATGCTGAGGTGGCGTCCCACATGCCACAGCTAGAAGGACTCACACCTAAAAATACACAACTATGTACCGGGGGGCTTTGGGGAGGAAAAGGAAAAATAAAATCTTTAAAAAAAAAGCTGTGAAAGGTCTGTACACTGGAAACTATAAAACATTGTTGACATAAATCAAAGAAGACCTAAGTAGATGGAGAGACACACTGTGTTCATGCATTGAAAGACTCAATACTGTTTAGATAGCAATTCTCCTCAAATTGATCTATAGGTTCAACACTATTCCAGTGCAAATCCCAGAAGATTTTTTGGTAGAAATCAATGAGCTGATTCTGAAATTCATATAGAAATACAAGAGACCAAGGGTAGTAAAAACAACTTTGAAAGAAAGAACAATGTTGGAGGGCTAACACTACTTGTTTTCAAGATACGTTATAAAGCTACAGTAATCAAGAGTGTGGTATTGGAGTAAAGACAAATAGAACAATGTAACAAAATACAGACTCATAAATAGACCCACATATATAGGGACAATTTATTTTTGACAAATGCACATGAAATTCAGTGGAGAAAATCATATTTTTAACAAACGGTACTGTAATATTTTAACATCCATATGCAAAAAAGAATTATCATCCATATCTCACATCATATACAAAAGTTAACTCCAAATTTGCCCCAGACCTAGTCTAAACATAGTATTAAACCTATATCACTCGGAAAACTTTGGAGAAAATCTTTTCTCACCTTGGGTGAGACAAAGATTTCTTAGATATAACACTGAAAGCACATCCATGAAAGAATAAATTTATAAAGTTGACTTCATCAAAATCTAAAACTTCTGCCCATCAAAGGGCACTGTTTAAGAAATGTAAAGGCAAGACATTGACTGAGAGAAAATAATCACAAATCTTGTGTCTGATAAAGGACTTGTATACAGAATATATAGAACTCTTACAACTCAATAATAAAAACACAAGTAACCCAATTAAGTAAAATGGCAAAAGATTTCAGCACTTTACCAAAGAAGATATATGGATGGCAAATAAGTGCATGAAAAAGATGCTCAATGTCATTAGTTATTAATGAAATGCAAATTAAAACCATAATGAGATACCACTGCATACCTAGTAGAATGACTCAAATTAAAAAAGACTACACCAAATGTTGGCTAGGATGTGGCGGAACTGGAACACTGCTGGTGGGATTGTAAAATGGTACAAGCACTTTGGAAAACGATTTGGCAATTCACTTAAAAAAATTTTTTTTTTAAGATTTTATTTTTTTACTTTTTCTCCCCAAAGCCCCCCAGTACATAGTTGTATATTCTTCGTTGTGGGTCCTTCTAGTTGTGGCATGTGGGACGCCGCCTCAGCGTGGTTTGATGAGCAGTGCCATGTCCGAGCCCAGGATTCGAACCAATGAAACATTGGGCCGCCTGCAGTGGAGCGCGAGAACTTAACCACTCGGCCACGGGGCCAGCCCCTAAAAAATGTTTTAATCGAGGTATAATTGACATACCACATTATATTAGTTTCAGATGTACAACATAATGATTCTATATTTGTATATGTTGTGAAATGATCACCACAATAAGTCTAGTTAACATCTGTCACCATACATAGTTACAGGATTTTTTTCTTATGACGAGAAATTTTGGATTAATATACACCTATTATATGATCCAGCCATTCTACTCCTAGGTATTTATCCAAGAGATATGAAAGCATATGTCCACTCAAAGACTTGTACGTGGATATTTATAGTAACTTTATTTGTAACAGCCAAAATCTGAAAGCAACTCAAATGTCCATTCACAGGTGAATGGATAAACAAATTCTGGTACATTCATACAATGTAATAGTATTCAGCAATAAAAAAGAATGAACTTTTGTTACATACAATGGCAGGGAGGAATCTCAAAATAATTATCCGGAATGAAAAAAGCCAGATAAAAAGACTATATACTGTATGATTCCATTTATATAAAAATTCTAGAAAATGCGAACTCATCTATAGTGACATAAAGCATGTTAGAGGTTTCTGCGGGATGGGGTTGGGGACGGAGGGACTACAAAGGGGCACCAGGAAACTCTTTGGGGTGATGGATATGTCCACTATCTTGACTGTGGTGATGGTTTCATGAGTATATACATATGGCAATAATTATCAAATGATACACTTTTAATATACACAGTTTACTTTGTGTCAATTATACCTCAATAAAGCTGTTTTAAAAGTATTTTAAAAAGTTGCAAGTGAAGATGAATAAGTTCTAGAGATCTGATGCACAGCATAGTGATTATAGTCAATAACATTGTATTAGAGACTTCAAAGTTGCTAAGAGACTAAATCTTAAATGTTCTCACTGCAAAAAGAACTGGCAGTTATGTGACGCGATGCAGGTATTCGCTAAGACTCAGGTGGTAATCATATTGCAATATATAAATGTATTAAACCAACACATTGCACACCTTAAACTTACACAATGTTATATGTCAATTATATCTCAATAAAAAGTAAAATAAAATAAAGTCAAAAAATAAAAAAGAAGGACATTGAGCATTCTGGAGAGAATTAAGGGAGATTGTAGGATAAAATAGTATAATCTCTAGGGAGGGGCATGTGTGAGTTTTGAAAACAAAACATTTTGTTGCATTGCCATGATTTGTTTGCAGTTACAATGTCTAACTTATTTTAAAATTTCAAACAGCACTAAAGGAGGACATGATATTTTTATATGGGTCAAAAGAGAGGCATAGCTTTTAAAGGTTACAAAATTAATATATTTTATTTTCAAAAACTTTTTCAGGTTCTCTTTTTCTATTGTTTTAGATACATATGCATGGGTTTTTTTTTTTATTAATGTTATGATAGGTTACAACCTTGTGAGATTTAAGTTGTACATTTTTGTTAGTCATGTTGTGGGTACACCACTTCCCCCTTCGTGCCCTCCCCCCACCCCCCCTTTTCCCTGGTAACCACCGATCAGATCTCCTTGTCAATATACTAACTTCCACCTATGAGTGGAGTCATATAGAGTTCATCTTTCTCTGACTGGCTTATTTCGCTTAACATAATACTCTCAAGCTCCATCCACGTTGCTGCGAATGGGCCAATTTTGTCTTTTTTTATGGCTGAGTATATTCCATTGTGTATATATACCATATCTTCTTTATCCAATCATCAGTTTCTGGGCATGTAGGTTGGTTCCACGTCTTGGCTATTGTAAATAATGCTGCAATGAACATAGGGGTGCAAGGGACTCTTGGGATTTCTGATTTCAGGTTCTTAGGATAGATACCTAGTAATGGGATGGCTGGGTCATAGGGTATTTCAATTTTTAACTTTTTGAGAAATCTCCATACTGTTTTCCATAGTGGCTGTACCAGTTTGCATTCCCACCAACAGTGTATGAGGGTTCCTTTTTCTCCACAACCTCTCCAACATTTGTCGCTCTTGGTTTTGGATGTTTTTGCCAATCTAACGGGTGTAAGGTGGGCATGGGTTTTTTTTTTAAGCCAAACAATAGAGTAAGGTAAAAATGAAAAGGAAAGTGTCCCTCCTTCCTTGTCCCACCGTAATCTTGTCCCTAGGCTTTATCATCATTAATAGTTTCTTGTAAATTTGTCCCCAAATTTTCCACAATATATGAGTAGAGAAAGACTTTTTTTGTTTCATTAGAACACCAATGGGATCACTCTAAATGTAGAGTAGAGAAAGACTTTTTTTGTTTCATTAGAACACCAATGGGATCACTCTAAATGTAGAGTCCAACACAAATGGCTCTCCCTTATTCTTTTTAACAGCTGCATGTTGTTCCACTGCCTAATGGACCTTCATTTGTTTAACTAATCACTCATTCGTGAATATTTACGCTCTTTCTAGCTGTTTGCTATTTCAGTATTGCAATAAACATTCTTAATGTTTGCTGTACCTGTGGGCATCTATTTGTAGGAAAAAGTCGCAAAACTTGGATAGGAGGGTGGTATAGAGTGATTAAATGTGTGGACGTTGGCCCCAAAGAGGTTGCAAGGATTTGCATCCCACTGTTACTGCTTGGAGAGTGCCCATTGGTTTCCCTACGCCCTTGCCAATGTGGGGAAATAAAGAATGCTGTTTTAACACGTGACCTTTAACTGTGAGCGAGGTTGAGCATTTTCTTATGTTTTACTAGATGTTTGTACTTCTTTAAAGAAGCATTTTGCTAAAGTGAGTTGAAAATAAATGGATATGTATGCCACTTTAGGGGAACGTGGATATTATAGTAAATGAAATATACTTCCATGCTGTTGCATTAAAAAAATAAAACTTTTCAATTGCTAATATAAGTGTTAAATGTATAAAGACAAGAACAATAGGAATACAGTTTTCTGGCATTTAAGAAATAGACCAATGATCTGTAATGTGACATGAGCAGTAAAACATATGGTGGGAATTAAGATTTTCAGAGGGATAGAAAGGATGGCTTGTTTCTTTCACTGGCTAAAAGGTTATGACCCATCATGCACCACGTGACCCGTCAGGACCTACTGACCCACCAATTATCCTGTGGAAAATGGAACTCACTAACTCTTCCTAACTTTCGCCCAAATCTGCAGCTCCTGCTGTGTTCCCCATCTCTGTTAAAGGCATCACATCTACCCAGTCAGCCAAGCTAGAAATCCGGGGGGCGTCACCATTTCTTTCTCTGCCTCATGCAGCTGCTCCCCGCCCTCGCTTCTTTCACTGGATCTTTCTGAGGATGAAACAAGGTACCATGTCTAAAAGTGCCCAGCACAATGTCAGGCAGGCGGCGGTCAGGAAAAGGGATTTCAATCTTTCCCCATGTGCAATTTTTTCTTTATCCACAAACTCTGTCCCAAACAACAACCCAAAAAACAGCACCAAAAAGTTTTTAAAGCAATGCCTTCTTATCAGTGACCTCCATCCAGCTTTCCACATTGTCTACCTAAGGCTTCTGCCCTACTTGTTAAACCGTATACCTGGAGGAATTGGTGTATAGGACATTCATCTTTCACTAGGCAGGAATAATGGAGCTGTCCATGTGGAACATATTAATTGAAAAATATCCTAATCTTTTTACTTTATAAATAGAAAGGATGCTAGTGATTTCTTCTCTTCTTACAGACCGGTATTGTTGTTTTAAACTTTGGTTTGGAAGGAAAATTAGATGGAATGCTCTCAGAAAGATTTTGGAGGGCAGGTCGTATGAAGGCAAAGGCAGAATGTGTAAATGGCGGTGGGAAGTGAAATCAAAATCTACAGTCACCACCTCCTGACCTAGTCATAGGTTATCAGTATCTGCTCCACCACAAAGCATACTTCTGGCCCATGTCTTCCACCGACTTCTGTTGGTGGGTGCTCAGAGACTACAAATTCACTTTAACATGTCTATTATCCTCAGCAAAACATAATTAAGAACATAAATGGACTGCTTCTAAAAATAATATTGTGCGTTTCAAAACAAAATATTATGAGGTTTGGATTATCTGCTGTTTCGGATTATCTCTGCCACTGCTCTAGAGGGTCAAATTTCCTCTGCAGCTTCTAGCCCTTGAAAACATGTGTTTAGTTATAAACATAGGTCCCTCTGGGGAATCTCCAAATGGGAATGTTTCTCTCATTTGTGAGTGAGAAATGCATGTATTTCCTTTGACACAAAAAAGAGCATTAAGGCTTGCCAATTTTCAGATAATTTCAAAATGTGTCCTAACCCAAAACTTTCAGCAGTCATCAAAAATTTTCCTGGCATCTATTTGGCAATGAACATGAGTCAACTCAAGAAGTTCAGTTCTTAACTACTGATCCGAGCCATATTTTAAAGTGTTAAAAAATTAAAAGTATTTTTTAAATTAGAAAAGTAGCTAATGCTTTTCTCTACCCCATCCTCCTATAATACCCAGCCCCTTCTCCAGGGGCAACTACTGTTAGCAATTTCTTAAGACTACTTTTAGAAATAATCTATACAAATAAATGTACTTATGTATATATTTATCCTCTCTTTTTTATATAAATGGGAGCACATTATTCATATTGTCCTACATTATTTTTCATTTGCTATATCTTTGAGATTGTTCCATAGCAGGAGATGGCGCAATCTATCTACCTATCTAATCTTTATTTTTAACAGTATCATAGTATTCCATTGTGTGACTATATGTTAATTAATTTAACCAATCCTCATACTGGATATATAGGTTGTTTCTAGGTTTCTTTCTTATTACAAGAAATACTGCCATAAAACATTGCACCTCCCCCTTTTAAAAGGGAAAATGCAAAGGATATACAAAAATAGAGAAAACAGTACGATGATCTCCTGTATACTGAACACCCAGCTTTAACAATAACCAACTAACTCATGGGAAAAGTTGTTTCATCTATACTCCTCAACTCCTCCCTACCGGATTATTTTGAGGCAAATTTCTTCCATAAATATTTTATTCTATATCTATAAAGGTAAAGACTCCTTAAAAAATAACCGCGTGCCGTTACCATACCTAAAAAGTTAACAATAATTTCTTGATATCAACAACATGCTGCCAATGTTCCGATTTCCCCTGTGGACGATTGTTTCCAGCTAATTTGTTAAAATCAGAATCCAAACAAGATCCCCACGTTGCATTTGATTGACATGCCTTTTAGGTCTCTCTTAATTTATAAATTCCCCTTCCCTTTTTTTCCCTTGCAATTTATTTGTTGGCAAAACTGGGCTGTTTGTCCTACGGTTTCCCACATTCTGGGTTTTGCTGACTGCATTGCATGGTGTTGACATGTTCTCCCCTCTTTCTCGTATTTTTTGCGAACTGCTAGTTTGATCAGGAGACGTTGTCAGGTTCAGGTTTAATGCTTAGGCAAGAACACTTCCTAGGTGGTGTTGTGTACTTCCCTCAGGAGACCATAAGCATTCTGGTAAATATAACTTACATTCCCACCTGAAATAAACAAGAGTCTCTGTTTCCCCGTGTCATCACTGCCTGATCCAGCTCTTTTTAGTCTTTGTCAAACTGATATGTGAAAAATGTCACCTCGTCAAGTGTTAATACAATCTAGATTTAACTAGAACTGGAGTTCACGTTGCTGCAGCCCAATTTCTTTCTTCATTAGCTCACATGAGTACGATATTGTAGGTCAATGTATCTGTAACTGTGGTAACATTACAAATGATCTATATAAGCCAAAATGAATTGACATGGGCAAAATATTTGTTAAAACTTAACGTAAAGCCTTGTGTTCAATGTTACTGTCTTTGGTTTGTCAGTGCAGATGTGGCTCAAAGAAGTCTTGAATGTATATTTAGAAAATTTCCCAGATATAATTTCCCATGTCTATACCATCAGCTCTGTGCCAAGTATACGGAGGGATCCAGTGATGACTAAGACCAAGATCTTTGTGCCGCTAAGCTTATAGTCCAGTAAGGGAGGTGAGACACTTAATCATAATGCAGTTAAAATTCAGAGGAGAAGGAGAGGTCACTTCAGCTGGAGAGATCCAGAGGAGGTGGCATTTCAAATGGGCCATGAAGGATGGGTAAGTCTCAGAAAGGCAGAGATGGAGATAGTATTCCAGATGGCAAGAAGGGCATGAGCAAAGGCTAGCGATGAAGAAAGTACAGTTGGCCATAGAGTAAATAAAGGACTTGTGGGGGATTGGAGGGACCACGAACTTGGGAAGCATAGAAAGTCAAGGTAATTAATAATTATTCGTGAGACACATTTTAACCAATTAAAAGGAAATACTTGTTACTGTAAAAAGTAAAAGACCAAATAGATGATTTTTAAAAAGTGTTATCACTCGGATCTTTTGAATAGTAGTCACCTTACAACATGTTACCATTATATCTTCTTTTAACAAACTTCAATGATAATTTTATGTGCATTTAATGTATGCCAACCAAACACAGCTTCTATACTGTTCTGCATAGCCTGGTTAGGAAAAAAATAGAGGAAGCCACATTTCTTCGTTGTTTAATCAAAGCTAGGTGGCACAGAGGCACTGAGGGGTTTTGTTTGTTTGTTTGTTTTTAACTACAGTTTAGAGTAACAAGCAACTCTTGAGGGAAATTTTCAGAATTCTTAATAATCACACCAAATTACCATCCTCAGTGAATTTCTCTACACAGTAACTGAGGAGAAGAGGTACCATTCATCTTCTAGAAAGCTGAGATCTTTGGATGGCAAGCTACAATAATAATCAGTTTTCTCTGCCAGGTATTAAGATTTATGTCAAAGAATAAGTACCCTTTGAAGCAGTGCTCTCCAATAGAGCTTTCTGCAATGATGGAAATGTTCTGTATCTTCCTTGTCCAGCACAGAAGCCACTAGCTACATGTGGCTATTGGGTCCTTGAAATGTGGCTGTGAGAGGGAGGAACGGCATTTTTCATATTATTTAGTTTTCATTAATTAAACTTTAAATATAAAATGGCCACATGTGGCTATGGACTAGTTGTCAGTTTTTTAACTAAAAATGGTTATTCACTTTTCCCTGAAAGATTGAACTATTGATGAAACTAACGTATACCAATACAACATGCACATATAAAGCATTTTAATGTTTTTGCTATAATGAGGACAAGATGCAGTCTGGAACAACAACACTTTTCACGTCCTGAGAATTCCACTTATAGTCAGAGGTGATGGTAATTTACTTCTTTATGCAAAATTTACTGGGTCCTATTCCTTTAACAAAGGAAGGCGTGCTTGTGTTGTAGGACACATTTAGAGTACAGATAACAAAAGACTAAAACTCCCATGTGGCACTCATCGAAGTACGATTTAAATCGCACTGCTGCTAAATTCTTTGCCTTTAACTGAGCTGGATTTTCTTTTTCTCCAAATGTCTTGAAGGCTAACCCCTCTGGATACTTCATGCAGTGGAAACATGCCTGAAGTTATCAACCAAGAGCCCCTTTTGCAGACTTTTTTAAATAGAATTTCAGACTCATTAGAACAAAAGGATGCACTTTTCTCGACCTTGGGAGCTTGTGACCATCGGGAGATGAAAAGAGTAGTGACACTAAGGAAAACTATTGTCCAGAAAAATAAGCCTCTCCAAGGGACACCAGGAATCCACAATAAAATCCCTGTTTCCAAGAAAATCCAGTCATTTCCATCAAAAAACCCTGGAAAGATAAATAGAATGTCCTTAAAAGCCACAGGTTTTTAATAATACAAAATGTCTAAGTCCAGGGTAAACAAAGAGCTAAGAAAAACTAACATCTACTAACTCAAGTTTCTCAAGACCCAGGTCACGACCTAGAGCCTGATCACAAGGTATTTTCAAAAGAGCTGCTTTTCCTGCGCCTGCAATGAGTTTATTTTGTGGAACTTATTTGACTACAGAACTCTACAACTGCGGAGAAATTTTTAAAGCCAGGTGAATTACAATGACCCTTTCGGTTCACAACAATGAGAAATGGGATTTGGGGGCTCATTTAAAAAGCGGTGTCAGTGCCTTCCATGTAACAACCAAAATGAACGGGGCTGATTTGTCGAATTGGAAATGTACACTTATTTTCATCTTATCGTTATCCTGAGTCATTATTAGTTCTTTTCTCACCTGATTTCCCAAAAGTGATTAGTAAAGCTTTTCAAAATGTGATGAATTCTTATCTTCGAGGCTTTCTGAATGAGTTATTTAAGCATAGTTCTTTCTGATTTCAACCCTCTAGGAGGCAGAAGTCAACAGATCTCTCTTCCCTTTGTTGCACCAGCTATTTAAACTTGCTGCTACACCACATCCTTTCTCTGACCGGCTGACTTCCAGGAACTAACCTGTGGTTTTGAAAACAGAGTATTTTCCATAGCAGCCATATTACTTATTATTGACATTATTCATGTATTCTGAAGGTGTGCCCCAGGGCTTTTACAAGCGTTACTGAAAAAAAAAAAATCAAAGAGCAATAAACAAAAAACAGGAGTCTTGCTCAATCGCCTAAATGTTAATTCATTGGTTTTTGTACTTAGCATTTTCCTCACTGAGGTAGGCTGTGAAAATGTTAAAAGCAAGAATGAAACTAATTTCCCATGGTCCCTAAAGTGTTTTTTTGCGTGGTTTTATAAATAATTCAAGAATATGTCATTTTTTTTTAAGGTTAGGTAGCAACTCCTGAGAATTAAGCTGTCACTACTGAGTCAGTGTCGTACACTGGGACTAGCTTTCCAGTCTTTATCCAACAATGAATAAGACCATCCTGTTTTGTACTGGAGGATTTATTTAAGGTAAACTATTCTGATTTTTTAATGATTTAGAATAAATTATGTAGGCAGGCAAAAAATCATTAAAGAGCGGGCTCTCATCATGCTTATTAGAACAGTTTTCTGAGCTCTTTTAAAAAGTCAGGTTGAGGTTGTATGTCAGGGCTCAAGTTTCACAGCCATCTCCACTTTGAAACATAATATATAAAAGCCATGGTTTTTTTTTTTTTTTTTAATAAGAAATCAAGTGTGTTTTGTGCTTAAGTGGGAAACATTTCAACATTTAAACTACGGTCAAGCTCTCCACTTTGAAATAGAAGGATCCGAGGAAAGAGCGATGGCTAGTTTGTTGCTGAAAGAAAGAATCTTTGTGAGATGTTACTGCTGTCTCTTTGGCTGAAATGGCCACCAGCGCTAATCCTGCAGGGCAAGCTCGTAACAATGCTTCTGAATAGTGCATTTTAACATCATTTAAAAAAATCTATAAAAGGAAAGGTTTAAACTGAACTCTTCATACTGATGATTGCATAATTTCAATTTTGTTAATTAATTACACATTTATTAAGGGCTTAGAATTAGGGTGATAGGGAATTTAAATAAGTGTATGATAGTGTCTTAATCTTTAAAGAATTTAATATGTTGTTGGCCTGGTGAAACATTTAGAAAACAATGTAAATGCTTAACTAAAGATGTGAACAAGGTAAGGCAAAAGGGATCCACTTTAACTCTGAGTTCTCAATTTTGAATTTCTAAAAAGCGTACATACTCTTTTTGCAAACGCTGACAAAAAATACTATTTTTGCAAGGAAGACAAACATTTGATAAAGCATGTATTAGTGAGAACAGACTTGCTACCCTGTAGCATCTCCTACACTTCAAGTAGGAGGCGCTGCGCATCAGAGGTATTTAGGAGCTATTAAATGACTTGAAGTCAGGTTATCTGGGTTCTAGTTCAGCTGTGTAATTTTGAGCAAGTCTCTTTCACTGCTGCACTGCACTTCCTTCATGGATGGTCTTTAAGAGCCCTTCTGGCTTTACAATTCTATGGTTTTTATGAATACTTGCTATAGTTTGTGTTTGATCTTGTATTCGTGCGAGTGTGTGTGTGTATGTACAGACCCGCACAGATGACACAAACCTTATATATGTACTATGTACTAGTTGCTATGGGCAACCACCACAGAAAAGGAAAACAGTTGTGTCCAAGTTCCTCACAGGTCCGGAGGGTCCAGAACGAGCTGTACCTCTGTCACTGACTCGAATGAAGCGCCATTTAGCCAGTTGTCTGTGGCCCTGGTTCCAGAGCATGGGAGGGGGGTGGAATGAGGTGGAGAGGTGGTTAAGCTCGTGAGGCTGGAATCATGGCCCCTCTACTTAATAGTCGTGTGGCTTTTGGCAGTTCAATAACTTTAGTTTCCTCAATTCTAAAGTGGGGAGGTGGGAAAAAGATTAGCTCACAGGGTTGCTGTGACGATTTTATGACAATATATGAACCACTGAGAAGCGTGCCAGGCACATAATACATATTCAATAAATGTTAGCTATTATTATGAGATGAATATGGAGTGAACCCTTTATTAACAGAGATGGCCTGATGACATGGAAACACTGGCAAGGCAATATTAACAGCGAACAGGCACACTGTGGGTGATGAATAAGAAAGAGGGAGACAGAGGAGCTGGCGCTGGTAATAGAGTGGTCGGTGCCAGAAGGCAGCAAAAATCCCCTAAGCCTGTGTTGTCCAATATGGTCGCCACTAGCCACATGTGCCACTGAGCACTTGAAATGTGTTGCGTCTGAAATGAGATATCCTCAAAGTACAAAATACACACCGGATTTGAAAGACTTAATACCCAAAAAAGGTAAAATGTTTCATTAATAATTTTCACATCGGTTATATGTTCAAATGAGTATATTTTGAATATATTGGGTTAAATAAAATATAGGATTGCACTTAATTTCACCTGATTCTTTTTACTTTTTTTTTGTTTGTTTGAGGAAGGTGAGCCCTGAGCTAACTGCTGCCAATCTTCCTCTTTTTGCTGAGGAAGCCTGGCCCTGAGCTAACACCCGTACCCATCTTCCTCTACCTTATCTGTGGGACGCCTATCACAGCATGGTGTGCCAAGCGGTGCCATGTCCGCACCCGGGATCCGAACCGGTGAACCCACGGCCGCCGAAGCGGAACGTGCACACTTAACCGCTGCGCCACCGGGCTGGCCCCTCTTTTTAGTTTTTTAATGGGGCTACAAGAAAATTTGAAAGTATATGTGCAGCTGGTATTATCTTTCTATTGGACAGTGCTGCTCAGAAGTGTTGAAGGAGCCAACTGTCTCTCCTCAAACTCTTTCCCCAATGGTCTCTCATTGGTGGCTCAACCACCATGTGACTCTGCCCCAGAAAATTCTATTTCTCTCCCTCTCAGAAGCTCTGAGGGAAGTCACATTCTATCACTGACACCAGCACTGGGCTTTTACTCTGATTTACGAAGCCGATGCTCCCGTCATGGCTTTGCTCTGTCTCCTTTGTGGTGAGAGTAAAGATTTCTGAAATGGTGCTGAGTGACAGGCTGGCCCGGCTTCCAGCCGCAGGCTCCATCATGTCAAATTACGTATCCTCGCGCAACCTCAGTTCACCATCTAGAACAGGAGGGTAACACGAACCTATCTGACAGGGTCATGGTGGGAGATATTTCTGTAAAGTGTTTAGAGCAGTGCCTGGCACATAGGAAGCCCTCAATCAATGTTATAGATTATGAATCCCATCTTTGCCTGGTGTATTTTTGGGGGCGATGGGTCTGAATTATTAAATCTGTTTTGAGTTTAAGTGAAAAATCTACCCAGGCTATTTTGCTGATGAATGATAAAGCGACAGAATCACCAAAGATTTAGCATTTCAGGTACTGGTATCCCTTGTTTAAGGGAACTGATGGAGTAGAGATAGCAGCTAAAATCATTTTGTAGGGGCCAGGTGGGAGCGAGGCGCAGGCTTCATGAATGGGAAGCAGATGAAAGGACAGAGACTGCGTGGATTGTGGCATTTGTAGGTCTTGTTTTCTGCCAGCAGGAATAGGGATAACCTCAACCATCTACCTCATAGCTTTCAGATGAATATCAAACAAAACAATATATGTATAGTGATGTGCTTTGAAAATTGTCGAGCTCTGAAACAGAGGTCACGGATGATTATTCTCTTTCTAAATGCCCAAGTACACAATTTAAACAAAGTGGAGCTCAAGTGCCGTGGTATTTCAGAGAAGGCAGCATTCACCGTGTGCTGGATTTAACAAGGAAGGCTTCCTGCAGGAGGTGTAACTCGAAATGGCCCTTAAAGAATGGGAGGAGAGAGAACTAGAGACCCGGTGAGCTGCTGGAATCTCTGCCATCACGCGTCCATGTCATGAGGTAAAGTGTGAATTCTCTTCGGACATAATCATAGTCAAAGGGGTTTCTAGAATCGTTCTGCTGATTTACATGAATGCAAACCCTTATTTAGAGCTTAAAAGATGACGTAAAATGCAACCTGGGCTACAGGTTCCAGTGCTCACTTTTGTGGAGTATTTTTCTATATGGTAGGTCTATGTGGAATAATTCCACATTGATCCCTGATTTACTGCACTCTTTGTGACCGAATGTTTTGTGTTAACATTTATATCCACAAAAGAGGGACACTTTTGGCAGATTGTTGAATACTTAAATGTAATAAGCACCTTAAATTTATGAGAAATTGTAATTTAATCAATAAAGTAAGTGCATGGAAATAAAGAAAAAAGTTCATGACAGAGATGAAAAGCCAAAGTCTCCATTAATTCTCCACACACCATCTCAGCTCTCTCTCCAGAGGTAACTAATTCATGATTACTATTATTGCAGTTAAAAGGAAGACCAGGAAGAAAGGAGGGGGGAAGGGGGAGGAAGAACAAAAAGGAGGGGGGAATGAGATAAAGAGCAAAGATTTATGGAGTGGGAAGAGACCTCAGAGGTAATCTAGTAAGTGATTTGCTTAAATGTCATTCAGCTAGTTGGTGACAGAGCGCAGACTCAAGCTGAGATCTCCTGATTCTCACTCAATGTTCCTTTCCACGCTACACATGGTTTTGGGCAAAGAGAGGTTAGCGCAGTCAGTGGGAAGGGAAAAGTCCAAATTCCCAGCCTCAAGTCTTCTTAGGTCCCCAACCCCTCCCCCTCTTTGAGATGCAAAAACCCCTCTCGAACACTTTGAACTGGCTTCCCTTAATCTTCCCCTGCCCCTTTCTCTTCCAAACCACCGAAAGGAACTTCTCTGTGAGCTGTCTAAATCTTTAAAGAGAAACTCTCTAGAGTTATCTTTATTTACTAGGGGAACGTTGCTTGATCTCTCAGTTATATATTTTTAGACAGAGTTAAAGAGTTGCCCATGTTATCTAGTACTTTACACACGGGTTTTGGTCGCTAGCAAACACTCAGTGTTGAAATAGAATTCACAAAGTGGAAAAGAGCTGGCATTTCTGATATCCCCCAATACAAATATTCAACCTAGTCACTAGACCAACAATGGAAGTGTCAACACACTCTGAAAGGCGTCTCATAAAACTACAAAGTTGAAGTTGTCTCCACCATCACAGAGTTTACAATCTAGTTGGGTGGATGGACAAAGCTCAATTATCCATAATGGCCTCAGCAAAGATGTGATAATACCTCATCTCATTAGCATGTTAGCATATGCTATAAAATATGATAATTTTAAACTCAGATGAACGCTTTTTATTCTTTTTCTCTATAAAAGGCTGGGGTGGGGATCCAATTCATGACATTCCTATACAACAATGGGGACACTGTTTCCACATTGCTCATTCCAAAAGGCATTTCTGAAAGCTAGAGATAGATGCCTTTTAGAAAGTAGACCACATTTTCTGGCACAATACTTAATTTATTCTCCTTTGATGACATGCCTGGTGGAATGAAGGAAATGGAGGGGGGTCATTCCATAAAACCTGATGAAGCAGAATTATAACACAGATGGTATAACAGTTTATACAATATTAACAGCTCTTTTAATGTCAAGCTAGTACATATAAAGACATCAGAGAATGAGCTGTGTTTCTCCTTTTTAACTATATATTTGAAGAAAAATCTAAGAAGCAATAACGTGAGGAAAATTTCAGTTTACAGGTTATAAATTTGAAAATAAAGTTGAATTGTGATGGTCAAAATGTTCATTATTTGGTATCGTGATTTGGGATCCCAATCTGGGGTGGGGGTGTGACGGGTGAGAAATAAAGCAAGTAACCATTCCCTGTGGGACAGCCAGGGTTCTTGGAGGCCTTGAGCAGGAGGATGCGTAGATTGTGTCTTTTCGGCTGGTAGAACCAGATTGCAGTTAACGTGGGAGGATGACTCGATTGTTACATTTTTGATAGCATGAATCTCCCCAAACCATCTTTTAGCGCCTTGCTTGCATCTCTGGTGCCCCAGATCTTGGCAGTAAGAAGTCAGGATCTTGGCAAGGAGTCTGAGAAATAGGCGTAGGGCATCAGCAGGAAAGAGAAAAGAAGGAGGAAGAATATTGAGTACCCTGAAGTGTCCTGCATTGTGATCACTCTGTTGCCTTTCACACAGTATCTCTTTTAATCTTCACCATGGCCTTATGGGAAAACAGAGCTTGAAAATAAGTCAAGGACGCTCTAAGATTTTTTTCCAACACTGACCAGAATAGTGTTTTACTCTATTCTAGCTCTGCAATGATTAGTGGAGGCATGTTAGGCACATTATTTTGGGGGCTCAGTTTCCTCACCTGTACAATGAAATGATTAGATTAGATGCCCATAAAGGACCTTGCCCACCTGAAATATTGGCTCAAACTCTCCTTTAAAAGATACCCGACTATGTCATTTCACGGTTTAATGCTGTTATGGACAGTATTTCATCATAAACTTAGTGCTGAAAGAACATAAGAGCTTGACCAGGAGTCAGGCAAAATGAAAGGCAAATTGGAATCTGGGATTTCTTTTCACATGTTGTGCTAATCTATCAAATACTGGGGTTGATTTCTGTAGCTGCAAATATGTGATAGTGTTAAAAGCCAGTGAAATTAATGTTAGATTTAATTTGCTACGAGCTTTAGATCTTAAATATCAAGAGTTTTGTGTAAACTCGGTAGCATTGTTGCTGGACTTTAAGAAAGATGCAGTATGCATGCAGGCATTAGGCAAGTATACAGATTAGTTTAAGAATGGGGGTTTGAATTGTAAATGAAATAGTTGAAATTGCAGAAAACCAAGGAACTCTAGACCAAAACAAGCCTAAATAGGACACTTTGTTTAGGAAACAAAATATAAAATGAATTCTCCTAACGTTCATATTTAAATTTCTGACACAGAAGTAGAAATGAAGTAAATCTATGACTCTTTCCCTCAGGCAGATTTTAAAGATGTTATAAACCGCTTTTTAAAGAAGAGCCTTTTGAAGCTTAATGAAGAGGGGTAATTAGTTGAGCGGGACTAATACAGCAAATAAAAATGGGTCTTAACTTTGTTAGGTGATTAACCAAACTGATGGGGTGTATTCAATTTCTACTTTGTCAATTATCCTTAGACACATTAAAGTTTTGAAAATAATTTTGGGGGAGGAGTAAATATACGGCTATAACTATATCTAGTAACTAGTAAAAGATCTAACATCTAGATATACTAATAAATGATATAATGTCGTTAGAATAAGTATATTTCTGACAACTGAAAAAACATGGTTAAAATACGCAAAGGAAGAAAACAAATTTTATTTCAGATCAAATTAAAGAAAGCCTCAAATAGTATAATTGGGTCTGAAGGATGTTAACATTTGCAAGGTGCGTATCTTAATCCAAAGAAGCTGCATACTGTTGTTCATCAAGAGCTTGTGGTTTCCATGCTTTTGTTTAAATGGTCTTTAAAGCAAAATTGCAAATGAAACAAATATGAAAGGATTTACAGATTAGCCAAGTATGACATTCTAAACATATAATTTAACCCTAGATATTCACTAGGATTGTTTGTCTTGCTGTTTCTCCAAAATCAACAAGCAGACTCTATATTTAAAATGGCTTTGTTTATTAGCCTTGATATCCACCAAGGAAACGCTGAACTTTGGTCCAGTTAATTAATTATAAAAAACATAAAAAGGTTTAACACGCTGTAGTACAGTGTTTTTTTGTGATACATACCAACATACCATATTTGCTTCTTTAACCTTGAGTTCTGGAATACTTAAAACACATCCTATGACAATGTTATTTAGTTCGGCAAACTTATCAATTTGATATCTAAACATTTTCCCAAATATGCAACCCATACTTGAATCATAACTTCCACATTGTCTTCTTGCTTTAGCCTTCTAGCACAGAAACTGTATTAATTCTTGAAGATGCTTTAATAAGTAACAAGTATAGAAATGGGATCGCTAACAGCTCTAAAGGAGCCATTCATCTTAGTGATGTGAATCATTCTTTAAATTTAGGGGGTAAGGTTTCAAATAGTTAAACTCATTAGGACTTGAACAAGTGTAGGATGATATGGACAGATGACTCTTTTCTGAAAGAATGAAAATACAAGCGGAGCTTCAAGTAGAGTTCAAATGATATGATCTAAAAAAATAAAACTCTGTCCTTCCATGTTTGATTTGTAAATCATTAGTCTTCCTGTTGACTTAGACATCCTTTCAAAAATTTCAAAAGTAAGCTAGATTACATTTGTTTTGAGAAAATAAAATCTCTCTTTCATTTTTAAAGTAGATGTCCTCTGTAGGCTGTATCTGTTGAAAGATTCCCTTTTACAGTGAGTGTTAGCCCTGTTATTTAGGTTGTTCCAAGCTTTCATTGCAGCCCTTTCAGGCATCTGGATAATTCAACACATTTCACTGTGCCTTCCTCCTCAGCATGAAAAAGGCCAGACAATAGTTCTACTTCCTTCAGCAATCACAAGTCAGGAGACAGTTAAAGAGAATCTCCAAGCTTAGCAGAGAACTACCAAGCTGAGGCTAAACGTTATCTTTGAGGAGGAAAAAAGAGAGAGAGAGAAGAAAAAATACCATTGTGTTCTCTTTCCACATAGGTAGTAGAGTATTCTCATGCTTTATTTCAGTTATAGCAGAGAGAATACCAAATGACTTAAATTTTTCTCACTTTAAATGAATATTTGTGATCTAGAGTTTTTACTTCTTAATCATGACATTTCCAAATAACATACTTACTGGGTAAAATTATTATATAATCGGGTCATCTTTAACACCATGATTTGCTGAAGAGAACGTTATGGTGATACGTTTTTGGAGATTGTGTTTCGAATATGAAACTTTATCTTTCATTGTGTTCCATACCATGACTATTTTCACTTAGAAAATTTATAATGGTGCAAAGATGGACAAATTTAATCAGAAAAGTGATTGCAAAAAAGCGATGTGTGTAAAACATTTCTGTTTTATAGCTTTTTCTTTGATTATAGTATTACAGTCTGCTAGCAATTTTATGGTTTGTAATACCAGAAGTTCCACTTCTAAGGTCACATAAACAGGAAAATCAAAGTGTTTCAAACAGAGTGTAAAAATACCTTTAACGCTATTTAATCTTAATAGTGAATCACTTTAATGTCTGCTGAGTCTATCCTCGAGGTCGGAGAATTAATTTGAAAAACAATTTTTCTACTGATGGAAGGCGGGTTATTTTTATATCTTTTCAATATTTGCGTAAGTTTTTGACTGAAAATATTTGACCTGTAAAAAATACAGTTGTTAGTGCGAGGAAACTGTCTTTTAACATACTACTGAGAGAAGCAAAGATCCAGAGAATAATGTAATTCTAAAGCATCGCATATTAACAAAATTAGTTCCATGTTGTAAATGCTAGTACCAACATACTTCAGCCGAATTACTCAAGATGTAATTTTATTCAATTGTAATTTAATTATTCTTGCCATTCAAAACAAGATTAACTCATTAATAAAGATAAGGAATGTTTGCAAATAATGAAACACTTATTATTTTTAAAAAAGCCAAAGTTAGCAGAGATGGGTTTATGAAAGTAAGGTTTTCTAACAAATGAAATTTAACAAAATGTGCATTTTAAACTTACTCATATTTTAGAAAGTTGGTCCACCTCTTGCTCGCCCTTTGAGATTAGGATAAATATATTTTTATCTTCTACATTTTTAAACCAAATTACATTAACTGTGCATGTTCAATCAGTGAAATTTTCTGTTTCTTACCAAGGAGTAAATCTTCTGAAATTGATATTTAATTCACATCGACACTATTTAGTTGAAGATGTATTGTTTATTTTATTTACATGATTTATGTTAGCATATACCATTGAAAAGAAAAACATTCAGAAGTTCATTATTAACTCTAATTCTTTCCTTCGTTTTACTGACGTAAGTTTTCACAAACAAATTAAGGCTTGGTAACCAAAAAATTCAAATTTCTTTTTTTCAGGTTCAATTATCTTAATATTCTTGCCATTCAAAACAAGATTAATTCACTTTAAAAATATGAAATGTTTGTAAATAAAGGAATATTCATTAAAAAAACACAAGGGTGGTGAAGACCAGTTTTATCTGAATCTAATGAAATCACAGTTCCCGCTCTAGGATCAAATAGCAAAATAGCATTTGAAATATTTTCTCCTTGGACCCCCTCTGCCCCGCCCATTTTGTTCAGTGAGTGTGTTGTGATCTGCTGGCTTTGTTTTAGGCCTCATGGGCACGCACACTCACACACGAACCACAGAACCACACAAATGTAGCAAGACACATATTGCAGAAGGACACCGAATTCCTGATCCCAGGCAAAACCAAGAGTGAAGGAGACCTTGAATGCACGTGTAGTCCAAAAAATTAAAGTAGTAAATACACACAGAACAAAAGCTCTATTCTAGTTGTGTGAGGAACATAATACTCTTAAATTACTTTCTGGTTTCCATGGGGACCTTTTTGTTCTAAGATACCAATCACTAGGTTTAACAGAGGCACTTAATATTATTTCTAAATCAAGTGAAATGATTTCTCAACTGGGTAAAATGTCAATTACCGGTATTTTTAAAGGTGGTAAAATCGGAACTCCTTGAGATTGCTGCTTTACTGACACAGTTAAATCCAGAGGTCGGTTAGAGGACCCCTCCTCCCCTTCGCAGGCGGATAAAAGCTCCAAGTACCTCTATTTTGGGGGGAATATTTTGCAGGACATCTGTTTCTTTCATTCATTAGAAATTCGAAATAGTGGCAAGAATTTTAAATTGTGGTGAGAATTCTTAGGCTCACAAAAGAGAAGTTCGCCCTCCCTTTGGCCAGTTTCAATACCTTTCTTACACATTCTTATGGAACATCTGGGCTTCCGTGTGAGTGTATGTTCTATATGATATACATATATATATGTACACACACTCACATATATATACACACACTTACACACACAGGCCAATCTGTTTGGCCGTAAATGATGTGACTGAGGCTAGGAGTTGTGGCTCCTTTATTTTGCAGAATGCCTAAGTATTGTTTGTTTCACAATACTGGGAGCAAGCAGGAGCCTGGTGGGAGCCTGGAGCCTTAAGCCCTGGGCTGTGGTCTGGGGGAGGGGACGGGGTTGCGGGGTCACAAGCTCTTAGCTTTTAGCCTCAGCATGACCACAAGTTTTAAAGCATGAAGGGATCACGTGCTTTTCTTTGAGCTGTTAGTTATTCTGACTTTTTGGGGGTGTGTGTGTGTGAAATGCTTTGTTCTTGAGTTTTTTTTGATTCTCTAGGTATTCTGGCTGATGATTACATTTTTTCCAAAAGAAAAAGACAAAAATACATTCGCGTATCCAAATGTCCTAGTTTTAAAATAACCTATATCTTGTACTTAATTTTACCTTGCGCTAGACAGGTACTGAGATGGAATAAATTATTTTCGCCACTTAGGAACTCGATCCAGACATTCTATATGTTACAAGCCTTTAAAAAATTAAGAACAAGAAAATATCCTGGTAAAGCAATCTCAAAATACCTTATTCCGGGTATTGTTCTGGCTTTAAAGGGAAGGAGGGGTGGGAGGAGGGGTGGGAGGAGGGGTGGGAGTTGGGGGGGGCAGTAGGAAGACTGAGAGGATGTCTTGTTTAATGAACTGTTTAAAACTTTTGGAAAATTTTAGACTGGCGGAGTCCCTCAACATGGTATTTCCATTTGAAAGACTCCACTTAAACATTTCACTTTTGGGGAGTTACTTCTGCTTGTTCCCTTTTACTAGGATGATTGCATCTTTTCCGACTCTTCCGTCTCTCAAACCGAGACACACAGACAGAGTCGGAATGCCAAATTAAGACTTTTGATGATAATGAGATTTATTTGGGAACATTTTCCAAAATCAGGGTAATGGGTCTTTTTGTTCTGGTGGTGAAGAGGATGAGGACATGTTTACTCATTGACCGGGAGCTCTGGCTGCAGCTGCAGGACACAATTAATTATGCTAATAGTTTGTGAGGAGCGGATGTAACTCCCCTACCCCCCTATTTTCGGGGGGAGGGGAGTTTGGCAAAAGGGGAAGGAGACGCCCTGGGGTCGGATCACATGATATTATCTTCGCGCCACTTTCGCAAAAACCCTTTTTTTACTCCAGGTTTTGCCCGAGCTCAAAGGTACTGTTCTTATCTTGCTTTAATACAATGTTTCTTAAAGTCGGGTTTAAGATCTCTTCCCTCCCCCTCCTCTTCTTTCCACTGCTAGTCGTTACCATTAAAGGTCGAAAGTTGCATTGCAGTCGGTGCAATCTCACAGGAGGGATCTGGTTGGGTAGTAAGCTTGGGGCTGCGTAGTTTCCAGAAAGTATCAGGCAGACGCGCCAGGGTGGGCTGCAAGGTCTGTTTGCGCATTTTATGAAAAGGAGAGAAAGCCCACCTGTAGGAGTGACTCCCGTTGGAGAAATGAGTGTGGCTTTCGCTGCATCCACCGCTGACTCCTGAGGGGTGCTGGCCGTTCAGGTTGGACTCCATCGCGGGCCGGGGACGGGAGAGGCCAGTCTTTTGTAATCGGCTTGCCTGAGCTACTACTGTGCACCAGGTTGAGAATCACATGTGGCGCCCTTGTCCTCTTCTGGGCTTTGGGCTGCCACAATCTCCCGCGATAACAATAGTGGGGAGGGAGGCGTCCGGCTTCATTTTGCACCCCCCTCCCCACCTCTCTCTCCTTACCCCCGCTTGCCTTCCAGTGCCTTCCTCCCTGGACCCTGCGTGCTCACCGCCTCTCTGGTTTGTAACTGTCTCCCGCACTAGCCCCCCGCCCCCCAAACTCCCTCCCGCGCCCGTGTCCGCCAGGGACGTGGAGTAGGTGTAGTCTGATGATCGCATTTTGCCCAGTGTTCAAAACTGGCATGCCTAATTCCATTTTTATTGTGCTTCTTAAACGAAGACATCGCCTTACTTTTCACAGAGTGTACTTGGGCTTTGGCCTTTAAGCAGTCTGCTCTCAATTGGTTCTCATTAACTGTGGAATGAGAACAGAAAGCAAGATAATTGCATCGTATCTTCTTTGCATTTGTGCGTGTACTCGGTGGCTGCTACCGTTAACGATGCCTGCCAAGAAACCCTGATTTAGTGGCTGAGGAGGGGGCGCCTGGCAAAGGCGAAACCCTCCAAACAGTAGCACAAGGTGCCAGAGGTTAAAACTTTCACATGTGCACAGAGTGAATATGCTGTGTATGTATTTCTTTCCTCCTAGGGCCTTAGGAACACTTTCAACCTAGCGGCGAGGTGGCGCGCATGCGCGCGCCGGGTGGGGGACACCCCGGTCCCACGGCTCCGTGGGCCTCGTCGTCTATCTCCGGTGGGGGGATGGGGCGAGCGCCGCAGGAGCGGGACCGGACGAGGTGGTAGCGAGTGCGCCATCCTGGGCTCGGCGCCCGTGGCACCGGCTCCAGCACCGGACGCCGCCCGGGCCGGCGTCCCAGGCGCGCCTTTAATTAAGGACTCCAGTTTGCGGGAGAGAGAGGGGAAAATGCCGACAGCGCTCGGCCCGTGGGTAACTGGGACTCGGTGGGGTTTTCGCTTTGGCGGGGTGGGGGTTCCGTTTCCTAATTCCTGTGCGGGCCGGGTGGGCGGGGGCGGGCTTTTTTCCCTGGGCTAATAAAGGCAGAGGGGCGGGCTTTTCCCAGGGATATAGCTTCGGACGCAGGGCCGAGGGCACGGAGCGCTCCTCAAGTGGTGGCAGGAAGGCTAGTGGCCCCGCGTCGTTTTGGACAGGGGCGCTTTTCGGGTGAGGCGTGCTCTTGCGGCCCCGATTAATTTCCTGAACGCTTTTTCTCGCTTCTCTTCCTCCCGGGGCTCCGCGGCAGGCTGCGCTCGCGCCTGCTCCCCGGAGCGCTCGGGCGGCGCGCGCGGCCCGGCTGCATGTGCGGAGGGAACTGGGAGAGGGGCGGCCGGTGCGGGGTCGCCGCGCGCCACCTGCGAGGGACGGGCGCGGGCCCGAGCCAGGTCCCGCGCGGGGTAGCCCAGGCAGGCAGTCCGGGCAGAAGGGGGCACCTTCGTCGGGGCAGCTGCGATCGAGGAGAGTTGACTGGCTGGGTGGGACGGGACGGGACGGAGCGGGTGGGACTAGAGAAAGCAAAGTACCAGAGTGCAGTTGAGGGGTAGTGGGGAGCGCGCGGGAAACGAGTCCCCTTTTCTCCTCCATCGCTGACTCTTAGGTTCCTGGAGAACCTTAGGGGGGGGATCCGAATGGGGGGGTGCACGTGGAGGGTGAAAAAGAACTCCCCTCCCCCTTGGCTCTTCTCCCACCAACCCCGGAATGGAGGGGGAGGGAGGCGTGGGCTTGGCGCGTTTTTGGTGCTTTGAATGGAGAACTCCGTTTCCCATGATGCTTTGTTTCTTTCTCTTTAACCTCCGCGGCGGCGGCTGCAGCACGAGGACGGGAGCGCGTGGTGTGAGCAGCTGGAGCACACCCTGGGCGCCGGCGGCTCCGGACTTCAACGGGAGCAGTAGGTAAGGGTGTGAGAGAGGCGGGAAGAGGCCATAGGGATTCACAAAGGCGTGTGGGGAAGGTTGGAGGGGTTTTTTTTTGGTTTGTTTTCTTTTCCCAATTTAAAGAGTTTGGAGAGTGGCTGCCCAGCGCGCGCGATGTATACCAGATGCTCGGTTAATTCAAGAAAGGTACTCACTGTAAAAGGTGCGCGCTCTGACCCGCGTGGGGCTCAGTTTTGCCAAGTTGAGGCGGCAAATACTATGCATTTTGAGTCCAGTTTGAAGTATTTTTTTAATGGAGAAAAAAATACAGGCATAGAAACTAAATTTAAGAGGGAAAATGTTACTCTTTTCTATACTAACTTTAATTTTCTATAGAAAATTGATTTTAGATCTAAGTGTGATTTTGATGAATCAGTTTAAAGAGTTTTCTTTTAAAGACTAGATTAGTGGTATGGGTTACCATGATGGGAGCTCAACATTTAAAATTCCCACGCTAAACATATTACAAATTCTGTGTCTCTGCATTTTTTTTTTTTGACAAAACTTAAAGCCATCATGGAAGAAGTGGGGGAACCCTGTGAGGCCTTTTCACATAGGGGCTCACTTCCTTGCTGCATGTTCTCAGGTCAAGTAAGCACTTGGAAATGGGAGAAGGGTTTCTTATGGATGATAATGACATGAAGGAAAGGAGAGCTAATCTGCCTTCTTTGGGTTTAATGGAGAAAATGGGTCCATAAATGTTTAAACAGAACAAGAGCCCTTTGAAATAGATCAAAATGTGACATCTCTAGGCCATCTGTGCATTATGTGAAGAGGGCGGAAGGCTGTGTTTCTTAAACCGGCTCTAAAATTTCCCTCATTTTCTATTAATGGGGTGGGGGCAGGGCATATTCATTTAATCTAACAGAGTCACATTTTGTGTAGAGCCCTACCTCAAGAAGGGAATACTCACCCTGATTTTTACGTACATCTTTCTTTAGATAAGCCTCTCATAAAATCAGGATGGAGGCTTTGGGCCTGCAAACTTGCTGAGATGCAGATATCAAGTTTTCTTAGATGGAGAGGGGAAGTCCAAAATCCGCTTATACTTAAGAATTGGACTTTTGAAATTGCCAGTGTTATTTGTGTTCAACTCTCTGTAAATAATTCAGATTATTAATATTTCTCAGGATTTGGCTGAAACTCCAAAACCTAGCTTGGATTCTCTACGCCATAGGAAAGCGTGTTTCAGGAATATTAACTTGTTCAGTGTCTAATTTTGTTTTGTTTTGTTTAACCAGGTGAGTCTGAATAGATGTGCGAGGATGGAAGAGAAGAGCTGGTGGAAGATGATTTCGCTGCAGGAATAGGCCTTGGCCATGTCAAAGTGCTTACAGTGCAGGTAGCTTTCTGAGATCTACTGCAATGCAAGCACTTCTTACATTACCATGGTGATTTAATCCACGGCTCCTGAGGACTGTGGTTTGTGCATAATTAAGTTGGTGATGCTTTTGAGCTGTTCCTCATAATATGCCTCTTGTGTTAAGGTGCATCTAGTGCAGTTAGTGAAGCAGCTTAGAATCTACTGCCCTAAATGCCCCTTCTGGCACAGGCTGCCTACTCTCCAGCATTAAAAACTATGCCTTGAGTGAGCATTTGAATGGGACAAGTTTCGAAGGTTTGTTGTTGGTTTTTTCATTGTTCGTGGGGAACAGATCGTGGGGGCTGTGTGCAGTGTACGGTTGTGTACCAAGGATAAGATCGGGTCCTGGCAGTACCAAAGTGCTCATAGTGCAGGTAGTTTTGGCATTACTCTACTGTAGTGTGGGCACTTCCAGTACTCTTGGATAACGAATCTCCTATTGATGCAGAGAATATTCAAAGACACTGCTACTTACGATTAGTTTTGCAGGTTTGCATTTCAGCGTATATATGTATATATGGCTGTGCAAATCCATGCAAAACTGATTGTGATAATGTGTGCTGTCTACGGCTTTGTGACTCTCTTCACGCGTATCTCCGCCACGCATACCCATTCATCCGTGGGTGGGGATTTGTTGCATTACTTGTGTTATATATAAAGTATTGCACTTGTCCCGGCCTGTGGAAGAAAGGAGGATTTTATCGTCTTTTTATGTTAACGTTTAAAAGCTGCAAGTTCGGATATTTGGTAATTGTAAACTGACCTGTTTTGCTGTTGTCGGGTGGATCACGATGCAATTTTGATTAGTATAATAGGAGAAAAATTGCACGGTATCCATCTGTAAACCGCAGGACCTCTGTTGACGGCACTTTTTATCACTACTAAAGTACGACGGTAAAATCCTTTCTCTAGTTAGTGCTATGAAAAATCTTTGGAGGGGCTGGCCCCGTGGCCAAGTGGTTAAGTTTGTGTGCTCCGCTTCGGTGGCCCAGGGTTTCTCTGGTTCGAATCCTGGGCGCAGACATGGCACCGCTCATCAGGCCGTGTTGAGGTGGCGTCCCAAAGGCCACAACTAGAAAGACCCACAACTGAAATATACAACTATGTACCAGGGGGCTTTGGGGAGAAAAAGGGGAAAAAAAACTTTAAAAATGTTTGGAAATGTATTTGGATTTTTAAAACTGATAAAAATTTTTAAAATAAAGTATTTGAAATCCTGATGTGTGTGCTTTGGCAGTTTGGTGAGTGATCAGATTGTTACTGAATGTAAGTGGACCTCAAATTTGCAAAATAAATGAGATTTATAGATCTGAAAAAACTGGACTCCTTTTTTCCCTAAGGTTAACGACACTGGAGGATTTTTTAAAAAATCTCCTGGCGGGGAGGGGTTCCTAAAGGAAAACTTGGGTGTAGCCGCTTTTCACATTTGCGTCTACATAAGCACCAACACACCTGATTTGGGGAATTTTATTATGCTTACAAATATTTAGACAAAGTGTGCTCATTTTAAGTACATGCGCTCATCCCTATGAGAAGGATGCAAAGTTGTAAGCCAGTGGGACACCTGCCTGCCCGTGAGGAACTGGGCACACCTGACATCAAATAGAAGAGAAGAGAGCACTTGGCAAGCAAACTCAGTTTCAGGGTTCTATGATGAAACATTTGGTGGAAGGGCCACTGAGATGGAGACATGCCACCCTGCTTTGGAGGCTAGTAAATGTTGGAAACCTGGACGTGGGCTTATTGTTGGGATTTAGAGTTCAAGGCCCTGTAGGATGACTAACCTTGAGCAGAAATTACTCATGCCCTGCTCCTTAGCTGTTTGAGAGAGATCACAAGGTACAAAAAGTGAATATTGACTAATAACACAATCAGTGTTAAAGTTATTCAGCCAGTTGCCACCTAGTTAAGACAGTTTGGATCTTGTGGTTGTTAAACGTTAGCACTCATAAAACAGATAGCCACCCCTACCTCCAGAGATTGACTCCGTAGGTCTGGGGTGGGCCCTGAGGATTTGCATTTCTAAGCTAGGTGATGCTGGTGCTGCTGGTCTGGAGACCGCACTTCAAGAACCACTGCTCAAAAAGAATGAAAGACCTCAGCTTCGAGGATAAATAAAGTTGGCAAAGGAAGTTGTCCACATTAAATTTCATCCATAATCTTTAGTTCTCATCAAAAAGAGATGCCGGCAAATTAAAGATGTTACACGTGTGTGTCATTTTCTTTCCTGCTGCCATGGAATTTTTGAGTTTTCAGACCCTTTTAGTTTTCCCTTGTAACATCGGTCCAATTTAATGAGGACAGGAGCTCTTGCTGAACTGCGCTTTATCCTTGAGCTAGTTGCCTAAGGCTTCCGTTTCCTCGTTGGGGGAAGCACAGTGATCGCGTTGGTCTACCTCAAGGATCTGCAGGTTAAGTACGTTCTCTTTGGTGGTAGTGGTTGGGGGGATGGATTTTAATTCTCAGTGATGAAGTGAAATCTTAATGAAAAGAGACTTTCGGTAGTAAATTCTGTCTTCCAGTATCAAGTATGTGTGTGTGACTTTTTTAAAGTGACTAATGCTTGAGGCAATTATACAAGCATAAAGAACTCTACAGATATTTCCTGTGCTGTCTGATGCTTACTACTTTGTTGGTGCCTAATCATAGTTAAGTTTGATGTGGCAGCAGAGCAAAGGTCTCCCTCCCCTCTAATAAAGTAGCTCAGTAAAAGGGGGGATTAAAGCTTATTTGTTATAATCCTTAACACCACCGAACCTCCGCTTTAATAATACAAGTTTATCGTCTCTAGTGGTTCACTGGTGCTTTCCCAAAGGTGGCTAGTATGCAGACAGTTATTGCAGTTTCCACTTTTAATGGGCATGTGTGGAGGGGCTGTGTTCCTTAGGGGTAGGCCACTCTGCCTGTTAGTTTCAATTCCTTCGTCTAAAATCAGGGCTCACCTGGATGATCCCAGGGCCTCTTCTAGCTTCCAAAGTTCGGACCTGTTCTTGTTAAAGTTAGATGTCTCAAATAATTCTAAAAGTGCTTTGCATTTAAGTCATTTGTTTAGAATTTAGGGGAGAGGTGTAATTTAAATCGCTAGTTACGGGCAAAATTAGTAATATATACGTACATCATATATAGCTTACTCATTTCTAAAGAATTACAGTAAGTTCAGTAGAAGCATTACCAGGTATATTTTCTGCCTTTGATTCAGAGGGTAGTTTACCATCCCATGGTTTTTCAAGGTCATCGGTATGGGCATTAATTTTCTCTAGACAGAAGAGTCGATGTGGCATAAATTTAATTAGCCCAAACATATGTTGACTTGCAAGTTGCTTTTCTGGTAATCCTCAGTTATATTAGCTTTGAAACAAGGGACAGATAGCGAAATGGGTGACGCTATCATATGAAATTTTAGCTGAAAAAAACCCCCTCACTTACAGGGCATAGTCCAGCTTTATTCTTTAATAACTAAGGAAACTGAAGCCCAGGAAGAAGTGACTTGCTCGAGGTTTTGATGAATAAACAGTTAGGGACCCATATGATGCCTGCCATGCTAGAAGTTTGGAGGCAGGGAGTAACCCAGGCAGGGAATGGAGTGTGAATGGGTCAGGAAGTAATTCCCAAGGGCAGCGTCAGGGAAGGGGACCTACGGGGAGTCTAGGTGGGCGAGAAGGCCAACCAAGGGTTTTTTTTAAGGCAGATTGGTGTTTGTGCAGAAAGCGATGGAAGGAAGAGATCAGAGCAAGGCTTTTCCACCGAACTGCACTTGGTTCACAATGTCTGGTGTGTGTGAGGGGATAGGTAGGTTAGGACCCGATCACGGAACCTTGTTCTGAAGGGAAAGGGAAGTCACTTAAGAGTTTTAAGCAGAGAAGTGACATGACCCAAATTTGCCCGTTTAATAAGATCGCTCTGACAGCAGTGTAGAGGCCGGCTTGGAGAGCACTGGGCCTGAAGCCAGCTAGGAGGCTATTTTATAGATGGGAGATGAGGATTCAAATCAGGACAGTGGCAGTGGGGTAGAGGTCAACACAGCCGTCTCCTACAAATTTAATATAATTCTGATCAATATCTCCAAGGGATGGTTTCCAAACCTCACGATGATTCTAAAGTTCGTCTGTAAGAAGAAACAGAGAACAGTCAAGAAAATAGAAAAAAAACGAATCACAAGGTGGAACTCGTATTAACAGACATTAAAACCTATTATAAAGCAGCATTTTAAAAGCGATGCCAGTACAAAAATAGATGGCTGTTGCTGAGATTTCTATTCTGTTCTACTGATGGAAATATACATAAGCATTTGGATGATCATTAAGGTGTCATTTCAAATTGGTAAGGAAAAGATAGTCAACAAAAGTTGCTGGGGTAATTGATTAATTATTTTGCAAACAAGCTAAAACAAAACAACAGCTACGAAGCTCTCTCCTGTCCCACACATCAAAATAAATTCCAGATGGATGAAGGGTTAAATATAAAAAATGAAACTGCACATTGTATTATTCTCTTTACTTTTCTCTATGTTGAAAGTTTTTTCATACCAAACAATTAAAACAAGAATTAAACGATAAAATACTCAGAAGAAAATAAGGTGCATATATGACCATGAGATTGAGAAAAACTGTTTTAGGTGTAACATCGATGACAGAAACCATTTAAAAAAGAAATACGAACACAAAAACTTCACCTCAAAAGCTATCTTGAAATAAAAAAGCAAAAGACAAGCTCAAAAATCTCGATGTTTAACGTAGTATGTAGGAATAATAAACTTCATTCCTTCCTTCCTTTTCACTTCCTTCTTCCCTTCCTCCCTTCCTCCCTCTCTTCCTTCCTCCCTTCCTTCCTCCTTCCTTCCAGGAATGTTCATTGAGCATCTGTTAGGTGCCAGGCACTCTCTTAGTGCTAGGGAATCAGTATAAACAAAACAAAGTCCTGCTCTCATGAATCTTATACTCTGCTGAGGGGAAACAGATCATACACAAAATAAATATTGAGTACGTCAGAGGGCAAGTGCTGTGCAGAAAAATAAGGCAAGTGCATTAGTTTGCTAGGGCTGCCATAACAGACTGGATGGCTTAAAACAACATGTATTTATTCTCTCATAGTTCTGGAGGCTGGAAGTCCAAAATCAAGGCGTTGGCAGGCCCTCTGAAGGCTCTAGGGGATGACCCTTCTGCTGCTTCTGGGTTTCTGGTGGTTGCCGGCAATCCTTGGCATTCTTTGGTTTGTAGGTGCATCATTCCAATCTTTGCCTCTGTCATTACGTGATACTCTCCCTGTGTATTTGTATGTATCTCTGTGTCTCTCCTCTTATAAGGACACTAGTCATCAGATTTAGGGCCTATCCTAACCTGGTGTGACCTCCTCTCCACTTGATCACATCTGCAAAGATCCTATTTCCAAATAAAAGTCACATTCACAGGTGTGGGGGCTAGGAACTGAATGTATCTTTTGAAGGGACACAATTCAACCCAGTATAGCAAGGTAAAAAAACAGTGCTGGGGTTGGATGCTATATTAAAATACGATGATCAGGGACGTTCTCACTGATAAGGTGACAATTGAGTAGAGAGGAGGAGGTGATGAGGGAATGAGATGTGTGGGTATCAAAGGAAGAGCACAGTAATCATTATTAATCTACAAAGAACCACATAATAATAGTAATAGCTAACATTTACTGAGCACTTTATATGGTTTAGATACTGCAATAATAAATGCCTTACCTGTGTTATCTCATAATTTTCACAATCCTATAAGATAGCACTCTTCTATAAGATAAATCTACTATGATTTCCATTTTGGAGATGAAGAAACTGAAACTCAGAAAGGTCGAGTAATTCGTCCAAGTTTGCACATCTAGTAAGCCGAGAACCAAGTCCATATTCTTCTGTCTCCAGAGTCTAAGCCAATAGAATAATGGACATAAAAGAAAAAAATTCCCTGAGTGACGTCTTCTTAAAAGTTCATCCTCAGTAGTAATCAAGGCAAATTTAAAAAACAATGAGGTTTTTTTCGTGTATCAACTTTACCATGGTTAAAAAGATTGAGGATGAATACATACTGCATAACTCCATTTATATGAAGTTCTAAAATAGGTTAATCTCTGGCAGAAAAAATATCACAACCGTGGTTGCCTCTTGGGAGGGTGGAGGTGTCCCAACAGAGAGGGGCCTGAGAGAACTTTCTAGGGTGATGAAAACGTTCCGTATCTTTACAGGGGTTTGGGTTCCACGGGGTGTATGCATTTCTCAAAACTCATCAGAGGGTACACTTGATTCATGCATTTCAGTATATGTTCGTTTTACCTAAAAAACCCCCCTAACTATTGAACTCTAGTTAATGAGAAACATGCTAAAGCATTTAGGGATAAAGTGAACTGATGCTTCAAATTACTTTGAAATGCATAAAAAATTAAGATGGACTGATGGATGGATAGATATATGGATGGATGGATGGACAGATACGTGCTAAAGTCAATAGAGCAAGCTGTTAACAATAGTCAAACCTGAGTGATAGGGAGGTGCATGTTCACTGTACAGTTCTTTTAGCTTTTCTTTATGTTTGGGAATTTTTATAATAAAACATTGGGAGAAAAACACGATTGGAAGAGAGAAGAATGTAGATAATTATAATAGTGACTAATATTTACCGAGTGCTTACTAAGTGCCAGGCACTGGGCTAGTACTTTACATGCAACGTATCTTTTAATACTCACAGCAACCTCTGAGGTAAGAACTTCTATTATCTCTATCTGACAGATGGAGAAACTGAGGCCTATAAAGGTTAAATAACTTGCCCAAGGTGATACAGCCCACAAGTAGCGGAGCCAGGCTATGAATCCAGTTTGATTCTAGTATCCAGGCTGTATATGGAATCAGATAGTAAGTGGGATAATCTTGCTAATAGTTCATCTAATTAGAATGCGGTAGCACCTGGAGTAACCTAACTCTGAAGCCCACACACTTCATCCCTACACCTTGCAGTCTTTCTGGAATGACTCCTAAATTTCTGGCAAGCACAGCTGAAATACAGAGGAACAGCAGGTGGTGGTGGTAGTTAGAGGGCTGTGGGAAGTGATGCGGGATGGTGGAGGGATGGAGAGAGATGATGAGTTTGCTTTTGTGCGTGCAGGTTCAAGAGATCTTTGGGACATCCAGGGAGAGACGGGGACAACGGGTACTAGAGCCTAGGACACAGATCTGATTCTGCGTGGCCGTTGAAGCCTTGGCAGTGAGCAGAGCAGACAGTGCCCAGGATAGAACCTCATTTAAAGAGTTGATGAATAAAGAGTATCAACCAAGCTGAGGAGAGAAGAAAAAACAGAAGAAAGTGATGTCATAGAGATCAACATTTGTTGAGTATCCCAATTTCTTGTCATTTTCACTTGAGAATATCTGGTCTCATGTTGGAAGATGCCTGAATATTTCTATACCTAAACAGCTTTATGTAGCCTATCTTCTATAGGAAAAAATGAGAAAATCTCCTCATGAGTTATATTCACCATATCTAATGGTGAATGTTTTTAACAGGACAGAGGAAAAACAAGTTCACTTTGGGAACCGTAAAATAGTTTCTGTTCATGGTGAAGTGGGAGCCCTTCCATACCATTCCAACAATTCCTCTTGCTCTCTAAGAATTTTTCCATCCCTAGATTACTTAGCCTATATGCCAGAGCATTTCTAATGTTTTAGGAGAACCAAGTTGCCAAACTGCATTTGTTTCACAGCGACTCCTGTTCTCTTGTTGCTTTGAGTGATTTATGTAGAACTGTGCTTAAAGGGACACTCCTATTTAAACACTGTATTATATATGTTGAAGGTCTGGGATGGTTTCTCAACTAACTTGTCAGAAGCAATTATAATTACTATCTATAATATTGGTTTTTAAAGTATATCAAATTTGATTTTAGTACAGTCATTCGACGAAGGTTTAAACATCTCTAATTTGCTTAAATTGCTTTGGCCACCAAACCAAGGATATTACTAGATCTATTTCTAGAAGCTGCTCAAAAAGCATCGACTTGGGAAATGGCTGTTACTGCTATTGCTTCTAATTTATTTCAAGCATACCCCATGGTTTTCTGTATTGAATAATTTGAAAACAACTGTAGTTGAGCTTAATGCCTAAGTATGTTATTTTAATATGTATTTTAATTCTGACAGAACTCTTAAATTTTAGGTTGAGGACTGATTGTATTGAATATAATTAGAAATGAGTATACCTGTTTGAGGGTAAGAACATCTCTTCAAGAGTTTTTCTAAAGACAAGCCTTTATAATGCCCCCAGTGTTTTAGGTGCTGATTTGTATTATACCATGGTTGATTCAGACAAAATTCAAGTTAGAGATTTATAATCTTTAATATTAGTAATTGGAAGCAGTATTTGAATAAATAATGATTCTTTCTGGAACATGACAAATATCTTAAATCAGAAACCAAAAATATTGCTTTTGCTTCATCAAGTTGAGCAACTTTCACTTCCTTCCTTCCTGGCCTAACAATGTGATCTTCTCCACGTTTCATATTATAGCTGAAACACGGCTTAAAGTTTTACTTGTAGGTACATTATTAACAATAAGCACTTAAGAAAGTTTGACTACTTTGGTGGTGGTGGTGTGTGTTTAGCATTGTGTTTTTAAAGCGTGGTCAGATGAGGTTCCACCAAGTGACCTTCGGGGACTGGCCTGTCGTATGATAATCTCTACTTTAGCTCAGTACAGATTCTTTAGGATAGTGATTGTCAACCACAAACCATCACGTTATTCTTGACAAAATCAGCATCATTCTTTCTATGAATTCGCATGTGTGTGTGTGTCTTGTGACGGAATAACCAGTCAGTAGGGGTTTTAGTTCTGCTGAATTGATTTTTAAATCATCACCCCAGGCAACCACTGGTCTAAGCAGGAAAACAGTGGCAAAGGAGTCCATAGCCTTGAATTCTGGTCTGAGCTTGCTAGCAACTTTGCTATGTGACCTTGGATGTGAAATTAAACTCTGCTAGTCCCTCACCTGTAAGTGGAGAGAACCACAGCATCCTTTCCCTATCAAAGGTTTGTTTCCCTGTTCCACCCTAAAGAGAAATCAAGGTGCCAGATCTTCAGGCAGTACAAGGATCCAGTAGTGGATATCTTCCATAACTTTTTGCTGAAAGTTAAATCAGTCGTAGGGAAATCTGGCTGGCACCAATTTAGAAAATTGCAGGACATTAATTTGCTGCTTTGCCAGCTGATTATCGTAGAGGAAGGCTTATTCAGATTTCATGATGGGGAGACTGTAAAGTGAAGGCATCTAGGTTCAATCCTAAAGGGTAAGTGCATATTATTTTTGCCAATTTTGGGGTGACTTGATTTGTCCACTAAATTCCTGACTTATTAAGCTGATTAAGCAGGTAAATAGCTGCCAAAGCAGATTATGTGGCCTCAATCAATTTTCAGGCTGGAGAACATCGACTGCTCAAGCTGGAAGGAGAAAGGAACGAATGTTTCTAGAGTACTTACTGTGTGCTGGATGTTTTACACATATCTCATTGGATCATCACAGGGATCCTGGGAGATAGGAGTTAATCCCATTGAGGCTCAGAGCATTTACCTATTGTAATTTTCTTGACTTACTGTAATTTGGCCAAGGTCACAAATCTAGCAAAATAATAAATTGGCTTAAATGCCACTTCTTGAGAGAAACCTTATTTGATCACTCAAATAAGTAGGTTTTCCCCTCTCCCCATCCCCATACACCATTTCTATCACTGTGTGACACGTAACCCAATTTATAGTTATTTATTCGTTTGCTTGTCTCTTGCCTGTTTTCCCAACCAGAATGTGTAAGCTTCATAAGGGCAGGGACTACCTCAATACCAGCCCTGTTCACCACTGTGTCTCCAGTGCCCAACTCAGTGACTGGTAAAGAATGGATACTCCATAAACATTCCTTTAGCAAATGAATGAACGAATGAATAAAAAAGCTTGTCTGACACAAAACTGTTTTTTCTTTGTACTACATAACATTGACCCACATGTTTATAGATGAAAAAACTGAGACTCAGAGATGTTAAATAACTTGCCCAGGAGGCCTGATATAGGTCAGACCACAGAGGCTGGTTGTGGTCCAAAGACCTGTGATTATGATGACTCACGCTGGCCCCAAGTTGCTTGTACTTTGGTTTCCTATAGAACCATCAAACAAGCAGCACAAAGGATCTGGGATCAAGGATATAAATGAGAGAGTGGATGCAGTTCCCAGGGGCTCACCAGTTCCTTGCAGAGATCTGGCGATCAAGGCAGTCCTCCAGTGGTGAGAAACCTGCCAGGTGGGAAGAGCCCTGGAGTCAGGCTTACAACCTTCTGTAATATTCTGATGGGAGTGGCCACATCCTTTCTCAAGGGGCTACCCACTACAGCAGGCAATTTTTTTTGCTGCACTATGGTGCCATACTCAGGCCTTCTATTTTTTACTGGGTCATCGGGCTCCCTAAATGTCACAACTGGTTAGTGGCTGAGCAAATTCAGCTCTCTTGGCTGAAAGTCAGGTTCATTTCACAGTGCATACTGAAACAGTTTGCTATTACTGCCCAACATAGTGGGATATGACAATGATAACTATCTGGGAAATATCCATATAGGAGAAGAAGGGGAGAGTCAAGTTGTGGGACTGCAAGAGCAGAGTGAGAATCAAGAGGTCATGACCCAGAAATGGCCTAGAGTGGAGGGAAGGGTGTGACCTCCGGTAATTTACTTAACCTTTCTGTGACTCAGTCTCCTTATCTATAAAATGAGAATAAGCAGTGTTTCATGAAGATCAAATGAGTTAACATCTGTAAAGCACTTAGAACAGTGTCTGACACATAGTAAGTGACATATTAAGCCTTGTTAAATGAGATAAATACAATAAAAATAAAATAAGGTAGAGAAAGAGAGTTTTAGGTAGGATTGCTTGACCAATCTTAATGCCTTCATCATTTTGGGTCCCTAAATGTCAATCGGGATTTTTCTCCCTCAATGGGAATGTATCTCTAATTTGATTGTTTTCCTTATAGGTTTCCAAAATCGACTTTACAGAAACACACTTTATATTCAGCTTTGTTAAAATAAAGAGATTTCTCCTGACTTTCACACTGGAAAGGTTCAAAGACACCCAGGGAGCTGAGGGGTTAAATATCAGAACATCGGGAGAGAGTACAGGGGAAAGCTAGAATTATATGTTTCAACAGGTGTTTTATGGTGGAAACTCATTAAACTCCACGAACATGTGAAAATAATACCCTGTATTTGTATGATACTTCTCACTTTTTCCTTCAAAGTACTTTCATGTCTAGTATTTCATTTGTTCTCATGAGGTCTGTGTGAGGTGGGGAGAGCAGGTATTCCCATTTGACATAAGAAGAAACTGAACCCAGAGAGGTTAAATTTATCCTATCAACATTTGTTGAGCCCTCACAATGTATGAGACACTTGTGATAAAAAGATGGATAAAAGATAGTTCCTGGGGCTGGCCCCGTGGCCGAGTGGTTAAGTTCGCGCGCTCCGCGGCAGGCGGCCCAGTGTTTCGTTGGTTCGAATCCTGGGCACGGACGTGGCACTGCTCATCGAACCACGCTGGGGCAGCGTCCCACATGCCACAACTGGAAGGACCCACAACGAAGAATATACAACTATGTACTGGGGGGCTTTGGGGAGAAAAAGGAAAAAAAATAAAATCTTTAAAAAAAAAAACAAAACATAGTTCCTGCCTTTAACTAAACCAACTCTTGAAATAGAGTGTGTTAAATGCTACAGAGTGGTATACAGAGCATAAGAAGGGCATAGTGATCAACTCTGTGTGTGTGTGTGTATAAGGGGAAGGCTGCACAGAGGTGCTCCTTGGGTTGGGTTTTAAACAGTGGTGTGCTGGTAAATAGTTAACAACGGGCTCTCTAGGGAAAACAAGGCCCTGTCTTGTGGCGTTTGCTAATTTCTGCAGTGTAAATACCCCTACCACAGCCAATTTCAAGCTGCCGGTGTGAAGTCATTGAATGCAGAGTTGGGATAATGGACGTACATGGCACCAAAAACGTAGATAATAGTGAAATGTGGTAAAATAATTAGGAAATGACGAGCTTTGAGTATTATTGCCTTTACCTTTAATGTAGTTTACTTAATTTGAAGTTTATTTGATTTAATTTTTTGAAAGAAAAGCAATATTTTATTTCATTCATAAATAGCCCCAATTACTTACTAATGGGATGAATGTACCTGTTGGGCACTGTACAACTTCTCAAACCTTTTCAAACTGCCATCCTCAGTTCCTGTTCCACATTGATTTTCATGGGATATTTGCTTTTTACCCAGAGACCACCGAAACTCAGCTTTGCAGAGACATGATGTCATTGAAGGAAACGTAGCACGATCTAATGTTGGTGAATTTTACTGCATGTAAATCATATTTCAATAAACTGACCAACAAAACAAAACAAAAAAACCAGATGGCACTTCCAAAGGTTGGAGGGATGTGGAACATTGGGAACTCTTGTTCATTTCTGGTGGGAGTATAATTTGGCTCAACAACTTTGGGAAATTATTTGGCAGTCTACTAAAGGTGACTATAGATATAAATATAGAGATATAGGCATATATATATATATATATGCTGTGACCCAACATTTCCAATTTTAGCTAAATACCCTAGAACCATGCTGTCTAACATGATAGCCACTAGCCACATATGGTGACTGAGCGCTTGAAATGTGGCTAGTGCCACGTGTTAAAATGATAATATTTTGGATATATAAAGCTAAATAAAATATATTACTAAAATTACTTTACTTGTTTCTTTCTACTTTTTTTTATTGAGGTCATAATAGTTTACAACATTGTGACATTTAAGTTGTACATTATTATTTGTCAGTCACCATGTAAGTGCTCCCCTTCACCCTTTGTGCCCGCCCCCCAGGCCCCTTCCCCTGGTAACCACTGAACTGTTCTCTTTGTCCATGTGTTTGTTTATCTTCCACATATGAGTGAGATCATACAGTGTTTGTCTATCTCTGTCTGGCTTATTTCGCTTCACTTAATACCCTCAAGGTCCATCCACATTGTTGCAAATGGAACAATTTTGTCTTTTTGGTGGCTGAGTAGTATTCCATTGCATATATATACCACATCTTCTTTATCCAGTCATCTGTTGACGGGCACTTAGGTTGCTTCCAAGTCTTGGCTATTGTGAGTAATGCTGCAATGAACACAGGGGTGCATCAGTCTCTTGGAATTGTTGATTTCAAGTTCTTCGGATAGATACCCAGTAGTAGGATAGCTGGGTCATTATTTGATTTAATTTTTAATAATGGTTGTGTTTAACAACCAGTTCAGAAAATTTGTGTTTAACAATCAGCTCTTCCGAGCCTGTGATCTGATTCCAGCACTCCACTGGCAAGGAAAGAGTTGCCAGACAAGTAAGGGAGGAAGGACATTTCAGGTGGAGGGAATCACATGTGTCAAGGCAGCAAGCGTATGAAACAGCATGGTGCCTTTACGAAACTGCACGTGATTTGGTGAGTGTTCTTAGAAACAGATTTACTGTGGTGCTAATGAATTTCAAGCCTCAGGGCTCCTCACCTGCTAGGCCTCTTCCCCCAGCCTCTTACCTAATTTTGTGTTTGTGATTTTGTACTCTTTTTCTTAAAGAGGACTCACTGAATGGTATAAACTTCGGATGCCAAAAATCTTTAAATCAACTCCTGAGTGCCCTATGTAAGAAAGCGCAGAGCAGGAGTTGAGGTGTTTGAGGATAATGGAGACTCTTTTATGTCACACAAAGAAGTGGACTTCCTCCTATAGGCACTAAGGAAAGTGATCTGATCAGATCTGTGCTTTGCCAGCATCATCTCTGGCAGTATGTGGCGAATGGGTGAAGGGGCCAGAGTAAGTATGCGGAGGTCAGTTAGAAGGTTCTGGTAGCAGTCCAGGTGGTTTGGACTAGAGTGATGGTGGTGGAGACGGAGAGAGGTGGATGGGTTCAAAAGATATCCCTGAGGTAAAATCAGCAGGTCTTGGTAGTAGATTCGATTGTATTACACGGTGAGGAAGAAGAGATGAGGGTAACTGCGAGGTTTCTGGGTCAGGGAACAGGATGGATGGTGTACCACTGAGCAGGACAGAGCCCTGTAAGGTACACACAACTATAAAATCCAGATAAGGAACTCATGAATGTATGACGGACTTTTCAGTCAGCCAGACTTGGGTTCAAATTCCAGCCCTGACACTTTTAGCAAAACTAGAAACTGAACAAGTTGTTTAAACTGAGCCCCAGTTTCCTCACCTGTAAAAATTGAAAGCTGTTATGAAATCAAGTTTGTAAAATACGTTCTCAATAAATTCGAAGAAGACTAAATATGAGATGGGGAAGAAAATAAGTTCAATTGTGTTGGATTTGAAGTGCCTGTGGGATATCTAAGTGGATGTATCCAGCATGGAGACAAGCCCTGGAGATACTAGTATTTAAAGGGCAGTTGAAGAAAGAAGGTCCAACAAAGGAGACTGTAAATGAGTGACCACAGAGCTAGGAAGAGGACTCGGAGACAGTGAGGTCATGAAAATCACTGCTGAACCTCTTAGCACCACAGCCTCACAGTAAATTGGCTTCAACTCTGCCCACTTCAAACCCCGTCCCCCCATTCCCACTATCTTTTGTCTAAGTCCCTATCTTCGCCATTGAGCCATGTGTCCATGGTCCATCCATTCAACATCTATCATACCATACCTCTACCTTGCTTGTCTTTGTCCTGATACCACACAAATTTTGCAAAATCGCAACTCTGGATCAATATAACAGCCCCGTTTTCTCTGCTCCTGCACTTCAGTGGCTGGACACTGCCAGAGAAAATGACACAACCAAGTGGGGACTGATGTGACCATGATCTCAGAGGAGTTCATAATGCTGCTCTTTAGCTGTCTGCATCTTGATTCTCCCAATTTTCTTACAGCACTGGCTTGAGAGAGCAGCTGAATTTTCTTGCGATCTCTAGGAAGGGCACTGAAGTTGTCTGTGAAAGAGAAGAAAGTGGCGGGTGGAAAGAAGTCTGCCTGTCATGACTGTACGCATTTGGGACATGGCTGTAAGGCTGGAAATAAGATGAGAATGGTCTTATCTCAGGGGAGCAATGTCAAAGAGTGACAACGGCTAAGATCCAATAGGACAATACACTCAGCATCAGCAGCTGATTTACCTTGAAGCTAATGAAGCTTCAGCTTCAGGGCCCCTCATTTTCACAAATGAATTCCAAGGCCTTACACTTAATTTTGTATTCATAACTGTGTATTATTTTTCTTTAGAAGGCTCTCCAAATTTTGTAAATTGGGTCCCATCAAACCTGGATCTACGTCTGATTTGAGTGTTACCAGCTCAAATAGCTGCATCCCATGGCAGCCACAAGACTATGCAAGCCTGCTGGAACTGAGATGTCATCCCAGGAAGAAGGAGGATGATGGAAAAATCCTGAATTGACTAAGCTTGTTTATTTGTTTAGGTGACATGTTCTTTATTTTTTAATACGCAAAATATGAAGACTGTAGGTCATCTTCAATTCAACAGGCACCAAAGAGTAAACAGTGAAAAACAAGTTTCCTTCTCCCTACCCCATCCCTTCCCCATCCCTTCCCGGGAGATGCCACTTGTTACTAGTTTCTTGTGTACCCTTTCAAAGCTCTTAAATATGTATATATTCTCTTGTTTTTCTTCTCCTTTTTTACACAAATTTATAACAAGCTATATCCAATGTTCATCACCTTGCTTTTTCATTTCACAGTGTATTTTGGAGTTCATTCCATGTCAATCCAGAAAGAGCTGCCTCATTCTTTTCAACAGTTGTAAGCTATTCCATTGTGGAGGTGGACCATAATTTATTTAACCAATCCCCTATGATAGACATTTAAGTTGTTTTCAATCTTTTACTATTGTTATCACAAACAATATTGACTGAATTGAAATCTGATTATGGCTTGAGATAAAGACTGAATCTTTATTGAAATAATAAAGTCATCCGGTGCATGACTGAACACGAACAGCCTAAAAATTGTACTCTTTACAACACTTAGGTTGAAGTGTTGTGAAGATTAGGTTAGATAGTATTTATAAAGCAATTAGTACACAGAAAATGCTCAACAAATGTTAGTTCTTGTCCCTTTTCCTAGGGCTCACAGAATGAGATGTCTCTGTTCCTTTCCAAAGCAAATCCTTCCATCTGTGCCCCATGTCCTCATCCCTCCCGTGCCCTCATTAACCTTGATCTATCAACTGGGTCTTCTATCTCCTACCTACGGACTCCTTTTTCTAGCTGTAACATTATCTTCTCTCTTCCCTCATAAATAAAACCATCCTTTGTATTTCTTAGGGTTAGGTTCTGCTGTAACAGAAAAACCCAGTCTAATGATGGCTTAAACAGAAACAAAGTTTGTTCCTCATGTGAAGGTCATGAGGTGGGCAATCTAAGGTTGATGTGGCAGTTGTACAGTTATCACAGACTCGGGCTTCTTCCAGCTTTTTACTCTGCCATCCCCAGAGGGTGGCCCTCTTCCTCAGAGTCCAAGATGAAGTGCAAACCATTGTATCCATATTCCAAGCAGCAACATGGAGGAAGGGGTAGGAAGAGGCAAAGGGCACATATCAACTCTCTTTTAAGGAAATATGCCACATGCTATCACACAACATTTCTGCTTATGTTAGATTGGCCACATATAGCTGCAAGAGAGTGAGGAAATGCAGACTTTATTCTAATCTAGATGATCATGTGCCCAGCTAAGAAATCGGTCTTCTGTAAGGGGGAGAATGAATAGTGGGTTAGGCAACTAGCAATCTCTGTAACATCTTTCCTCAACCCTTCTTTCTCCCTTTTCTTTTTCTTCATAGCCCCACTTCTCAAAAGCATGGTCTACACTCATCATCTCCATTTACTCCCCTGTCAGTTATTTTTTTAGCTCATTGGAAACAGGCTTACTCCTGAACTTGCTTTTCCAAGGTCATCATTCATTCATAAGTTAATTAGTTAACGACTCATTCAACAGACATTTATTGAATGCCTAGTATTTGTCAGGCACTGAGCTAATATTGATGATACAGAGATAAATAAGTCACTGTTGTCCTTGCCCTGTAGGACTCTCATGGTTTCATGAGAGAAACAGAAAACAAAATGAATGACTAAAATACAGAGTAGTAAGTGACATGATAGGGAAGGCACAAGAACATCTGGAAGCACAGAGGCAGTGGGAAGGCATAAGTGAAGAAAATCTTAGAAAATGACATTTGAGCTTTCTCTCTAGAGGTAAGCAATAGTAAGCCAAGTGGATGAGGAAGTGAAGGGCTTCTTGCAAGAGAGAGTATCACGGGCAAGAACACCCAGCATTCTGGGAACTGCGAGTAGGCCAAAATCGCTAGAGTGAGGGTTTTGTAGGAGGCAGAGTGGCGAAGAGGTAGGCAGAGGAGAGATTAGAAAGGCCTTGACAGATATGTAATACCTCCAAGCTCAGTGGGCTCTGTGCACATCTTTAACTTTATCCTGGGTGTAAGGAGCAACATGGAAAGGTGGTGAGCAGAGGAAAGTCCTGGTAAGATTTGTGTTTGGATAGATCACTTTGGCTGCTGAGTAGAGGGTGGAGAGTGGGGCAAGAGTAGAAGCAGCAAGCCCAAGCGAGAGATGATAGTGACCTGGACTAAGAGAGAGAATTTGATGAGTTTAAAAGATATTTAGGGAGGAGAAAAGCAGGATTTGGTGACTAGGTAGCTACATGAGTAAAGGAAGAATCAAGAATGATTTTTGGCTTGGGCAAGCGGGTTGATGGTGGTGCCAATATGGAGTAGGGCAAGACTAAGAGAAAGAGTTTGGGTGGGGGTCAGTTAAAAATTCCAATTTGGTCATGTTAAATTTGAGACCCCTGTTAGATAAATAAGCAGAAGAGCTGAGTAGGTAGTTATTTATACAAGTCTAGAGCTAGCAATATCTAAATATACGGCTAGAGGTACAAATTTGGGCAACATTGGCATCTAGAAATTGAAGCCTTGGTCATTCATGAGATCTCCTTAGAAGAATACAGAGTAACAAAAGAAGAGGGCATAGGATCAAATCTTTATGATCTCCACCATTTAATGGTTTGATAGAAGAAGATGGGAGTGAGAGCGATCAGCCAGAGAAGTAGGAGAAAAACAATGACATTGTAGTTTCATGGAGATCGAGAGGAAAAGGTCAAGGGAAGAGACTGTTGAACAAGGATGAAATAGTTTTCAAGTGTTGAATGTGTGTAAGACGACTAAAAACATGTGCATTAGATTTGAGGACATGTAGATCATTTGTGATCCTAATGAGAGATGTTTTGGTAGAGTTATGGGAATAGAAGCTTGAGTGGAGTGAATGGAGAAGTGAGTGGAGGGTAACAAATGGAGGCTTCCAGTATAGATAACACTTTTAAGAAACGTGGCTTGTGATCAAGAGGACAAAGCAACAGTAGCAGTAGGAGGGGAATGGAAGGATTCTGTTGAAAGGCAGCCATTGACTATACTTAGAATGAAAACATAGTTGATAGTGTAAAGTTCCTGAGAAAGTGAGAGTAGTGAGGTCAGTGGTTCTCAAGTGTAGTTCCTGGACCAGTAGCATCACCATCACCTGGAACTAGTGAGAAATGCAGATTCTTGGGCTTCACTTTAGACTGACTGAATCAGAAACTTTGGGGGTGGGTCCTAGGGTGCGGTGTCTTAACAAGCCTCAGGGGATTCTGATGTGCACTCAAGTTTGAGAGCCACTGCACCGTAGACAAAAGGAAGGCTATCTCTTTTACTGTAACAAGAGAGAAAGAGGATCAGAAAAGTACAGATGTGGCTAGATGTATCAGTTTGGTATGGAGAAGTTCGTTCATTCATTCATTCAACAAATATTTATTAAATATCTAACATGTGCCAGGCACTAAGGATACAGACCAACAAATTCCTGACCTCATGCAGTTTACATTCTAGTTGGAGGAGATGCAGTAAACAAATAAGGAAAATCTGTCATAATAAGGACCTTGGATTTTACTGAGTGAGAGTAGGGAAGTCATTACTAGAATGTTAGTTCCATGAAAGCAGGACTTTTAATCTGTTTTATTCACTACTGTGTCCCTGTGGCCTAGAATGGTACCTTGATTAGGTTTGTCGAATGAAAAAATTGGAGGTTTTCAGCTGACACGATTTGGTTTACATTTTTAAAAGTCTCACCGTATTGAGAATAGACATTTGAGATCAACAGTGGGAACAACGAGACCAGTTAGAGGCTACTGCAATATTCCAAGCAAGGGTTGCTCATGGCCTAGTATAGGGGGGCAGCAGTAGAGATGATAAGCAGTGGTCAGATTCTGAATATATTTTGAAAGTAGAAGCACCAGGATTTTCTGGCATACTAGATTGTAAGGTGGGAGAAAAAGAGGAGAGTCAAGGAATACTCAAAGGGTTTGGGCTTGAGCCTCTTGGAGTCTGGAGTTGCCACTGCCCAGGAGAGGAAGGACTATGGGAGAGACAGGTGTGTGTGTGGGGAGGAGGGAATGAAGATAAGGAGGCGAAGCAGATTTACTGGAAAGCTAGCTAACAAAGCTTAGGTCTCTCATTTGCTCGGGCTCTAGCAATATGTTAGTAAGTTATTTCTGAATTTTTTTTTCTAAAGAAGGGTCCCCAAATTGTAGAAGTTTCAGGAGCAAACATTTGGATCTGCCCCTGGTAAGAAGTTTCATTTTGGACATGCTAAGGTTGAGATGTCTACTAGATATTTGTTATGGGCAGAATTGTGTTCCCCCCAGATCTTATGTTGAAACCCTAACCAATGTGATAGTATTTGGATACAGGGCCTTAAGGGAGGTAATTATGGTTAAATGAAGTCAAAAGGGTTGAGTCCTAATCCGATAGGATTGGTATCCTTATCAGAAGAGAAAGAGACACCAGAGAACTCTCTTTCTCTCTACACACACACAGAAGAAAGGCCATGTGAGGACACAGCAAGAAGGCAGCCATCTGTAAGCTAGAAAGAGAGGTCTCACTAGACACCAACCCTGACGACTCCTTGATCTTGGACTTCTAGCTTCCAGAACTGTGAGAAAATAAATGTCTATTGTTCAAGCCACCTAGTCTGTGGAGATATCTAGTAGGCAGCAGAATATGAACCTGGAGTTCAGGAGAGAGGTCTGGGCTGAAGATATAAATTTGGGAGTCATCAACATATAGACAGTAGTAAAAGCCATGACGTTGGATTCAATCATCAAGTGAGTGAGGGTGGATAAAGAAGAGAAGAGGTCCAAGGACAGAGCCATGGGGCTCCCTAACATTAAAAGTTGAGCTGATGATGAGGAACCAGCAACAGAGTGAAGAACAGCAACCACTAAGGGAAAAGGGAAACCAAGAGATGATAGTCTCCTAGAAACCAAGGGACAAAAGTACATCAAGGAAAAGGGAGTGACTGTGTCAAATGCTTCTGGTAGGTCCAGAAAGATGAGAACAGAACATACTGACTTTTAGCTTTATCAGCACCGAATGGTTGTTTTGGCCTCAATTGTCTCTGTGAAGTGGGAGGCACGGTCATCCATTGAGAGATGGGGGGTGGGGCAGGGCGAGTTGAGGAGATGGCAAGGTGGGAGATTCAAGGAGAGTGAGGAAAGTTTGAAAACGTCACTGGGGAAAGTGAAAGCGCCAGTTGACCGGAGAGAAGGAGTAGGATTGTCGGGAGTGTGGAGGGCCTATCTGAGATGTACAAAAGTCAGTTGGATTCACAGCTGCAGTAGGGGACAAGACTGTTAAGCGTTAATTAAGGTTTTTTTTCCAATTTATTTTAAAAAAGACCAGCAGATCCTTATTTAGGGCCTTAAAGACAGTTTCAAGATAAGAAGGAACAGGATGCTGACAGTCCAGGAGAGGCCACTCGGACCTCAGGAGAGTGTCACACAGCAACGTACAGCTGTAAGAAATCACACAGGCGGGGACTGCTGAACCAGCTTTAATCCCTGCACAAAGAGCTGCCCGCGAAGCAGTTTGACGCTGGGCTGCACCAGGTGACATTTGTTGTCCTGATACTGCTTCCCATTTCCCGGCTGGCCTCAAGGAGCATATATACATGTGTCTAGTATATTACAAGGGGAATCGGGAACGAGATCCGGATGGCTGTGCTCTGACACACTCGCAAATGCATCCCTTGCCTTTCTGAGGATAATAGTTACACGAATGTTTTAAACTTCTTGAGTACTGTTCTAAGTGCTGTACGTGTCCACTTATTGAATGTGCAGCATAACCCTATGTGGTAGACACTATTGTTATTCCTGGTTTACAGAATAGAGAACTGAGGATCAGAGAAGTTAAATAACTTGCTCATGGTCACACCAGTAGGAAGCAGGAGATCCAGAATTCAGACCCAGGCAGACTGACCAACAGAGTACAAAACGTGGTGAGTGTTTACCATATATGTGCCAGGCAATGCATAAGCACTTTACATGACATCTCGTGTCATCCTCACTACAACCCATTGAGGTTGACACCATTGTTAATTTCATTTTACTAATGACGTTAAATAACTTAATCTAGATCACACAACTAAGTGGTGGTTGCCACTTTTGAACTGAGCACAGGGGTTAGGAGCAGGAGAGCTAGTATTGGGCTGCCTGATAAATTCCTTGTCCTGTTGATTGATGTGAAAATAAATGGATGTTCCTTGTTGTAAGCATGTGGGCTTTCTCTTAAAAGGCCCCTAGCCGCAGCTGTGATAAGGGCTCTATAGCTCATAATAGAGGACTAGGCTGGAGATGGATATTTGGGAATAGTCAGCATATAGCTGGGATCGAATGGGATCTCACTGGGAGAGGGTGTAAATAGAGGAATGTAATGTAGAGAGCCCAGAACCGAGCTCTTAGTGACTTCAACATATGAGGAGTATGCAGAGGAAGAGCCAGCCAGGGATGCTGAGAAAAGGCCTATTTTCCTCCTACCTGAGAGTTGTGGTGTGAAGCCGAGAGAGGACAGATTGGCAAAACGGAGGGAGTGGTCAATAGTGTCAAACAGGGTCAAGTATGATGACAGTGAGGAGTATGCAATGGCGATCACCTCATGGAGAGCTGTTTTAGTGGGGCTATGAGGGCAGAGAGCAATCTGCATTGGGAAAAGTCCATGGGAGGGGAAGAAGTGGAGACAATGAGTGAAGACAACTCTTTGAAGAAGCTTGACTGTGAAAGGAATGAGAGATTCAATTTAGAGTCAAGAGAGAATTTTTTTTTGAGATGAGAGAGATTTGAGCATGCGTATGAGCTGAGGAAATCAGGAAGGGGAGGCTGACGATACAGGTGAGAGAAGGGGTGGATTGAGAGGGTCTCTGAGACGAGCACTGGAGGAGGGACTAGCCTGGGAAAACAGGAGTGGCCCTTCATTCTCTGAGACTAGAGGCGAGTAAGTACAGGTGGCTGGGGGTCCGTGAGGTATGCAGGTTGAGTAGGGTACAGCTCCTTTCCTCCCCTATACCTCATGCCTTTTCTTTTCTCTGTGAGATAAGGTCATTCGTTGAGTGAGAGCAATGCAGATTGTGTTGGGTGCTAGAGGCAAGTGGCAGTCAACGCGGTATGTCTATCGATGGTCCGCATCTTGCCAGGCCATTGATGTGCGCACCTCAGTTATTCCTCATAGCAACCCTCAGAATAGGTACTATCACCCCAGTTTGTAGGTGAAGAAGCTGAGATACTCAGAGGCGTAGAAGATTTGAAATAGCTGAAGAATGAAAAGGAGAGGTAGCTGATTAAGGACAAGCAGAAGAACTGAAGGAAGGCTCTGAGGGCTGAGCTGAGCAGGGCCCCCCTAATTGTGGGCTGGCACCAGTCTGCCCCACTGTGCCCCTTGCTTCGACTATGGTCACCCCCTGGATGAAGAGTAGATAGATGGTCAAACTGAGGCACAGTTGAGGGCCAGGCTTGGCTGAAAGACAGAAGCCGAGGAGTTCAGGGGCTGGTGAGAAAGCAGTTTAAGTGATCACATGTGGAGTCCAGGCTGAGGGAAAGATGAGAAGTCAGGAGGGAGTGGAGAGGCTGGGAAAATGGACTGCTCATAGTTCTGGAAGTCTACTGGAAGGTAAAAGAATAGGTTTAGTGGGAAAGTGTGAAAGTAGGAAGAACGGAAATTCGTGGTCCAGTCTGAGAGTGAGATTTTGGAGTTGGAGATTTCAAAAGAGGAGGTGTGCTCAGAGATGGCAAAGCCAAAGTTATGTCCATGGGTGTGTGGCGTGAGGTTGTGAGTGAGGCCCCAGAGGTGAGTAGATAAAGGAGCTGTGAAGCCTGTTTTTGGAGGGGTGTCCACACAGGCATTGGAGTCACCCAGGATGATGGCAGTACGCGAAGTTTGGAGCTGAGACGGATGGCAACCTCATCTCTTCTCATGGTTGGGGAGAATGAAGCAAACTCCCCTGGGAAGGAGGACCCCTGCCTGGGCTGTGGTGGATTCTGCATGGCCATCAGGCTACCTGCTAAGGTTAATGAGTAGACGAGGCGTGCAAACTGGGCTTTCTTCACATTCAAGGTCACCATGGTGGCTTTTTGATCGACAACATTTAAATAGTACTTTACCTTCTATAACTTGTGTCTTCATTTAAATATTCTACTGCGTGAATTTGGGGCACAGTCTTTTAACATATTTTCTCACCAAAACAGCTTGGAGCCAGATTATGCTGGCTCGCAGTTACATATGCATTTTGAGCAATTTTTCAAAGCTGTTTTCACAATACTCTCCTGGTATCTGAGACACAGAACCTGTTCATCTTTTGTACATTCCTCCCCCTTGCCCCACCCAGACAAACGCCCAGCATCATATCCTCCTCTCTGGATCGCTGGTCTCTGTAGAGCCTTTTGCCCCAATAAGCTGAAAGACCAGAATTAAGGCTTCTGGCCTAATACTTTTTTCCTACCACATGAGGGCAGACTTTTTAACAAAAAAGGGGGAAACAACTGTTTACCGTGTACAGAACTGAAAATAGACATGAGGGTGTAAAGTACAACAGGATGACTGTAGCTAACAATACTCTTTTGTATATTTGAAAGTTGCTAAGAGAGTAGATCTTAAAAAGTCTCCCCACAAGAAAATAAATTGTAACCATGTGAGGTGATAGTTGTTAACTAAAGCTATTGTGGTAATCATTTCACAATACATACAAATATCAAATCATTATGTTGTACGCCTTACACTTATGCAGTGTTATATGTCAATTATCTCAATAAAACTGGAAAAAAAAGAAAAAAGAAAGAAAATACTGAGAAGTTCTGTTAAGGCGAGATTTGATGTGGTTTCTAGGTCTCGACAGATTTACCGCTTTCCTCTGCCTACAGCTTTTCCTGTTCATGCTCCACTGATGGATGAACCATTCCATCCTTCCCCTCTTTTCTTCCTTCCTCCCTTCCTCTCTCATGCCCTCACTCCCACAAATGTTTATTGAACACTTATTCTAGATAGGGTTGCCAGATAAAATACAGGATGCCCAGTTAAAGTTGAACTGCGGATAAACAGCAAATATTTTGAAGTATAAATATGTCTCATACGTATTCTTGGGACATACTTATACCACAAAATATTTATTGTTCATCTGAAATTCAAATTTAATTGGGTGGCCTGTATTTTTATTTCCTAAATTTGGCCCCCTAACCCTGGGCCAAGAGCAGTGCTGGACCCTGGCGGGGTGGCGCTGGGTGTAGAGCTCCGGGTCTCCAGGCAGAGGCAGGCCCAAAATAGTGAGCAGCGCAATGCTGGAGCCATGGGGGCAGCCGACCCAGCGTGGGCCGTCAAGGAAGACACTACCTCAGCAACCTCACTTTCAATGCTGCCTTTTACCTCTGTCTTCCACCTTGGTGCATTCCATTCTTTCAGCCTGCAATACCCAGCTCAAGGGTCTCCACCTCTGGGAAGCCTTCCCTGATCTCCCCAGGGACAGCTGTCACGTCGACACTTGTATCCGTGTCTCTAATAACACCTACCACACCATATGATTTACATTTCTGTCTTATCCACCAGACCGTAAGGAACTAGAGGCCAGAGAGTTTTCCTTTGTCTGTTTCCCAATTGCTTAACACAGTGCCTGGCACAGAATAAGCGCTCAATACATGCATGATAAAAAAAAATGAGTGATTTTAACTCTAGACCTTAGAAAAGTCACCTAATTTTTCTTTGCCGAAGTTTGGCTGACTTACATAAGAAAGAGTTCTGATTAGATGGCCTCTAATGTCCTTTATAGTTCTAGAAGGAGTCGAAGGTTAGGGTGGAGACTGGGAGAGCACACACAGTCAGCCCAGTTCTATCGCTGGCCGCAGCAAACTGCCCTTTAGTCTTTTAGCTTCAAGAGTCCCGGTCGGGGACACCAGTTAAAAAGTGCTTGAAGTTTTGCAGTAACTTAAAATCAACGAGAAAAATGCTTCATAAAAACGGACTTCTTATAGTTTCAATGGCTTACAAATTACTGCAGGGTTAGATGATAAAAATAACCCTCAGACATGTGGCCGAGTCCTCCGCACTAGAGAAGACTTCAGTGCCTTTTCACACCCGGTTGAAGGAATAGCGGTTGCTGTGAATGGGAAAAGAAACAAAACAAAAAATCCTTCTTCACTTCTTGTTGATTCCCTTCTAACGTCCTAACTCCCTGGCCTGAAGTTTAATTTGTATAAACCTCTATGCTCTTTACTTCCATCCCATCCCGGAACTCACTAGTGGGATCACACCTCAGACTTATCATTCGATGTGAATCCAACAATAGCTGCCCCTTATTACTCTGTTCTGGGCACGAAATGCTTTACACATATGAACTCAGTTAAGCGTAGAAGGAGGTAACACGTACGCATCAGCTGTGGAGCCAGACTGCCCGAGTTCATGGTTCAGCTGTACTGCTTCCTACCTGTTGACCTTGGGCAAGTTGGTTGACTTCTCTGTGCCTCAAATTCTCCATCTGTAAGAGGGGGCTAATAACGATGATGACGCCAAATCTTACCTTATGGGGTAGTAAAAAGATTAAAATAAGTTAACGTATGTAATGTAAGTTGAACACTTAGAACAGTGCCTGGCATCCAGTAAATATTATGTATGTGTATGTGGACAGACATAGATTTGTAATATGTCCATATAGATAGATAGACAGACAATAAAGCCTATATGCATATATAAGCTTACAACCCTATCAAGAAGATACTCTTATTATCTTGAATTTACAAAAAAGGAAACGGAGGTTCAGAAAGGGCAAGTAGTTTCTTAAAGTCACACAGTCTGCCCTCCTAACCACTACACAATACTGCTTCTGTTTTTATTTGTTTGGTTTTAAATAAACTTGTAATTTTAAAATAATTTTAGACTTACGGAAGAGTTGTAAAGATAGTTCATAGATTTCTCATATACCTCATACCCAGCTTCCCCTATCTTACATACCATCTACATTTGTCACAAGTAAGAAATTAATGGTGGCACTATGTTACTATTATTAACTAAACTACAGACTGTTAACTATTAGTAACTCTTAACTAAACTACTGACTTTGTTTGGATTTCACCAGTTTCCCCACTAATATTCTTTTTCTGTTCCAAAATCCAATCCAAGACGCCACGTTGCACGTAGCCATTCCACTTCTTGATACCTATTGAGCAGCTACTCAGGGTCAGGCCCTATACTAGGCATTGAGAATAGGGAGAACAGCAAAAAACTGTTCCTGCCCTCAAGAACCTCACAGTCTATCAGAGAGAAGCAAGCTGTCAGTTGTAAGAAAGGGTAGTCAGCTCAATTACAATTGAGCATGGAGGGTTGTGGGGGCACAGACAAGAAGTAGCCGATTCAGATGGGGTCATCTAAGCTGAGACCTGATGGATGAGTAGGACTTAACCAGGCAAAATTGGGATATGTGTGTGACTGGGGTGGGCGTGGGGCTTGAAAACAGTATACAAGGTAGAAAAACATCATGTGCAAAGATCCAGAGAGGACAGAGGGAGTATGGCCAGCTTCAGGAACTGCTACATCTCCCAAGATTTCACCAGAAGCTCTGAAACTCCCATCTTTACCACAATCTTCTACACTGGATCTGACCTCTTCTAAGCCTTCAAGTTCCTACTACGTTTTCACGGTCCCCCCTCCCTCACACACACCCTCCCACTCTCTTAGCTACACTCACTTCCCAACTGAGCTTATGTTTATTCACACCAGGACTGAACTCTGAAGTCCCCTGGCCAATCCCAGACCCTGGGAAAACCCCACACCTCCTACTCTCAAGTCAAAGTCAGGCACTGGTTAATTTTGCTCTCATTTCCTGCTAATCTTGGCCAAGCCTTGACAGTATGATAAATGGCAAGGACCTGAGCTTTGGAGTCATGCACATCTGGGTTCAAATCCTGCCTCCTCCACTTACCATCTCTGTGGTCTTGGACAAGGTACTCACCCTTTTAAATTTGTTTCTTCTTCTGTAAAATAGGCCAGCCCCGGTGGTTAAGATTCAGTGCTCTCACCACTGTGTCCCTCAGTCAGGGAACCACACTACCTGTCTGTAGATTGTCATATTGTGGTGGCAGCATGTTGTTGTGATGCTGAAAGCTACACCACAGGGTCACCCATGGTGGACAGCTTGCAGCAGAGCTTTCAGACTGGGCAGACTAGGAAGAAGGACCTGACCACTCACTTCCAAAAAAATTGGCCGTGAAAACCCTATGAATAGCAGCTGGAGCATGTTTGATACAGCACCAGAAGATCACAGAGGATGGTGCAAAAAAGACTGGGCAGGGTTCCACTCTGCTGGACACAGGGTGGCTGGAGTCAGAATCCACTCGACAGCACTGCTAACGACAACAAAAAAGAACTGTCAATACTATCTACCTCCAGGAGTTCTTGTGAAGATTAAAAATAATATAGGCATACAAAATTAACTCAAAAAAATTAAATGTGAGACATAACTCTTAGAAGAAAACACAGGACGCAAGCTTCATGACGTTAGATTTGGCAATGATTTATTGGATATGACACTCAAGGCACAGGTAACAACAACAACAAAATAGACAAATTGGACTTCATGAAAATTAAAAAACTTAGTGCATCAAAAGACACTATCTACAGAGTAAAAAGGCAACCCACAGAATGGGAGAAAATATTTGAAAATCATATATCTGATATCTGATATAACTTAATAACAAAACTTCTATAATAAGCAACTTGATTAAAAAATGAGTAAAGGACTTGAATAGACATTTCTCTAAAGACAATATACAAATGACTAATGAACACACGAAAAGATGTTCAACATCACTAATTATTAGGGAAATGCAAATCAAAACTATAATGAGATATCACCTCACACCCATTAGGATGGCTACTATCAATAAAACAGAGAGTAACAAGTGTTGACAAAGATGTGGAGTGATTGGAACACTTGTGCACTGTTGGTGGGAATGTAAAATGGTATACCCACTGTGGAAAACAGTATGACGGTTCCTCAAAAATTTCAAAATGGAATTACCATATGATCCAGCAGTTCCACTTCTGGGTATATACCCGAAAGAATTGAAAGCAGGGTCTCAAAGACATATTTGTACACCCGTGCTCATGGCAGCATTATTCATAATAGCTAAATGTTGGAAGCAACCCAAGCATCCATCAATAGATGACTTGATAAGCAAAAATGTGGTTGTAAAAGGAAAAACCCAGTCCTTTCCTCCTGTGTCTCTCCTTTACTCTCACACTGCCACCATGCTCACAACACTTCTGACACCAGATGTGTGTGGGGTTTCCCCCACCAAGCAATTCTCCGACACCAGCTGGGTGACCTACAATTTGACTTAATTCTTGCACTATCTACCTGGAGATGGCATCAGATCCCACAGGTTAAGGGCTCAGTCACACGAGACTGCCCCCCACTTCAGATGACAATTGCAAGTAGTAGGTCCCCAGGTTACCCACAAATTCTTTCCAACATGGCCACAAATTGGAGGCTCCCATGACCCCCTCCTGGGGTACAATTAATTTGCTAGAGCAGCTCACAGAACTCAGGGAAACACTTACTTATATTTACCAATTTATTAAAGGATATCATAACGAACACATATGAACAGCCAGATGAAGAGAGACACAGGGTGAGACTGGGAGAGTCCCAAGTGCAGGAGCTTCTGTCCTCATGGAATTGGGATGCGTCACCCTCCCAGTATGTGGATGTGTTCACCAACCTGCAAGCTCCCCAAACTCCCTACTATAGGGATTTTTATGGCGGCTTCCTCACATAGGCGTGATCAGTTATTAACTCCATTTCCAGCCCCTCTCCCTTCTCTGAAAATTCCAAGCTTCTAATCATGGCTGCTCTTTCTGGTGACCAGCCCTCATCCAGGGGCCCACCCAGAGTCACCTCATTAGAAGAGAAGACACTTCTATCACCCAGGAAATTCCGGGGGATTTAGGAGCTCTGTGTCAGGAACTGGGGTAAAAGACCAAATATTAGAACAAAACATGCTCCTAGTGCTCTTATCACTTAGGAATTTACAAGGGTTTCAGGAACTCTGTGCCAGGAACCAGGGGCGGAGATCAAAATATATGTTTTTTTGTTTTTGCTTTGTATTATCTTACAGTCACATGTGAATACAATGGTGTATTATTCAGCCTTGAAAAGGAAGGAAATTCTGATGCTACAACATGGATGAATCTTAAGGACATTATGCTAAGTGAAATAAACCAGTCACAAAAAGACAAATACCGTATGATCCCAGGCCTGTGAGGGACTTAGAGCATTCAAAATCATAAAGACAGAAAGAGTAATGATGGTTGCCAAGAACTGGGGGGAGGGGAGAATGGAGAGTTATTGTTTAATAGGTATAGAGTTTCAGTTTTACAAGATGAAAAGGGTTACGGGGACGGATGGTGGTGATGGTTGCACAACTATGTGAATGTATTTAATACCACCGAACTGTACACTTAAAAATGGTTAAGATAGTAAATGTTATGTTATGTGTATTCTACCACAATAAAAAAAGGAAAGAATAATATGGGCAAAGTGCTTGGCACAGTGCCTGACACAGAATAGGCGCTGAATAATTGGTACTTCCCTTATTCTAGACCTCTTTTTTGTTTATCATTAGGTGAATCCCCAGGGTCCTGCTTAGAGGCCCTACTCTATACCCTTTCACTTTCCTCAGCCTCCGTTCTCACTTTCTTCCTTTGCCTTCTGTATTCTTGGTTCTCCTCCTACTTCTTTGACAGTCTCTTGCGTTGCCTTTACTGGCTCTTCTTCCTTCTCTTATTTCCTAAGTGTAGGTGTGCCCTCAAGATCCTGTGCTCAAAATTCTTTTCCTGCATTCTCTATCTTAGCTATTTCATTTCAGGCTTATGTGAATGATGTTTTTCTTTTTTTTTTTTTTTTTTAAAGATTTTATTTTTCTTTTCCCTTTTTCTCCTAAAGCCCACCAGTACGTAGTTGTGTATTTTTAGTTGCAGGTCCTTCTAGTTGTGGCATGTGGGACGCTGCCTCAGCATGGCTAGATGAGTGGTGCCATGTCCATGCCCAGGATCCGAACCAGTGAAACCCTGGGCCACAGAAGCAGAGCGCACGAACTTAACCACTTGGCCATGGGGCCGGCCCGTGAATGGCTTCTATATGTGTGTCTCTGGTCCCAACTTTTCACTTGAACTCGAAACTTGATTTCCAGACTCCCAGATTTCCAGACTGATTTCCAGGCTGATGTCCTGAGGGCCCTACACATCTAGTATATGCTAACGTCATCATTTCCAATTCTGCTCTCCACCTCCACCTCAAACCTGTCTTTCTATTTTATGTCTGTTAATGGCGTCACCATCTTCTCAGACTGTAGGCTTAAAGTCTCCACTTCTTAGGGTTCTAAGGACTTACCGTGCAATTTCCACATTTCCATTCCCACTGCTGTCAACCAGTTTCATACTTCAGCATCTTGTCCTCCAGTAGAGGAAATCTCCCTCCAGTGAATAGGCTGTTTGAGTACCGTCTTATCCAGAGTACTCTTTTTTCCTGATATCAAGATTGCTGGGAAATATAATTCAGAAATTTGCTTGACGAGCAAAGAGAAGGGAATAGTCTTGAAGGATATTTTATTCCAGCTTCAACGAATCCCAAGGAACTATCCCTGCTCTGCAGAATATGGTACCTAGAGTCAACCTTTCTCTCCCTTATATGGTGCAGGATACATGTTGCCAAACTATGCTCTTGGACACATTTTTTCAATGCTGAGTTCTACTAAGAAACGTTATTGAGTGTGTTAACACCATCGGCTAAGTGACAGTAGAGTTGACAGCCTCTTCCATTATGAGTTAATTTAATCAGTTGACATCTCAATAAAGCAATCTTAATCCTACCCATAAATTCCACTCTTAGGTCATTATATCCTAGGGAAACTGTTGCACCTGCATACTGTGCTCCAAAGACATGTAAATGATTATTTACAGTAGCAAGCTACCCCAAACTGAAAACAGCCCAAATGTCTATCAACAGTAGAATGGATGACTAAATTATGGCATATCCGTAAAGTGGAATTCCAATAACAAAAGGAATGATCCACAAGTTCATACAAAATCATGGATAAATCTCAAAAGCAATGTTGAACAAAGTAAGTCAGAGAACACATGCAGTATAATTCCATTTATACGGAATTCAAAACCAGGTAAAACTAAGTAATACCATATTGGTTGGAAATAAACACATACATGATAATGTTGACGAAAATAATCCGTAACCAATCTATAAATGAAAATTCGGGTGAGTTTACTCTGAGCTAAAATCTGAGGACCATGGCCCAGTGCCTTTCTTCCTGAAGGAAGAAAGGGCACCAAAGAAGTGGGGTGTACAGAGTGGTTATATACCCCCAAACAGGATGTTTCACATATGATTGAAATGTCCCTTTTATAACAGTCACGAGACTGCTCTGTCGGCACAGCGATTGATGGAAACAGCAGGTAGATCTGCTGTCTCGGTGAACACAGCAGGGTGGCAGGTCTGCTGTCTCGAGCTGGGTGGTCACAGGTGAGCTGGGTGGTCAAAGGTGAGCACAGCAATCAGTTCCTAGCCTAAGGAAAGATGCTTATCCTTAAGGAAATGCCAATGTGGGGGGAAGTTGCACCTTTATCGTAAGGCCATTTGTTCTTGCCATAGTAAATGTTTTAAAGCAGATATACAATGCGTGCTCAACCACCACAGTCAGGCCCTTTTGGGCAAACAAAGTCAGGCCGAATTAGGTTTACACCAAATGTCTTCCTCATATACTCCAATATATCCTATTGCTTGCCATTTTTATTTGTCAATAAAAACTATAAAGATAAGTGAGGAATAATTAGCACAAAGTTCAGGAGAGTGGCTAGCTCTTGGAGGTGGAGAGAGGAGCATGGTAGGCTATGGAGGGGGTGTGAAAGGCTTTCAAGGCATTCTTTCTTAATCTGGGTCACAGATTTTCATTTCATTATTATTCTTTAAACCGTGTATTTGCGTTAAGTACACTATTATATGTACAATAAACTTCACAAGTTATAAAAGTTATTTTTTAAAAGGTAATGTTATTTCCAAGTTCTCTGAGATGAGAGGATGGCCCTTCCTTTTAGCTAGATAGTGCTTGTCTACCTTCAAAACTCACTTCAAACCTCACTTGGGCAGCCTTCTCTGACTCCCCAGGTTGATTTACTTAATACAGAAAATTTCAAACATACACAGAAGTAGAGAGAATAATATAATGAACCACCACGTAACCATCCCCTAGCTTCAACAATTATTAACAGACAGCCAATCACGTTTCTTCTATATCCTGACACATTCTCCTCCCTCTACCGGATCATTGGAAAGCAAATCTCAGCCATTCTATCACTTCATCTATAAACAGTTTGGTAAGAGTCTTTAAAAGATAAGGACTCAAAAAAGGCACCACCCCAATACCCTCATCCACCTTAAAAATTTGACAATGGCTCCTTAATATCAAATATCCAAAAAGTGTTCGATTTCCCCTGTGTCCCATAGCTTTTGATTTGTTTGAATCAGGATCTAAACAAATTTCACACATTACATTTGGTTGTTGTGTTTTTTAAGCCTCTTTGAATCCAAGGTTTCCCCTTCATCTTTTTTTTTCTTCTTGCAATTTATTTGTTGAAGAAACTACATCTGGTCAATTTCCTACATTCTGGATTTCTGGCTGATTTAGCTGTCCTCTGCTCATTTCTCTACCTTTCCTTTATCTACTATTTTCTATTTCCATCTATGCATTTTTGAGGAGTAGATGAGAAAGGATGCCAGGAGGGTATAGATTGATGAGAGGGGTAACCCCTGTGCTGATCTCTATCATAGGACTCCCCACACTTGACTGGAGTCCTGGGTTTATTTGCCTGTCTCCCTCCAACACACCTCTTGGGGGCCAATGCCATGTCTGACTTGATTTAGTGTTCTCTCTGATTTACACAGAAATTTACACATAGTAGGTGCTCAATAAATGAATAAACGATGTTGCTGTCTTGTACTGCTCACATGCTGTACCCTCTTTTCCAACTTTGTAGGAAGATTAAGAATTTGTAAAACTTTGATTTCAACCCCCTGGGGTAAGGCATTATGCAAAATTCTTTTGATAGTTACTTTTCTTGAAAAGTTTGACAAATTTCATTGTGAAGAGCACTTTATTTATTGTACTTGCCTTTGTTACCCATTTCCGGAACCACCGTGGTCTTGATAAGCTTGTTTGAATTTCAACACAAACGTTCTCTGCTCTGTAACTTGATGGGGGGCTCCCAGAAGCCTTGCCCTCAGGGGGAATTGTGGGTTAACGGCTTCTGAGTAATGCATTACTCACCACAGCTTCTTAGAAACTTCTTCTGAAGCAAATTATTACTTTCTGAGATATCTTTGCTCTGTTCCTTGAATTCCACGGGTCATCCCCTCTTGCAGATTTTCCTCCCTCACAATATGAAAAACAACACCACTGAGAATGCTGGGAACAAGCTTCCTTCTATGCACTTACTTTAGTATTTCCTCCTGATTTACAGTTGAGCCATATGTACTCTCCAGTGCACGTGGCTATAACATCCCTTCTGTCACTTCTGTAACAGATACTTCAACTTGTATTTATTGTCCATTCTACTTTGTCACAAACACAACAGTACCAATGCCACCAAATAAGAGAACTTTACTATATGCTCTTGGATTTGATAATGTCGTTCGCCTTATCCATTTGATCCTGTGAATACCACTGAAGTTCTTAGAATTGTTTTAGACATACTTCCTGTTTTCCTAGTTCCAGGAAATGAATCTGGTTCACGTAAGTTGCAATATTTGTTTTGTAAAATTGTTATCAACTGGCCTCAGTCATTTAAAATTCAACCAAACTAATCTTGCTGTAGCCCAGAGTGTGTAGGGTTTAGGGAATTTATGTTCGACATGGTAAGTGACGAAGTCCCTCCCTTATTATTTTTTAATGCAGCAGTTAGATAATAGTGAATTAAGATTTCCTGGAGAGCCAATTTTAAGCCATCAACTGACAGTGGAAGATGAACAAAGACTGGATAACATAGTGAAATTATACCTACTACATAAACTTATATCAAACACTTCTAATCTGGAAAACAATGCAATGAGTGACAGCAAATGCAATAAAACAGAAACTTAGATCAATTATCTTAGAAAGATACAGTCAGCAGATAAAAATGGGACCGTGGAGTCTTCTGAATTAACTAGCAATGAGAACATGAGTCAGTCTTTCATCTTTTATTATTTCATCCTTTTCCTTTGAAGTAAACTTAAAAATAATCTTTTCGCCAACTCCTCAAAATGAAATATTCACTGTATCACTCTTATTCCTTATTAAAAACTGGTATTAGTGTGCCTTTAGACTGAAGACATCAAAGAAACTATGGCGTGTACTTGTATAAACACGAGGAAGCCTGAAGTATACTGCTTATTTTTCTATGGAATAAATGCAAAATCATTGTACTTTATTGTGCGTTTACTGAATTTTACTTGGATTTTTTGAGAGAAATTTCCCTTTCCTTTTAGATCCAATCCTTGTTGAATGAATGAAATACGTGGTAATCTGTTTCTCACATTTTTGAGATCGGCCCCACTTTTCATCCATGATAATGCCCATCAAATAGAGCACTGCACCATTTTAGTTTTTCCAACGGGTTTGGATTGTAATAGCTTCATTCCACTGTTAAATAGTGTCTAACTTTCCTGTATATAATTGTGCAAGTACAGCTGCATCTCATCTATTCACTCCGCATTTTAAAATGTCTGAACATATCCTGTTACATGTTGCAGACACCATTGACTGCCTACCACAACTCCCTTTTCCATGATAACAAAAGCCCAATTTGTGCTGGCATGAGGCATCATGGGTTTTAAGGGAGGCTGCGTCCCTTCCATGCCCCAGCCTTTAACCCGGCTAAGACGGCATTGGTAATTTTTTTAACTTAAAAATTTATTTTTTAGAGCAGTTTTAGATTCACAGCAAAATTGGGGAGAAAGTACAGAGATTTCCCATATACCTCCTGCCTCCCCACACATACATAGCCTCCCCCATTATCAACATCCCCCTCCAAAGCGGTACATTTGTTACAATTGATGTACCTATATTGTCAAATCATTATCACCCAAAGTCCATAGTTTACATTACTGTTCACTCTTGGTGTTGTCCATTCTGTGGGTTTGGACAAATGCATGATGACATGTATCCATCATTATGGTATCGTTCAGAGTATTTTCACCACCCTAAAAATCCTCCGTGCTCTATTTATCCCTCCCTGCCCTCAACCCCTGGCAACCACTGATCTTTGTACTGTCTCCATAGTTTTGCCTTTTCCCAAAGGTCGTATAGTTGGAATTATACGATTTGTAGGCTTTTCTGATTGGCTTCTTTCATTTAGCAGTATGCATTGAAGGTTCTTCTATGTCTTTTCATGGCATGATAACTCATTTCTTTTTAGTGCTGCATAATATTCCATTGTCTGGATGTGCCACAGTTTATTTATTCATTCACCTACTGAAAGACATCCTGGTTACTTCCAAGTTTTGGCAATTATGAGTAAAGCTGCTATAAACATCCATGTGCAGGTTTTTGTGTAGACTTAAGTTTTCAACTCCTTTGGGTAACTGCCAAGGAGTGGGATCGCTGGATCGTATGGCAAGGGTACGTTTACTTTTATAAGAAATCACCAAAATGTCTTCCAAAGTGGCAGAACGATTTCGCATTCCCACCAGCAATGAATGAGAGTTCCTGCTGCTCCTCCCTCGCCAGTGTTTGGTATTGTCAGTGGTCCGGATTTTGGCTGCTCTAATAGGTGTTTAGTGGTATTTCACTGTTGTTTTAATTTGCTTTTCCCTGATTATATGATGTGGAGCATCTTTTCATATGCTTTTCTGCCATCTATATGTCTTCTTTCATGAGGTGTCTTTTAAGGTCTTTGGCTCATTTTTTAATTGGGTTGCTTGTGATTTTGTTTTCGAGTTTTAAGTTTTCTTTGTATATTTTGGATAATAGTCCTTTATCAGTTGTGTCTTTTGCAAATATTTTTTCCCATTCTGAAGCCATGGTAATTTCATTACCCTTGTTAATGACCGGCTTAGGCACGGATGTGTGATATAATTCTTTACCACATGTGGTAAAGACACATATGGAAAAGTCTGTCGGAGACGTTTGGGGAAGGCTTTTCTCAGTCTTAGAAAGAGGTACTAGAAAAAGATATCCTCTCTTCTGGCCTTTGGAAGTTACTGTTTGAAGACATGATGCCTGGAGCTGTTGTAACCATTTTGCAACTGTGAGGAGAGTAGCAGACATATAGAACCTCAGAGTGGAAAAATGGAAAGAATGTGAATTCTTGATAATATTGTTGAGTCAGTGAATCACTGAAACTGCCTTATCTCAGATCTCTTTGTCATATGATGTAATAAACTGACAATTGTTGACGCCAGTTTGGGTTGAGTTTTCTAGTACTTGATCCAGGCATCCCGGTTGACATGCTACATAAAGCTGATGGTCACTGTATTGCATTAGGTGGTGTCATTCTCTCAGTTTCCTAACGTTACACTAAAATTTCATAGATTCAGCCTCATTAGGGCTGAACATTGACATGCAATAATTAAAACTGAATGATAGAGTCTGCTTTTTTATTGACATTACTCTTATGAATAAAAATGTGTAGTTATCAAAGCAATAGTTGACATCATAGAAAATTAGGACAAAGTCTTTATCTTCTATTTTTCTTTTTAAAACTGAAGAACCATTGGAGAGGGTGTGCTCCAATGATGGTGTGCTCCAGATGACACAAAGATAGAACACCAAATGACGGTCAAGATTCAGAAATATTTAATAGGCTGTAATGATGAGCCAAAACCAACAAGGCAAAATGTCATAGAGAGAAATGTACATTTTTGCGTTTAGATTAAAGAGATGAGGGCTAAGGCTGTTGGGATGAGAGTTGAAGGCTGTTTACATGAACAGTATCTGGGGATTTCAGTTAACTGCTAGTTCTGTAAGCGCCAGGATTAGGACAGGGCAAAAGAAATTACTAAAAGCATAAACATGTAAATCCTTCCTTCATTCAACAAGAATTTATTAAACACATATTGGACAAATGCATATCGACAGCTGGTAGGAGAAAGGACTTTGAACTTCGCTAATCCCAGCTTGGAGTGTATGATCTTAGACAGCGACTTTACTTCTCTGTGCCTCATTTTCTTATCTGTAAAATATGACTAATAGTAATGCATGGTGATTGAGAGAACCAAAATGAGATCATATATGCAAAGGGCCTGGGAAAGTATTTAATAGCAATAATAATTTTTAGCGCTTAGCCTTGTATTAAATTCTGGTAATTGTCCCACAATAATCTGTTTTCTTCAGTTTACACCTGGAGAACTTTATTTTTGTACCATATTTTGAAGCACACTGAAAGACTAGGGAACGGTCAGGCAGGCGTGAAAAGAGGATATCTGGAAGCGATATCATATAAGGAATAATTTCAGGAATCACACATTTGACCTGAAGAGAAAAGCCTTTGTATATTTAAAAGAGAGCCATAGGAATCAGCCAATAAATTTATTTTCTGTTCTCCAGAGGGAACCCTGGACACAATAGGAGAGGCAGAATTCCGCTCAATATAGTGAGGACTTTTAGCTGTGATTGCTATGCAACAGTGGCATGATCTAATTGGAAAAGCAGTGCCCTCCCTATCATGTAAGCACTTGGGCAGGGGCCGGACGAGCATCTGTCAGGGTTGATGCGGGGCATCTCGTGAGTCCTGCGATTACTGCCGTTGGGCATTTGACTTGAGCCCCTTTTAGCAACAAGATTCTGATTGCATTTTCATCCATGTATCCTCGGAAGGCTTTTTAACCTACAAGCAACATCAGCACACCAACAGGTTGTTTTGCGGAATCAAAAATTTCAGAACTGAAATGTCCTTTAGAGACTAAAGAGATGTATTTATCATTTACTGGCTCATGAACTGATAAAGGGATTAAAAGACAAATTATTGTTATTTTTACATTTTATTTTTTCATTATAAAAATGATATAAATACATTAAATAAAATGGTAAGAAAAAGAATAGTTCCATCACATTATTTTTATGCATAGTTTTTCATATATACTTGTATTTTATATACATACAAATATATATAAATATATAATGTATAAGTATATAATATATACATAGGATTTTTTGCTATTTTCAGTATACAAGGGTTGTATTAGTTTCCTAGGGCTGCCGTAACAAAATACCACAAACTGGCTGCCTTAAAAAAAGAAGTGTATTGTCTCACAGTTCTGGACGCTGGAAGTCCTAGATCAAGATTTCACAGGGCTGGTTCCTTCTGAGGGCTGTGAGAAAGAATCCGTTCCAGGTGTCTCCCCAGTTTCCAGTGGTTTGCTGGCCATCTTTGGTGTTCTGTGGCTTCTGCTGCATCCCCTGATCTCTGCCTTCATCATTATGTGGCCTTTTCCTTATGTACATGTCTGTTCCTAAATTTTCCCTTTTCATAAGGACACTAGTCACGTTGGATTAGGGGCTCACCCTCCTCCAGCATGGTCTCATCCTAACTTAAATAATTACATCCACAATGATCTTATTTCCATATAAGGTCACATTCTGAGGTACTGGGGATGAGTACCTCAATGTATGAATTTTGGGGGTACACAATTCAACCCATAAGAAGGGTCAAGCCAATTTACAGGGCTATCTACAATGTATAAGAGTACCTATTCTCCTGTATCCTCAATGACATTAGGTTTTATTTTAAAAAGTACTTTATTTTTGCTAATTATGTGAACAATTGCCCCAGAGCAGTGTTTGAATACATATTCCTCTCCCAGAGAGTGTGAATGGTTTTCTATGTTTGCTTACTAGCTGAATTTCTTCTTTTGTGAAATGTGTGTTGATGTCTATTGCCTCTATTTTTTCTAATTATGAAAGTAATATATTACGAAAGACTTGAAAAACAGGGAAAATGAAAATCACCCATAATGCCATTACTCCAACACAGCTATTATCATTTTTATGCCTTCTGGGCTATTTTCATATGCACATTTGACTCTTTCGTAATTGTGGTGCACATATAGTCTTATCTCCTGCATTTTCACCTTATAGGGCATTATAATATGGAAATAGGTTAATCCTAGTGTACCAGAACAGCTCGTTCTTGTTCAACAATTGTGAATTCAGAACTAGGCTTCTGGTAACAGACAAACAAAAGCTTTTTCAAGGATATTCTACCTGGCCGTTAATGGGGTGCGAAATAAGAGGATCCGGGTTGCAAGAAAGTTAAAGTTTCGTTTACATACCATGGCCTGTCTTTGGGTATCTGGCATACAGGTGTTGGATATGTGTTGAATGATTAACAGTCTAGTTATTAGACATAATTTTTATTCATTTTTTTTGTGAGACAGCTCAGTTTTCAGAATTTTCTTCATTCTGGGTTACATGCATGAAATACAACATTAAAATTATCTTAATGCCTACCAGTCATACATTTAAGAATCAGTATCATACTAGGCAAGACAGAAATTAAACTGTATAAGATCCACCATTTAAAATATATATATTTTAAAAGTCATAAGTGACAAAAGAATTTTACAAAGCGTCTTTCAAAGTAAACTTGTGTTTATCAAGAACAATGGTTTAACAAAAACAAATTTATTCTGTGGACGAAATCCAAACATGAAATATCTTTTTCTCCTTTGTAAAGAAAAAAAATTCACATTAGAACCAAGAGATGGCATAAGTTATCATTTGTCCATCATCTGAAACAAATTGAAGTATCTGATGGTTTCTGTAATGCTACTGGTGTATATTGGTAATATGTACCAATGATTTGTTTTTCCATTTCTTATCCTTCCTCTTATTTCATCGGTAATATTTTGCCCAAATTGTTATTTAATTTCAGTCTTTCTAATTAAACTGTAAAGAATGGCCTCAAACTGAAACTTAAAAGCTTCATATCTAAAAAAAAAGAAAGTGGTATAAAAAATAGTGCTTCTCAAAATGTGTGGTGAAGGACTTTTCTAAAAATTTCCAATCTGTAGTGGACCAACACTTTTATAACACACAATACAAATGAACTATTAGAAGTTTTTTTTTAAAAAAGCACTAAGGCATAGAAAACAAAAATTCAAAAAATTTTAAAGATTCTATAGACATGAAAATTACTTTGTCAAATTTCTATAAAAATTTTAAATGCTTAATCTTAATTCCTGTATTATCCAGGCATGGACTGGTAACAAACAGTCCACAGACTACACTTTGAGTAACACTGATGAAAGACATAGACCCTATCCTCAAGGAGCTAAGAATCTTATTAGGGTGAACACAATGAGAGTACATATAACTAAGTACAAAATTGTGTTATAATCCATGCTACCCCAGACCACATCAGCTTGGAGTAACATCAGAGACATACTCTCTGTGAGATAATAGAAACTATATGGGGCCGGCCTCCTGGCTGAGTGGTTAAGTTCATGTGCTCCACTTTGGTGGACCAGGGTTTCGCTGGTTGGGATCCTGGGCGAGGACATGGTACCACTCGTTAGGGCATGCTGAGGCGGCATCCCACATGCCACAACTGGAAGGACCCACAACTAAAAATATACAACTATGTACCAGGGAGCTTTGGGGAGAAAAAGGAAAAATAAAATCTTAAAAAAAAATAACCATCATTTTTTAAAAAAAAACAAGAAAATATATGTATTGTTTTCTGTCCCCAGTTCCTGGCACAGGGCTCCTAAAACCCTCATAATTTCCTAAGGGATAAGAGCACTAGGAGCATCTTTTGTTCTAATATTTGGGCTTTGACTCTGGTTCCTGACACAGAGCTCCTAAATCCCTTGGAATTTCCTGGGCAACAGGAGTGTCTTTTGTTCTAATGAGGTGATTCTTGGTGGGCTCCTGGATCGGGGCTGGTCACCAGAAAGATCAAGCCATGATTAGAAGATTGGAATTGTCAGCCCTGCCTTCCGTTCTCCAGAGAGGGGACAGGGGCTGGAAATGGAGGTAATGATCCATTGTGCCTACATGAGGAGGCTTCCATAAAAATCTAAAAATTATGGGGTTGAGAGAGTGTCCAGGTTGGTGAACACGTCCGCATGGCAGGGATAAGTCTTACATAGCATTTCTCTGGATTTGCTTCCATCCAGTCTTGTGGAATCTCCAGTTCCCCTCTACACCAATCTTTTTATTATTTCCCTCCTTCTACTGACTCTGGGCTTTGTTTGTTCTTCTTTTTCTAGTTCTGTTAGGTGTCGTTTGAGGTTGCTTATGTGAGCTTTTTCTTGTTTAGTGAGGTGAGCCTGTATTGCGATGAATTTCCCTCTTAGGACTGCTTTTGCTGCAACCCAAATGATTTGGTATGTCGTGTTTTCATTTTCATTTGTCTCCAGATAATATTTGATTTCTTCTTTAATTTCTTCAATGATCCATTGTTTGTTCAGAAGCGTGTTGTTTAGTCTCCACATTTTTGCACCTTTCTCTGCTTTTTTCTTGTAGTTGATTTCTAGTTTCATAGCATTATGATCAGAAAAGATGCTTGATATTATTTCAACTCTCTTGTATTTATTGATGTTTGCTTTATTTCCCAAAATATGGTCAATCCTTGAGAATGTTCCATGTGCACTTGAGAAGAATGTGTAACCTGCTGTTTTTGGAGGAAGTGTTCTATATATATCTATTAAGTCCATCTGGTCTAATTTTTCATTTAATTCTATTATTTCCTTGTTGATTTTCTGTCTGGATGTTCTGTCCATTGGTGTTAATGGTGTGTTGAGGTCACCTACTATTATTGTATTGTTGTTGATGTCTTCTTTTAGTTCTGTTAAGAGTTGCTTTACAAATTTTGGTGCTCCTGTGTTGGGTGCGTATATATTTATAAGTGTTATGTCTTCTTGGTGGAGAGTCCCTTTTATCATTATGTATTGTCCCTCTTTGTCTTTCTTTATCTGTTTTGCTTTGAAGTCTACCTTGTCTGATATTAGTATAGCGACACCTGCTTTCTTTTGTTCATTATTAGCTTGGAGTATTGTTCTCCATCCCTTCACTCTGAGTCTGTGTTTGTCTTTGGGGCTGAGGTGTGTTTTCTGGAGGCAGCATATTGTTGGGTCTTGTTCTTTGATCCATCCTGCCACTCTGTGTCTTTTGATTGGGGAGTTCAATCCATTTACATTTAGAGTGATTATTGAGATGTGGGGGCCTACCACTGCCATTTTGTGTCTTGTTTTCCGGTTTTCTTCAGTTTCCTTTGTTTCTCGTCCCATGGTTTAATCTGTTCTGATGAAGAGCTGCTACTCTCTGTTGTTGTCCTTCTACTTATCTCCTCTGCTCTTGGTTTTGTAGCCCCTTTCCTTTTTTTGATTTTTCAGGAATGAGGGTTTTCCTGAGGATTTCCTGAAGAGGAGGTTTTGTGGCAATGAACTCCCTTAATTTTTGTTTATCTGGGAAAGTTTGTATTTCTCCATCGTATTTGAAGGATATTTTCGCTGGGTAGAGAATTCTCGGCTGTAGGTTTTTGTCCTTCAGATTTTTGAATATATCATTCCACTCTCTTCTAGCCTGTAAAGTTTCTGCTGAGAAATCTGCTGATAGCCTGATGGGGGTTCCTTTGTAGGTTAGTTTCTTTTGCCTGGCTGTCCTTAGTATTTTCTGCTTGTCGTTGACTTTTGCTAGCTTCACTACTATATGCCTCGGGGTTGGTCTTCTTGCATTGATGAAGTTTGGAGATCTATTGGCTTCTGTCACCTGAAGATCCATCTCCCTCACCAAATTTGGGAAGTTCTCAGCCATTATTTCTTTGAATAGGCTTTCTGCCCCTTTCTCCTTCTCTTCTCCCTCTGGTATACCTATAATCCTTACGTTGCATCTCCTAATTGTGTCTGATAATTCTCGGAGAGTTTCTTCATTTCTTTTTAGTCTTACTTCTCTCTCCTCCTCTGCCTGCAGCATTTCTATATTCCCATCTTCCAAATTGCTAATTCTTTCCTCCATATTATCAGCCCTACTGTTCAGTGCATCTAGATTTTTCTTAATCTCCTCTATTGTGTTCTTCATTTCCAGTATTTCTGTTTGGTTCTTCTTTATCGTTTCAAACTCTTTTGTGACATAGCTCCTGAACTCGTTGAGTTGTCTATCTGAATTCTCTCTTAACTCATTGAGTATTTTAATGATGGTTGTTTTGTAGTCATTGTCATTTAGGTTATATATTTCATTTTCTTTGGGATTGTTGTCTGTGTATTTGTTGTTTTCCTTCTGTTCTGGAGATTTAATGTATTTTTTCATATTGCTTGATGTTGTAGATTTGTGCCTCCGCATAGAGATAGAAATTAGTTGCTCCTTCCACTTGTTTCTGCTGGTGTGGTGGGGGAGAAGCTGTTTATACTGCACCAACCAGGAACCCTATCCGCAGTTGCTAACTGGGCCTGGGCCCCTCCTTGTAGTCACAGTGGTCCTTTGGAGTCCCTCTTCTGCCGTGGGGGCCGTCACGGGGGGTGGGGGCTTCAGGCTGCTGGTGCCTACTGTTGCAGCCCACCTAGACGTGCTCCCTCCTTGGGGTCTGCAACGGTGTTATGGGCTTTTCCAGCGGCCAGGGGTAGGATCACTTATATTTGCCACTCCATCACTGTCAGCACCCACAAAATCTCACTTGTCCACTATGGGTCGCAGCAGAGCTATTGGCATCTTCTGCAGTCTGTGGTTAGCTCACCTAGCTATGCTACTTTTGTCCTGGGGTCTTCCAGCCTTGTGGCTGCTGGATGGGTGCTCTCTACTAGTGCTGTGCAGAGGCTTTCGCTGAGGCTGCTGTGAGTCTGTAGGGTTTCCCCCTAGGCTACGGAGCTGGGTCACTGGAACTCCACCCAGCCCCAGTCCTGTTCCCCAGAAACTCGGGGAGCCCTTTGCCCTGACTGGGGGATAGCCGGAGATCCTGATTTCAGTGGTAGCTGGTCAGCTGCTGCCCTGCCTGATATTCTCCTCTCCGGGACCCTCCCGGAGTTGTGGATGCTGGGCATGGCCCCTCCACTAATGGCAGACAGAGAGTTTTGTCTGCTGCCCGGGTGGAACTCTGGAGTTTCCCCCCCGGGCCGCGGAGCTGGCCTCTGGAGCTCCACCCAGCCCCAGTCCTCTCCGAGATCTCCGGCAATCCCTTGCCCCACTGGGCGGGCAACGACAGCTGGGGGTCACCTCACCCTCTGGGATTCTCTCCAGGACTTTCCCGGAGTTGTGAATGCTGGGCGTGGCCCCTCCACTAATGGCAGACAGAGAGTTTTGTCTGCTGCCCGGGTGGAATGCTGGAGCTTCACCCAGCCCCAGTCCTCTCTGAGATCTCCGGCAATCCCTTGCCCTGCCGTGCAGGCAGTGGCAGCCGGGGGGGCCGCCATGCCCTCTGTGATTCTCTCTGGGACCCTCCGGGTGCCGCGGACACCAGGCGGGATCTCCCCGCCAATGGCAGGGCGAGACTCTCCCCATGGGCTCAAGTGTGTAACTCTAGAGTTTCCCTCTGCGTTTAGGAGTAATTGCGGGGGGGTTAGGTAGGGTTCTGGTCACCTGTTTCCACCGTTGCTCCTCTGGTGTGTGCTCGCTCCTGCCCTAGGTGTGTGTTGGTCTTCTGGGGGCGTCCATTGGAAGAAAGCCGCTTGCAGGTACTAGGCTGTTCCGTCGGGTCGGAGAGTTTTCACCTATCTCCACCTCCTCCCGGAGGGAAGTCCGTCTGCCTTCCGATGTATAGTCGCGTGGGTCTCTCAGACGTCTTGAGATGCTATCTGGATATCCTTTGGTAAGCGATGAGTGTCCAAATAATTGTAGACTCGAAGGGGGAGAGACAAAGAGGACTACTCACGGCACCATCTTGGATCCGCCCCCTCTACACCAATCTTGCACCTTGTCATTTCTTGGAATCCCCAAGAATGTAATCTCATTCATACTAACAGCTTTCAAGTTGTCTTGTCCATACTCTTCTATTGTCTGGTCACCTGCCACCAGGGCTTCTGATGCTGATGAAGTTATTACTGCCAGGGTCTACCAAAAGTACTGCTGTCTTCAACTTCTAAGTTTCAAGCGTGAGAAACGAAAGTTTTGACAATGGATCATTAGGATTAATGATCCATGAGAGGTGCCAGTAATCTTTCCCCCACCTTGAGCCCCAGACCTGCATATTCTGGCAATGAGAAAACCAGCATCATATATGTACTGTCAGCTGGTTCAAAGTGAGTTTACATCCCATAGCACAGCATCCCAACCTTGAAAGATGTTAGTTTCCCAGGTGGTAACATAACTGAGTCTTCAGTAAGCCTTTCCAACCATCTGTGAGACCTACCGCTTCTGTGATGATATACATAAGATCAGTGAATCTCATGGACTTCAACCCAATTTGTCAGCAGCACCAGTAAACTCTGAGCCCCTCATAAAGTCCCATAATTCAAAGTGACTAGTCATAACTTAATGGCAGGTTGATTGCACTGGATCCGTTTCATTATGGATGGGGTAGCAATTTCCCTAGCTAGGATAGAAACTATTTCTGGATTTGCTCTCCCTAACCCTGCTGGTACCATCCCTCTGCAATGGAGACTAGGGAATTTGGGGACACATTCTACTTGAGACATGAAAATTCTCTCTCTCTGAACCTATTCTGAGTAGTTCTTAACATTTTCATCTTTCAAAGTCTTTGGTGGTCCGGCAAAGCATATGAACCCCTTCTCAGAGTAATATGTTTAAGTGCAACATATACAATACATAAGATTATTAAGGAAACTAGCATTATAAAACATTATATTGTTTTATCTTCAGGTCACTTAGGGTTCTGTGGACCCCAGTTTAAGAGGTTAACCTTGTTACAAATCCTCCACTTTCACTTTTTCAAATCCATAACCATCTGACCAAACAATTCGCTTCTGCCAATGAATTGGTATACATGAGAGGTTGGAAAACTCCACTTGTCACCTGTTTTTGTAAATATAGTTTTATTGGAACACAGCCACACCCCTATATTTACATGCTGGTTATGGTTGTTTTCGCAGCGCAAGAGTAGAGTTGAACAGTTGCGATAGAGATCATTTGTAAGCTGCAAAGCTGGAAATGTTTCCTATCTGGCACTTTAAAGAAAAACTTTCTGACTCCAGGTATAGATCCTGGCGTAAAGGCCAAGCAGGCAAAGTGGATCAAAAGCCGTACTCGTTGAAGTTCTGCCCACTGGAAAGATTTTACTTTTCAGCCATCTTTCAGGGCTGTTCCTCAGGGCTATAATGCCAGAACAGGTCACTTTGAGCCATTGCAAGCATATTATGCAGAGCCAGCGGTAAACAAGCCTTGAACTCCTCGCAAGGTTGTAGGTGTGAGTCATTAGAAGCATAGCTATGTGGCAGGAGTAGGTATGCTGGGACTTTTATCGTCAAGATCGCCTCAGGCCACATTCCAAATACACAACTTCCACTGAAGACGAAATGCTTCAGGGCACACCTAAGTTTATAGCTGGGCAGCTCTCAGCACCCAATTTATGATGGACAGTTTGAGTAACGTGGTCACTTGAAAATCTAGATTAGAAATTCAATCTCGACTAGAATCTAGAAGCAAGACAGGAATTGGTTTTAAAGGAGGAAAGTTACTTCCTTAAGGGAATGTAGGTTTGTTCGAGAGCTCCAGGGGCTTCTTGCTGTGATTCTGGTATGGACTTTCCACAAGCTATCATCACATCCCCCTACCATCTGCCACAAATGTTTTTGGTACCATTTATTGGGCTTGTTTGGTGACAAGGGCCAGGTGGCAGAGCGACTCCCACTACAGCCTAGACCAGATAGAGCATCATCTCTTGCTCTGGGCCCTCTCAAAGACAGAAGATTACAGCTTTTCAGGTCAGTAAACGGAAAGAAGCAATCATCAAAATGTGATATATGTCACCTCCAACATCCACTGATGCCCTTTAAATGCTGGGGGGGTCCAAGATGCAACAACTTTTCATTCACTTTGAAAGGAATATCCACTATGTCCCAGATCACTGGACATACCTGCCCGTTTTCCACCAAAATTTTACTGAGATGTCAGCAGACACCTGTATTTTCTGGAGAATTATCACCCATGTTCTAGCATCTGGGATACCTGTTAATTTTGCTCTTCAGATTTGGTCAATATGATGTCACCAATGGTAAACTAGCACAATGATGTCCTGTGTGAGGGTGAGATGATCAAGATTCCCTGTAAATTAGAGACACATGGCTAAAGAGTTGACACACACTGTGGCAGGACAGTGAAGGTGTTCTGCTTCTGGTGTTCTCTCTTTGTTGCTGGTCCTGTCTCTATTTAAAAATTTGCTATTTTTGTATATCATGGATTTTTTTGCATTAATTTTTATAGAATATTGCATTAAATATTATTTATCTTGGTTATGGAGCTTTTTGCATCCTGTTAAATTTTGTGCCTGAAGCTGGGGCCTCACTCACCTCCCCCTAGTCCCAGTCCTGATTGATACATAGAGAAAATGCTTTCAATAGATTAAGAGCTACTTGCCAAGTGTTTATAGGATCATATCTGTAACATTAGCCACAAATAGAGTTGACGTACAATGGTAATCTAAGGTCACTTTGAGACCCACCTGCCTTTTAAAGTAGCCAAATATTAATTAAATCATCACTTCTGCATCTTTCAAATCATTGATGGTAACATTTATCTCTGTGGTTCTAACCAGGGAGGCAGTATTGCTTTCCAGTTAGGGAGATGGAACTCCGGGAGTTTCTACTTGGCCCTTTCTTCCATAATAGTCTTAAAATCTCTGTCTCTTTTGCTCAAGGAGCCTAGCTGGGAATTCTGTCATTCGCTGAGGATGTCCATTTCATTTATACCATTGAGAACTGAAGAGATTTCCACTTTCATTTCATTGGGCTTATGGAGAGACCAACTAGGGTCAAAACTGCACTTATATTTTGTCAATTCCAACCTAAAAGTCTGTGACTGGTGGCCATAGTGTTCTGGTTGTGCAGAAATAAGTGTTAACTCAGAACTAAGATCTACTATTCTCCACAATTTGAGGTATTTCCTTTTCCCTAGGGAAAATGGCTGCAGGTTCACTGGGGGAAAGTGAGAAGGAAAACGCATACATACTTGTGGTGTTCTTCCTTAAGGATACCTGGCCTCCACTTCATTTATGGGACCCTAAATCTATAAATCAACTCAGAGCTAGTAATTGGGTGAAAGATCGTGACTCTTTGTAGTGGTAGATCAAATCAGGTTTGCATTCACTAGACCAGGAGTTCTGTCAGTTGTAGAAGAACCTCAGTGGGATGCCCATCTATTTCTGTCCTAGGGCCCCGCTCAATTATATGACGCCAAAGATCCCTGTGAATTACAGTTTCTGATTACCTTACAGACCTTGCTACCAATTCTAATAGTCATCCTTACTCCATGTCTACACTGGGTCAGTACCCCCATCTAGTCTTTGCTATCCCAGGCCCCTTATTTATCGCCACTGAGGCCAGCAAGCTCATTTTCACTGCAGTATGTCACACTAGCATCCCCATCTAGAAAGAACAGCCATTAAACTGTTATAAAAGATAAGGAGGCTTGAGTATTGAATGGTAAATGTAGAGGGAGCACTGGAGTTGGAAAATCATTTTTCAGCCATCATAGTAAAGACTGGTTTAGTCAGGAATCAGCAATTGATGCTAAAACAAACGGGAAATTTTGATGGGTATCAGAATATTTGCATAGTTCTTTTTAAAAAATTTCTTTTTAAATTTTATTGAGGTCATATTGGCTTATAACATTGTGTAAATTTCATCCCCCCACCGCCTTCCCCTCTGGTAATCACTAATCTGTTCTCCTTATTTATGTCTTTATCTTCCACATATGAGTGAAATCGTATGGTGTTCGTCTTTCTCTGTCTGGCTTATTTCGCTTACCATAATACCCTCAAGGTCCATTCATGTTGTTGCAAATGACATTATTTTGTCCTTTTTATGGCTGAGTAGTACTCCATTGTATATATATGTTACTTCTTTATCCATTCATCAGTCGATGGGCACTTGAGTTGCTTCCACATCTTGGCTATTGTGAATAATGCTGCAACGAACATAGGGATGTATAAATCTCTTTGAATTGTTGATTTCATTGTCTTTAGATAAATACCCAGTAGTGGGATAGCTGGATCATATCATATTTCTATTTTTAGTTTGTTGAGAAATCTGCCTACTGTTTTCCAGAGTGGCTGCACCAGTTTGCATTCCCACCAGCAGTGTATGAGGGTTCCTTTTTCTGCAACCCTCTCCAACACTTGTTATTTCTTGTCTTGTTAATTATAGCCATTCTGAAAGTTGTGAGGTGATGTCTCATTGTAGTTTTGATTTACATTTCCCTAATAATTAGTGATGTTGAACATCTTTTCATGTGCCTATTGGCCATCTGCATACTTAACAGTGAAAAACTGAAAGCTATTCCACTGAGAACAGAAACAAAACAAGGGTGCCCACTCTTGCCACTCTTATTCAGCATAGTACTGGAAGTTTTGGCCAGAGCAATTAGAAAGAAAAAGAAATAAAGAGGACCCAAATTGGAAAAGAAAATGCATTGTTCTTAAAGTGTCTCTCCACAGACTGCTTGTTAGTTGCTAGAGAAAAAATTAATAACTGTAAAGCGGAAAAATCAGAAAACAACTTGATCGGGTGATCAAAACTTGCATCACCCATGGGGGGGGGGGAAGTTAGACATCCTGTGCCTCCCGATATTATGCCTTAAGAAGGATATAGTATCAATTATGCCGTTTTCTAGCCAGAAATGCATAGTATGAATCTAAACATGAGGAAATATTAGACAAATTCCAAATGAGGATCATTCTATTAAAACAAAAGGAAGGAATACGTCACTCTTCAAAAATCCTTCTCAATGTCATGGAACAAAGACTGTGTAAATGTTCCAGTCTAAAGGAGAGTAAAGAGACGTAACAACTAAATGCAATATCTGATCCTAGACTGGATCCTCTGCTAAAGGGTAAAAAAATGCTATAAAGGATGTTATTGATCAATTGACAAAATTAGACTATAGAAGTTAGGTTGGACTGAAGCTTTGTATTACTGTTGAATTTAATGAAGTTAATAACTTTGCTATGGTTACGTAAGAGAATACTCTTATTCTTCGAAAATACACAATGAATGATTTAAGGATAAAGGGCCATGATGTATGCAACCTATTCTGAAAAAGTTCAGAAAAATTATATATATATAGGAGTGTGCCCACAAATAATAAGGCAAATGACGTAGCATGTTAACAATAGATGAATTTGGGTAAAGGGTATATGAGTATTCTTTGTGCTATTCTTATTCTGACAGCTCTTCTGAAAGTTTTACATTATTTTCAAAGAAAAAAAGATATTTGCACTTAACTCAACAATTTGCCTCAAGTTCTTAGTGAAGACCTAGTCATCTGGCCTTTCAGAGGATGTAATTAGGAAGTGAGCAGGTGAGTCACATGTGATAAATTTATACTAGCATACTTCTCTCGCTAAATCCTTAAATTCCTTCCTCTGCGTCATGCCAGGGGATTTCTAGGGTTCAGCACCTCGTCTAGATTTGTGTTAATCAGATCGGTAAACTAGAAGTGCATCCTGATACTCCAGCTAGTAAACACATGGGCAAACTCCATCCTTGGTAGGGCATCCTCAGTGCCCAGGTACACATAAAGTAACAAATTCCTGCAAGTCTTTCTGTATCTCTGACAATGACTTTGCATTTGGAGGGTAGGAGCGGGTGGAGGAGCTGCTGCTTCTGGCCAGAGATGTTCTTTCAGCAGGGTCAGATAAAGGCTTGAGTTTCAGTCTGTACTTTGAAGTGAGAAATTAAGAACTTTGGTTTGTTACATTTTTTGTTTTAATTTATCCAACGTTATAAAATGCAACGTCTCTACCCCCTAGGTTCTATCCTCCTTTAATGTTCTAGAGCAAAACCTACCCACTTCCCAAGAGCCTTGCTCTCAGTGAGTATTTTGTTCCAGGTGAGCACTGGCCATAACTTACATTGGTTATTTCATTATAGATTACTGGTGGCTGCTAGCTTCTGTCTTCAAATACAAATTGGAGCTTCCTGGCCTCTTGCCCTATCTCTGCCACATTACTAATATGTACTAATTATGATAAATAGGTTTGGAATAAACGTTGGATTTGTTCTTTTCAAAGAACTTTTACATAAATTGTCCTATACTCTCTTTCATCATCACACAACAACATGGAGTAGGTAGGGCAGTTATTATCTGTATTTTACAGTGAGGAAACTGAAGCACAAAGTGAAGCACAAAGACTCTGAAGATTGAGAGCACTTTGCCCTAGCATAGCCTGGGGTAAACACTCTGTACTTTTGCCCCATCATATTCTTGAAGTTCAGACTGCTCCCACTGCAACCCTCTCTCTTTGCCTTGCAGTCACAAGCAACCCCAACTAGTCTTTAAATTTATTATTTTAGGTAAACCTCAATCACCACTCCTTGGGCCCTCTGAACTTCAAAGGACACGTATCAAGTGTTGTCCAAACTCCAGAGGATACATATCAAACTCAGAGTAGTTAGTTCTCTTGAAGCCCCTTTAATTCGTCTTGAAGTTTGGGAGAGTGAGAAGAGAAATGCACAACATAATGGCAATCATCAAGGTAATCCTCGCTCATCAGTTGTCCTTTCTGATCACTCTCATCTTCTCTCGTATAGACTGGAGTCTTGTAGTGGGCTAGGGGTCGCAGAGTCTGTTTTACAATGCATTAAGCATGTCTTTCATTGGATAAGCTAATATTTCTCTTTAGAATTGTCTTGGTTTGCTATAATAAATTACCATAGACAAGGTAACTTAAACAACAAAGATTTATTTCCCACAGTTCTGGAGGCTGAAAGTTGGAGATGATGATGCCAGTATGTTTAGGTTCTGGTGAGAGCTTTCTTCTGGGTTGCAGATGGCCAGCTTCTTTCTGTGTCCTCACATGGTAGAAAGAGAACTAGCTAGCTCTCTGGCCTCTTCTCATAAGGGCACTAATCCCATTCATCAGGGCTCCACCCTCATGACTTAATTACTTCCCAAAGGCTTCATCTCCAAATACCATCACATTTGGATTAGAGTTTCAACATATAAATTTTGGGGAGACAGAAACATTTAGTCCATAACAAGAACGATGAGTTTTTGTCACATATATTTTTCAGCATCAATTTTGAGACAAAAAAATTCCCATTTTAACACTCTACTTCATGGGTAAGACATACGCACATTAATAAATAAAAGGATAAGGATCGTGGCTCACATAGCCTAATCTTCTGGAAATCCCAAAAGTTTTATGCTGGCTTATAATGCTTGTGATATTGTTATGTATTCAATTCCTAGAAAACAGCACAAGTTGGTCTAACAACATTTGGTGCAAGGGAGAGAAAGTAGTGGAGATTAAAAACTCAGATCTAGGGCTGGCCCCATGGTTGAGTGGTTAAGTTTGCACACTCCACTTTGGCGGCCCAGGGTTTCACCAGTTTGGATCCTGGGTGCAGACATGGCACCACTCATCAAGCCATGCTGAGGCAGTGTCCCACATAGCACAACCAGAAGTACCTACAACTGAAATATATGATTATGTATTGGGGGGCTTTGGAGAGAAGAAGAAGGGGGAAATGGCGGTGGGAAAAGAAGATTGTCAACCGATGTTAGCCCAGGTGCCAACTTCTAAAAAAAAAAAAAAAAACTCAGATCTAAATGACTTCAAGAATAGTGGAGTAAGGAACTCTGAAAAACCCCTCCTCCATAAAAGCAATGAGAACACTAGCCAAAAATCTCAAAAGCAACTTTTTTAGAACTCTAGAAATTAACTACAAGCTTGCAAAAGTTCAGAGAGCATGTCTTCAAGAAAAACGGTTTAATCTTGGTAAGAACAGTAAGCTTTGTGTCATTAGAACTTCCCCTAGTCCCATACTTTCTTCTTAATCTATGGCAGCTTTGAAAACCAACAGCCCACATGGGGAAAACTAGCAACTTAGCAGCCACTGGAGGGATAAGAATGACAAAGAATATAAACTTTACACCTCCTGATTTCAAAACTTCCTACTAAACTATGTTAATCAAAACAGTGTGATACTGGCCTAAAGGCAGACATATAGATCAAAGGAGCAGGACAGAAAGTCCATAAATGAACCCTCACATCTATGGTCAATTGATTTTCAACAAAGGTGCCAGGACCATTCAGTTGGGAAAGAATAGTCTTTTCAACAAAAGGTGCTGGGACAACTGGATATCTGTAAGCAAAATAATGAAGTTGAACTCCTCCCTACCTCACACCATATACAAAAATTTAATTCAAAGTGGATCAAAGAGCTAAAACTATAAAACTCTCAGAAGGAAAATAGGTGTAAATCTTCATGACCTAAATTGGGCAATGTAGGCATTTAGATATGACGCCTAAATCACAAGCTACCAAATAGTAAATAGATAACTTAGATTTCATAAAAATTAAATACTTTTATATTTGGAAGGATACCATCAAGAAAGTGACAAGATAAACCACAGAATGGGAGACAATATTTGCAAATCACATATATGGTAAGTGTCTTGCATTCAGAATATATAAAGAACTCTTTCAATTCAATGATAAATAGACACCCCAATTAGAAAATGGGCAATGGATTTGAATATACATTTCCCCAAAGATCATACACAAAAGGCTAATAAGCACATGAAAGATGTTTTACATCATTAATCATTAGGGAAATGCAAATCAAAACACCACTTCATACCCACTACGATGTTCTTAGTGGCTAGGATATACAATATATATAAAAAGATGGACAATAATGAGTTGGTGAAATGAGAACCCTTAACCATGCTAGTGCTAATGTAAAATGTTGCAGCCACTCTGGAATACAGTCTGGTAATTCAAGAAATGGTTAAACATAGAGTTGTCACGTGATCCAGTAAAAGTCCTAAGTATATATCCAAGAGAAGTAAAAATTAATATCCACACAAAAACTTGGACACAAATAACCATAGCAGCATTATTCATAATAGCCAAAAAGTGGTAACAACCCAAAGGTCTATCCACTGATGAAGGGATAAATAAAATGTGGCCTATCCATACAATGGGATAGTACTTGGCAATAAAAAGTAATGAAGTACCGGGGCCTGCTTGGTGGCATAGTGGTTAAGTTCACATGCTCTGCTTTGGCAGTCCAGGGTTTTCAGGTTCAGATCTTGGGCATGGACCTAGCACTGCTTGTTAAGCCATGCCATGGTGGCATTCCACATAAAATAGAGGAAGATTGGCACAAATGTTAGCACAGTGACACTCTTCCTCATGCAAAAAGGGGAAGATTGACAACAGATGTTATCTCAGGGCTAATCTTCCTCACACACACACACACACAAAGTAATGAAGTACTCATACCTGCTACACCATTGATGTACCTTGACAATATTATGCTTCACGAAAAAAGCCAGTCAGAAAGACCACATATGGTATGATTCTTTTCATACAAAATATCCAGAATAGGCAAATCCATAGAGGCAAAAAGCACATTAGTGGTTGCCAGTAGCTGGTGGGAGGGAGGAATGAGGAGTGACTGCTAAAGAGTATGAGGTTTCTTTTTGGGGAGATGAAAATTTTCTGGAATTAGGGAGTGGTGATGGTTGCACAACCTTGTAAATACACTAAAAATCACTGAATTGTATACCTCAAAATGGTGAAGTTTTTGGTACATGAATTATATCTCAATAAAAAATCTCACAACTCTAAAATTACTTGCTATTTCTTTGTAAACAAATGTAAACTGATGTTATAATGATCTAGAGTTCCACTTATCAAGTTAGGGACTGAGATATGAATGCAACTCAATTCTTTGGATTCCCAGCAGGAGGCAGAAAGACTATGTCCTGTTGTCTCTTGAAAGTATACACTTTCCTACAAATGAAATTCAAATAAGCTAGTAGGTGGTGTTTTTTGAAGATAAGCTTAAATATTATTTACAAATTTGCCATTCCTCTTCTTATGTGAGAAAACTGTGTAACTCTCTTCAAACAATTTTGTGTTTAAAATATAGAATTTAAAAAATGGAAAAGCTCTTTACACAGAGATGTAATTGCTTAAAAATTGTCAGCCCCTGGATGCCCCCTGGAGGAAGTGGAAGGAGTGGTGGCAGGTGGAATCTGCGACCAGACACCACAACTATGCAAAGACACAAATCCACACCATCAAACAGTATGAATAAATATGTTAATACTCCCAAATAGAAGGAAAATCACAAGCAGCCAGAAATCAATCCTGAAGGCACAGAAATTTACAACCTAAATGACAGAAAATTCAAAATAGCCATCATAAAATAACTCAATGTTTTACAAGAAAATACAGATAGACAGTTTACTGAAATCAGGAACAAAATTAATGAACAGAGGGAACTCTTCACAAAAGAGATTGAAACTATAAAGAAAAACCAATCAGAAATGTTGGAGTTAAAAAACTCAATGGATGAGATAAAGAAAAATCTGGACTCCCTGAACAACAGAGCTGATATTATGGAGGGCAGAATTAGCAGTCTGGAGGACAGAAATATAGAAATGCTTCAGATGGAGGAGGGGAGAGAACTAAGACTAAAAAGAAATGAAGAAATTCTCCGAGAAATATCTGACTCAATTAGGAAATGCAACATAAGGATTATAGGTATTCAAGAGGGAGAAGGGAGGGAGAATGGAACAGAGAGCTTGTTCAAAGAAATAATAGCTGAGAACTTCCCAAATCTGGGGAAGAAGCTCAAAATACAAGTAAAATAAGCTAATACAACTCCTAATTATGTCAAGGCAAATTGTAGCAAAACTAGCAAAAGTCAATGACAAAGAAAAAATATTGAGGGCAGCAGGGCAGAAGAAAATATCCTACATAAGAACCCCTATCAGGCTTTTAGCAGAAATTTTACAAGCTAGGAGAGAGTGGAATAATGTATTCAAAATTCTGAAAAACAGAAACTTTCAGCCAAGAATACTCTATCCTGTGAAAATATCCTTCAGATATGAAGGAGAAATAAAAACTTTCCCAGATAAACAAAAGCTAAGGAAGTTCATTGCCACAAGACCCTCCACCACTACAAGAAATACTCAAGAGGGCCCTCATACCTGAAAAAAAGAAAGGGTTTACAAAGCCTTGAGCAAGGAGATAAATATGCAGATAAAAATCAGAAAATTGCAGCTCTCTATCAGAACAGTTTAGCAAACACTTAATTATACCGTTAAAGATAAATGGAAGGAAAACATCAAAAATAAATGTAATCTTGTTATTTTAATCACAAACTTGCAACACAAGATGGAATAAGCTGTGACAACAATAACTTAGAAGAGGAAGAGAAAAGGGATGGAATTGGCTTAGACTAAGGAGATAAAAAGCTATCAGAAAATGGACTATCTGATCCATGAGAATTTTTATGCAAACCTCATGGCAACCACTAAACAAATAATCAGAACAGAGACACAAATGACAAATAATGAGAAAACCATCATAGAGGACTACCAAACTGAATTGATTGTCCAAAATACATGGGACAAAAAACAAGGGAAATACAGAACAACCAGAAACTGAGTGATAAAATGGCAGCATTAAGCCCTCATATATCAATAATCACTCTAAATGTAAATGGATTGAATTCTCCAATCAAAAGACACAGAGTGGTGGGATGGGTTAAAAAACAAGACCAAACAATATGCTACCTCCAGGAAACACATCTCAGCTTTAAAGACAAACACAGGCCCAGAGTGAAGGGATGAAAGACGATACTCCAAGCTAATGGCAAAAAAAAAGAAAGCAGATGTTGCCATACTTATATCAGACAAAGCAGACTTCAAGATAAAACAGGCAATGAGAGACAAAGAGGGGCAGTACATAATGATAAAAGGGACATTCCACCAAGAAGATATAACACTTATAAATGTTGATGAACTCAAAAAATGAGCACCAAAGTACATAAGGCAACTACTAACAAACCTAAAAGGAGATATCAACAACAACACAATAAAAGTAGGGGACCTTACCACCCTACTTACATCAATGGATAAATCATCCAGGCAGAAAGTCAACAAGGAAACAGTGGATTTAAATGAAAAAACTAGACCAGATGGACTTAAGAGATATATGTATAGAATACTCCATCCAAAAACAGCAGAATGTACATTCTTCTCAAGTGCACATGGAACATTCTCAAGGATAGATCACATATTTGGAAACAAGGCAAATTTAAGAAGATTAAAATCATATCAAGCATCTTTTCCAACCATAATGCTGTGAAATTAGAAATCAACTCCAAGAAAAAGGCTGAAAAAATTGACAAATATGTGGAGACTAAACAACATGCTACTGAACAACCAACGGATCATTGAAGAAATTAAAGGAGAAATAAAAATATATCTGGAGACAAATGAAAATGAAAATACACCCTACCAACTCATATGGGAGGCAGCAAAAGTGGTCCAAGAGGGAAATTCAAAGCAATGTAGGCGCACCTCAACAGATAAGAAAAATTTCAAATAAGGAATCATAAACTACACTTAACAGAATTAGAAAAAGAAGAACAAACAAAGCCTAAAGTCAACAGAAAGAGGAAAATAATAAAAATTAGAGCAGAAATAAATGAAATTGAAATAAAAAAAACAGCAGAAAGGATCAATGAAACAAAGAGCTGGTTCTTTGAGAAGATAAAATTGACAAACCCTTAGACAGACTCACTAAAAAAAGAGAAGGCTCAAATAAACAAAATTAGAAATGAAAGAGGAGAAATTACAACAGATACCACAGAAATACAAAGGATTATAAGAGAATGCTATGAAAAATTATATGCCAACAAATTGGACAATCCAGAAGAAATGGATAAATTCTTAGTCTCATACAACCTCCCAAAACTGAATCAAGAAGAGAGAATCTGAATAGACCAATCACAAGGAAAGAGATTGAAACAGTAACCAAAAACCTCCCAAAAAATAAAAGTGCAGGGTTTCTCTGGAGAATTCTACCAAATATTCAAATAATGTTTAGTACCTATGCTTCTCAAACTTTTCCAAAAGTTGAACAAGACGGAATACTTCCTAACACATTTTACAAGGCCAGCATCACCCTGATCCCAAAGCCAGACAAGGAGAACACAAAGAAGGAAGATTACAGGTCAATACTGCTGATGAACATAGATGCAAAAATCCTCAACAAAATATTGCAAATCAAGTACAGCAATATATTAAAAAGCTCATACACGATGATCAAGTGGGATTCATACCAGGCATGCAGGAGAGTTCAACAACTGTAAATCAATCAATGTGATACACCACATTAACAAAATGAGGAATAAAAACCACATTATCATCTCAATAGATGCAGACAAAGCATTTGACGAGATCCAACATCATTTATGATAAAAACTCTCAATAAAACGGGTATAGAAGGAAATTACCTCAACATGATAAAGGCCATATATGACAAACCCACAGCCAACATCATTCTCAATGGGGAAAAACTGAAAGCCATCCCTCTGAGAACAGGAACAAGACAAGGGTGCCCACTCTCACCACTCTTATTCAACATGGTACTGGAGGTTTTGGCCAGAGAAATTAGGCAAGAAAAATAAGTAAAAGGAATACAAATAGGCAATGAAGAAGTGAAACTCTCGCTATTTGCAGATAACATGATATCATATATAGAAAACCCTAAAGAAACCACCAGAAAACTATTAGAAATAATCAACAACTACAGCAAACTTGCAGGGTACAAAATCAACTTACAAAAATCAGTGGCATTTCTATACTCTAATAATGAACTAACAGAAAGAGAACTCAAGAATGCAATCCCATTTACAACCACGACAAAAAGAATAAAATATCTAGGAATAAATTTAACCAAGGAGGTGAAAAACCCATACAATGAAAACTATAAGACATTATTGAAAGAAATTGATGATGACACAAAGAAATGGAAAGATATTCCGTGCACATGGATTGGAAGAATAAATAGACTTAAAATGTCCATACTACCTAAAGCAATCTCCAGAGTCAGTGCAATCCCAATCAGAATCCCAATGACGTTCTTTACAGAAATAGAATAAAGAATCCTAAAATTCACGTGGGGCAACAAAAGACTCCAAATAGTTAAAGCAATCCTGAGAAAAAAGAACAAAGCTGGAGGCATCGCAATCCCTGACTTCAAAATATACTATAAAGCTGTAGTAATCAAAACAGAATGGTACTGGTACAAAAACAGGTGCACAGATCAATGGAACAGAATTGAAAGCCCAGAAATAAAACCACACGTCTACGGACAGCTAATCTTCAACAAAGGAGCTAAGAACATACAATGGAGAAAGGAGAGTCTCTTCAATAAATGGTGTTGGGAAAACTGGACAGAAACATGCAAAAGAATGATGGTAGACCATTATCTTTCACCATCCACAAAAATTAACTCAAAATTCATCAAAGACTTGAAGGTAAGACGTGGAACCATAAAATTCCTAGAAGAAAATATAGGCAGCACATTCTTTGACATCAGTCTTAGAAGGATCTTTTCCAACACCATGTCTACTTGGGCAAGGGAAACAAAAGAAAAAAATAGGCAAATGGGACTTCCTCAGACTAAAGAACTTCTACGAGGCACAGGAAACCATGAACAAAACAAAAAGACAACCCACCAACTGGGAGAAAACATTTACAAATCCTATATCCAACAAGGGGTTAATCTCAAAAATATATAAAGAACTCACACAATTCAACAACAACAAAACAAACAACCTGATCAAAAAATGGGCAGAGGATATGAAGAACATTTTCCCAAAGAAGATATACAGGTGGCCAGTAGGCACATGAAAAGATTCTCAACATCACTAATCATCAGGGAAATGGAAATCAAAACTACAATGAGATATCACCTCACACCCATTAGAATGACTATAATCACCAAGATGAAAAATAGCAACTATTGGAGAGGATGTGGAGGAAAGGAAACCCTCATACACTGCTGGTGGGGATGCAAACTGGTGCAGCCGCTATGGAAAACAGTAGGCAGATTTCTCAAAAAATTATAAATAGAAATACCATATGACCCAGCTATCCCACTACTGGGTATTTATCCAAAGAACTCAACCATTCAAAGAGACTGATGCACCCCTATGCTCATTGCAGTATTATTCACTGTAGCCAAGAAGTGGAAGCAACCCCAGTGCCCATCGACTGATGATTGGATAAAGAAGATGTGGTATGTATAGAATGCAATACTACTCAGCCATAAAAAAGACAAAATTGTTCCATTTGTGACAACGTGGATGGACCTTGAGGGTATGCTGTTAAGTGAAATAAGCCAGACAGAGAAAGACAAACACCGTATGATTTCACTCATATGTGGAAGATAAACTAACACATGGACAAAGAGAACAGTTTAGTGGTTACCAGAGGGGAAGGGGGTTAGGGGAATGGGCATAAGGGGTAAAAGGACACATTTATATGGTGACTGACAAATAATAATGTACAACTGAAATTTCACAATGTTATAAACTATTATGACCTCAATAAAATGAAAAAACCCGCCAGCTCCTACATATTTGAGAATTTTCACTGCACGTTAGAGGTTGATTCATTTTCAAGAAAATGGAAACAGAAGAGTAAGTAGTATAGAAGGGAAAGAGAACAGGAGTTTCTTACATAAAGTCATGGTTACGCAGGTAACTATATTCTGATTTTACAAAAGCCATTACAGGCTCTTAGGAAATTGGGGTGAAAGAAGGGCAGCATGATACATTATCCATCTTTTTTCCTTCAATTTTTGATTAGTGTGTACAAAGAAATAGGTAGAAGGCAGATCGAAGGTATGGAGAAATACAAACATCCCTCTGGTAAAAAGTGTGCCTTCACCTTTAAAGTATTATTGTGTAGTAAAGTGATAAAGAAAGGATTCTGGAAGACCTCTCCTTTGGGAGCATCTGAATGCTGAGTCATCATAGAGAAAGCAGGAAACATAAATCAAACACCTTAATCAGATCATGTGTTCTTACTCTAGCCTGTCATTTGAATCAACTTCACTACAGAAGTTCAGTCGGAAGACTGAGCAGATCCCCGTCTGAAACAAGCATAGTGAAGGAAGGCCGCCAAAGGGCCGAGGAACAGAGAAGTCTATTGGTAAGACAACCCAAACATTTTTCTCTTCTTACACAAAACTGTTACCAAACCTGAAGTGAGTTCGCTCACCCATTGCACAGCAAGCCAATCTCTGACACCAGGTGTGGGGGAAGAAAGTAGGAATTTTATCTTTGCACAGCGCTGAGCAAGGAGAGAGGGCAGCTAACGCTCAAATCCCAAACTCTCCGAAAAGCTAAAAGGAAGGGTTTTTATTGGGGGTTTTAGGTAGGGGAGGGGGAGCATATGACCTTGCTGGTTGGAGCTTTCCCACCAGCCTGTCTTTGGCCTTGAGACACTTGCAGAGAGGAGGGAGCTCATGACCTTGCTGGTCAGCAGCTTTCCCACCAGCCCATATCTCTTTGTGGGAGGAGATAGTCCAGGTGCTTGTCCTTGACGGTGTCTGTCAACATGGAGGATAGTGGATTCTGGAGCCAGGAAGCCAGAGAGTAAGCAGGGAATGAGTGTTTTGGTTTTAACCCCATATACACTGGGTTTATGGGTCAGTGTCAAAACCAAGATATTTCTGAACTTAGAAGACTATTGCAAGTTCTGATTTTTTCACCTTAAAAAGTACTGGATGGAGCGACAAAACGTCCAGAGAAGAGCATTTTTAAAATTCAAGTGAATAGAGGAGATTGCTATGTGCGGCCATCCTAAATAAATAAGATCATGTACTTTGCAGGCTAGAAAATGAGGCCAAGAAGTGATATTATACACTGTGAATCTGTACAGTGACCATAGGCCTGTTTGTCATCTTCCAGTATTAGAACTTTTCATTCCTCACCTCTCTAGCCGTGTTGTAACATGTATTGATGCTTCTGAACTTGAAAGCTCAGTCCTATCCAATGAGTGAGCCACTCTGAAAGCAGACAGGCGATTTAGGAGCTCCTAATAACCAGTGGAGTCTGGCTTTCCTAAACCTGGTGTATTAGTGAGGGTTCTCCAGAGAAACAGAACCAATAGTATATATACACACTATATATATGAATGTAATAAATATGGACTTACCAACCTCCATAATCATGTGAACCAATTCCTTATACAATAAAGAGATTTATTATAAGGGATTGGTTCACATGATTATAGAGGCTGACATCCCCAAGATCTGCAAGGTGATTTGGCTAGCTGGAGACACAGGAGAGCTGATGATGTAGTTCCAGTCTGAAGGCTGACAGGCTTGAGATCCAGGAAGAGCTAACGTTTCTGTTAGAGACCAAAGGCAGGAAAAAGTGATGTCTCAGCTCAACGGCAGCCAGACAGGAGGAATGCTCTCTTATGTAAGGAAGGGTCAGCCTTTTTGTTCTATTCAGACCTTCAACTGATTGCATGAGGCCCACTCATATTATGGAAGGCAATCTGCATTACTCAGTCTATTGATTTAAATATTAATCTCATCCAAAAGCACCTTCATAGAAACACCCAGAATAATGTTTGACTGAATATCTGGCCACCTCATGGCCCAGTCAAATTGATACATAAAATTAACCATCACCCTTAGTATATAGTAAATGAGCCCTAAACACTTCATTCCCTCAATTCCTCATGTTTTCCCTTTCCTGTGCCATTTTTGCTAGTCTGCACATCTGGAATTGTGCCTTGGCTTCTTGGACTTTCCCTCCTGATGCCCTTATAAGCTCCTTCCCCAATTTTTTATGTTTCGAGTTGCCGATTGGAGTTCTACTCTACATTGGATGGACTACTCCAAACACTGCTGACTCACTTCACTCACAGATTCATTTACTCCAGTCTGGAGACTCCTGCTGCCATCCTTCACTCTCCAGACTGACTCCCTTAGATGCTGATGCTGGTATAAATCAAGACCCAGACTACCTCGGCCTTTTGGCCAGTGATTTAAATTGTTAGCTATCACCATAAGAGAGAAGCCAGCAGCTGATTTCGTTTCCTAACCTGCTCACAGCTTCCTCTCTTCCTCTGTGGTCTTTCTGCTAACTTACTACTTTACATACACAGGTTCACTTAAAGTATAAACATAACAAGGTCGTGTCCCTCATCTCTCACTTTTCCTTTGGTCCAATTTCACAATTTTGAATGAACCAGACTTAAGAGAAAAAGGAGGTAAATTGGACTACATCAAAATTAAAAACTTTTGTGCTGCAAACAATGTCATCAAGAAAATGAAAAGACGACCTACAGTACAGGAAAATATTTACAAATCATATATCTGATAAGGGCATTGTACCAAGAATGTATAAAGAACAATTAAAACTCAACAATAAAAAGACAAGTGATCCAATTAAAAAATGGGCAAAGGATTTGAATAGAAATTTCCCCAAAGAAGACATACAAACGGCCATTAAGCACGTGAAAACATACTCAACATCATTAGTCAGTAGGGAAATGAGAAGCAGAACCACAACGAGGTGCCACTCCAACCCACTAGTGTGGTTATAATAAAAAAGGACAGACAATAAAAAATGTTGGCAAGGACATGAAGAAATTGGAACCCTCATACATTGCTGGTTGGATATAAAAGATTTGGCTTCATTGAAAAACAGTTTGGTAGTTCCTCAAGAAGTTAAATATAAAGTATCCGTACAGCCTAGCAGTACCACTCTTAGCGATATCGAAAATACCCAAGTGAATAATTGAAAACAAATGTCCACACAAAAACTTGTATGCATATATTCATAGCAGCATTATTCATAAAAGCTAAAATGTGGAGTCAACCCAAATGCCCATCAGATGAATGGATAAATAAAATGTTGTATATTCATACAATACAATATTATTCGGCCACAAAAAGGAATGAAGTTCTTATATATGCTACATTATAGAGGAACCTTGAAAACATGCGAAGTGAAAGAAGTCAGACACAAAAGGACAAAAATTGTATGATTCCACTTATATGAAATGTCCAGAATAGGCAAATCTACAGAAACAGGAAGTGGAATCTTGGTTGCCAGAGGCTGGGGGAGACTAGAGAATGAGAAGTGACTGCATGGGTATGGGGTCTACTTTTGGAGAAATAAAAGTGTTTTGGAATTAGAGAATGGTAATAGTTGCATAATCTTGTAAATATACTAAAAAACATTGAATTTAAAGCATACATCCAAATAAAAACTTGTACATGGATTTTCATAACAACATTATTCATAATAGCCAAAAGCAGAAACAATTTAAATGTCCATTGACTTATGAATGGATAAACAAAATGTGGTATATTCATACAATGGGATATTACTCATTAATAAAAGTAAAACACTAATAAAAAAATTAAAGCGCACACAAATAAAAAGAAAGATATCCCGTGTCCCTAGGCCAGAAGAATTAGTATTGTTAAAATGTCCACGCTCCCCAAAGTGATCCACAGATTCAGTGCAATCTCTATCAAAATCCCAATGGCATTTTTTACAAAAATAGAAAAGCAATCCTAAAATTCATATGGAACCACAAAAGACTCCAAATAACCACAGCAATTTTGAGCAAGAATCATAAACCTGGAGGTATTGCATTTCCTGATTTCAAAATATATTAGAAAGCTACAATAATCAAAACAGTATATGCACAAAAATAGACATATAGATCAACGGAACAGAATAGAGAGCTCCGAAATAAACCCGCACATGTACAGTCAACTCATCTTCAGCAAGCATGCCAAGACCATTCAATGGGGAAAGGACAGCCTCTTTGACAAATGGTGCTGGGAAATCTAGATACCTGCACGAAAAGAATGAAATTGGACCCTTATCTTACACAATACACAAAAATCAACTAAAAATGGATTGAAGACTTAAATAAGACCTGAAACCATAGAACTCCTAGAACACAAAGTAGGAGAAAAGCTTCTTGACATTAGTCTTGGCAATGATTTCTTGAATATGACATCAAAAGCACAGCCAACAAAAACGTAAATAGACAAGTGGGACTATGTAAAACTAAAAAGCTCTGTACAGCAAAGGAAACAATCAACAAAATAAAAGGCAACCTATGGATTGGGAGAAAAATATTTTCAGACTGTATATAATATAAAGGATTAATATCCAAAATATATAAGAAACCCCTACAACTCAATAGCAAAAACCCCCACAAATAACCTGATTAACAAATGGGCAAAGGACCTGAATAGACATTTTTCCAAAGAAGACATACAAATGGCCAACAGTTATGAAAAGGTGCTGAACATCAATAATCATCAGGGAAATGCAAATCAAAAATCACAGTAAGATGTCACCTCACACCTGTTAGGATGGCTATTATTAAAACACACACACACACACAAAGATAACAAGCTTTGGCAAGGATGCAGGTAAAAGGCAACCCTTGTGCAGTGTTGGTGGGAATGTAAATTGGTGCAGCCACTATGGAAAACAGTGTGGAGGTTCCTCAAAAAATTAAAAATAGAACTACCATGTGATCCAGCAATCTCACTTCTGCGTATATATCCAAAAGAATCGAAATCAGGATATCAAAGAGATATCTGCACTCTCATGTTTATTGCAGCATTGTTCACAATAGACAAGACATGGAAGCAACCTAAATGTTCATTAACAGAAGAATGGATAAAGAAAATGCAGGATGTATATACAATAAAATATTATTCAGCCTTAAAAAAAAGGAAGTCCTGCCATTTGCAATAACATGGGTGAATCAGGAGGATATTATAAGTGAAATAAGCCAGACCCAGAAGGGCAAAGATTACCTGATATCACTAATATGAGGAATCTGAAACAGTCAAACTCATAGAAGCAGAGAGTGGAATGGTGGTTGCCAGGGGCTGGGGGGAGGGGGAAATGGGGAGATGTTGGTCAAAGGGCACGAAGTCTCACTTATGCAGGCTGAATAAGTCCTGCAGATCTATTGTATAGCATAGCCTCTAGTTAACAATACTGTATACTTAAAAAGTGGCTAATAGGGTAGATGCTAAGTGTTCTTATGATAAATAATAATAATAATAGGGATAAAATAAAAGCGGGGAGGAATCTTTTGGGGGTGATGGATGTGTTTATGGCATAGATTGTGGTGATCTTTCCCAGGTGCATACTTATCTCCAAACTCATCAAGTTATCTACATTAAATATGTACAGCTTTTTGTATGTCAATCACATATCCATAAAGTCTTTTTCTTTTTTGTGGTGAGGAAGATTGACCCTGAGCTAACATCTGTTGCCAATCTTCCTCTTTTTGCTTTAGGAAGATTGTTGCTAACCTAACAGCTGAGGCAATCTTCCTCTATTTTGTATGCAGGATGCTGCCACAGCATAGCTTGATGAACAGTGTGTAGGTCTGCACCCAGGATCTGAACCCAAGAACCCCGGATTGCTGAAGCAGAATGTGTGAACTTAACCACTATGACACCAGGCCCCCCCATAAAGTCATTTTTCAAAAAAAGAAATGAAGTACTGATATATGGTACAACATGAATGAATCCTGAAAATATTATGTTTATTTGTTTATTTATTTTGAGGAAGATTAGCCCTGAGCTAACATCTGCCGCCATCCTCTTTTTGCTGAGGAAGACTGGCCCTGAGCTAACATCTGTGCCCATCTTCTTCTACTTTATACCTGGGACGCCTGCCACAGCATGGCTTGCCAAGCAGTGCCATGTCTGCACCCGGGATCTGAACCAGCGAACCCCAGGCTGCCAAAGCAGAACATGCGAACTTAACCATTGTGCCACTGGGCCAGCCCCTGAAAATATTATTCTAAGTGAAAGAAACCAGTCACAAAAGACCACATATTACATGATTTCATTTATATCAAATGTTCAGAATAGACAAATTTATAGGGACAGAAAGTAGATTACTGGTTTCTTATGGGTAGGAAGAGGGAGGGAGGAATGGGGAATGATTGCTAATAGGTATGGGATTCGTTTTAGGCAGGATTAAAGTGTTCTAAAATTAGATTGTGGTAATAGTTGCACAACCCTGTGAATAAATTAAAAATATTGAAATATGGCAACAATTCACTCTTTATATGCTGAATTTTATGGTATATTAATTATATATCAATAAAGCTGTTCAAAAAATAAAAGAACAGAGAAGACACAAATAAGTGGAAAACATCCTGTGTTCATGGATTTTAAAATTTAGTATTATTAAGATGTTACTAGTACTCAAAGCCATCTACATAGTTAATGCAATCCCTATCAAAATCCCAGTGGTATTTTTTTGCAGAAATAAAAAGAGCCATCCTAAAATGCATATGGTATCTCCAGGGACCCTAAAACAATCTTGAAAAAGGAGAACACAATTGGGGGGGGTCTCACACTTCCTGATTTCAAAACTTATTCACAAGCTACAGTAATCAAAACAGTGTGGTACTGGCATAAAGACAGATCGAAAATAGGATATTATTCAACCTTAAAAAGGAAGGAAATCTGGTCACATGCTACGGCATAGATGAACTTCGAAGTTATTACGCTAAGTGCAATAAGCCAGCCACAAAAAGACAGATACCTCATGTGTATGAGGTGTCTAAAGTAGTCAAACTCATAGAGGCAAAGAGTAGAATGGTGGCCGCCAGGCGCTGAGGGGAGAGGGGAATGGGGAGGTGTTGTTTAATGGGTACGGAGTTTCAGTTGTGCAAGATGAAAAAGTCCTGGCAATTGATTGCACAACGACGTGAATATACTTAACACTACTGAACAGTGCACTTAGAAATGGTTAAGATGGGAAAGTTTACGAAGCGTTTTTTTACCACAATTAAAATTTTAAAAAAGAAAGACAAGGTGGAGGCGCTACTTTACACCGCAGGCAGCGTAATCAAGGACTCAATTAGCCAGCCAAGAGCTGGTATTGGTTCACACTGTAACTCAGTTTAAGAAAGGTTTTAGTACAATTAATAAGTGATAACATTAAAATGGATTTTTAATAGAATTTGGGGTTTTGGTGACACCCAAGATCTTTAAAAGGGTCACTCAATAGGGCGTCACTAGGTTGTCAAACAACCTAGCTTTTGGTCCATGGAAGAGAGAGACTTCTGGCCTGGATGGACCACAGCTCTGAAAGGAGGAGACTTTATTATGTTTCAATAAAATTAAAAGTCTACAGTGTGCCTATTTAATTATTCAATTGTTTAAATGGTGTTATTTTAATGTAAGTTTGTTAAAGCAAAATGATACTGCCCAGAGCTTTGTAAAATAACCAAACCCAAACAGTGCTATATATTTAAAAAACTGAAAGGACCCTTAATCATTATTTTATAGTTCTATATTTTTGTGGCAGATGTTGACATTTTACCATTGTTCCAGAATCAAATGTCAAGTTATTCCTGTTCAGAATTTTCCATTTACATTTGCAAAGAATTCCATCCGCAGCTGTATTTATAAGTGAACCCTCTGCTTGCAAAGGCCCAGCATTTTTAAGCAGGTTTGTAAATAGGTTTGAAGGAGGACACGCAAGCACTGGAGACCTGCCTGGGGTAATGCATTCTCTTTGCAGGCACCAGAACCTACGCAAGTAGGCCAGCTGGAGGTGAGTGTTTCCTTTGAAAGTGATAATTATATGCCTTACCAATTGTTTGCTTTTCCACATCTCCCCCAGTCAGATTTCCCAGAATTCATAAACTAAGTATCAGGAAAGGTTTTTTCCCCCTCCTGGGAAACTGAACATGGAGATGAGCTGACATAATAATTGTGGATAATACAAGTAGTTTGAAGGTCGTTGTGAATATGTGAATGTGCGTCCATTCATATTTCTTTCTTTTGTTGCTGCTGAGGTGCTGTTTGCTCGGATTTCACGTCATCCACTTTCTTTGCAGCAGAGTGCTGTGGTAAATAGCCCTCTGCGTCACCTAGCGTGTGTAAAAACAAGGGGGCCAGTCCCTTTCAGTCCCCAGGTAGAGCACGTTGCCTCGGCGCGAGCAGAGGGCAGAGAGGAAGAGCTGGGACTCGGCTGGGAGTGCACCGCACAGCTGGCCTTTGCTCCTGCAAGGCCGACCTCACCCGGGAAATGGCTTCCCAGGGAAGGGTGTTAGACAAATGGAAGTTTTCAATCTTCCTTCCTGTCTAGGATTCAAGTGTGCCTGACAGCCCCTCAGAGGAATTGGCCAGGCCTGCTCCTTGAAGTGGTGTGAGGCTAGGAAGGCAGTTCTGTGTTCCAGGCTACTTATCAGGATGGTGGCATGGACTTAGATGCCAGTCTGAGTCTTACTTCCACTTACTTTTCTTTCCAGCTGTTTAGAAAATGACCTGTAAAGGCTACAGGTTTCACGTGTTTCTCTCCTGCCATGCCTAAAATCTTGTCTGTTCTACACCGTTGGGGTAGGGGAGCTTTATAAAGCTAAAGGACTACAATGCCTTGATATCGTCCCTCTTCCAGCTTTATCTACACCCATGGGAAAGAATATATAGGCAACAGGTCAAGATTGACCTTTACTTCCCATGGAGGAATAGAGTGGGGACAGAGAGTGGTTATCGGGTAGCACCAGAGACACAGGTTAACAGCTTTCTCCACAGTAAAACCAGCAGCGACGAAGGAACAGGTAACTTTGCTGACCTGTTAGCAGTAGCTTCTGCTTCACAGGTCACTGCTGTTCTGTGCCTCAGGCCCATGTAGATTGCCTTTCTCATTTTAGCAGTACCGCTGTGTTAGTGCCTCTATAGAGGCAAGGAACTCATGGTGCCTAATGTCTTCTCCCCACCTTGCTGTTAAGGGGGAAAGCATGTGGTGGTTCGTAAAAATAATAGCTCAATAAAGACTCTAGACTTGCTTGTTGGGATGGAAGTTAGTCCAAAGGGAGAAAGAGTGGGAGGCCCTTGTGGGGGCCTCTGGCGTTAGTCCGCCATGGCGCAGAGGAGGGGTGAAAGCCGAGCTGCCCTATTTACACCAGCTCATTTCACGGGCCTCTCACCCTGTGGATCCCGTCGTATTGCTTGATTACAGAACTAGAGGTCTGGAGTTCCTGACGGCTTCCCTTTTCCTTTTTTTCCCCTTGTTACATACAAGGAAAACCTATAGAAAGGGAAACTGAGGATGACCGAATCTTGCCTTAATTGGTAGAATGACAGGTTGACAGAAGGAAACTTTTTTGGACAGGTGCCCAAAGAGTGATGCTATCTACATTGATTTGTAGCAGGATAGAAGCTGGTCTGTAACGTTTTCTCTGTTAACACCAGCATCTCCTTCATAGGCCTCTATAGCCCTGGGTCTGTGTGTTCTGGAGACCTTGTTTTCTCTCTTTTTGAGAAACTGAAAAAGAGCGGCTGCATTAGTGCTTTTATAGAGATTGGAGACTGGAAATGCCATCAGATTTTCCATTTTCCTACAGCATGATCTATTTCCAATAGAAACAACAGTGCAGTGACTGTAAAGGAGCTGGACCAGGAGTGTTCCACACCTTGCTTCATACGCTGGAAGGCAGCCCAAAATGAGGATTAGAAGGAGCTCTGGTATGTGTCTACAGAGACGAAGTAGTGGGGGAGGAAATGTTGCTGCCCTGGGAAGTCTAGAACCTTGTTTACAGGCCTCTGCTGCCCTGCACCTGTGGGATCTGGATACTTCTCTTCTCTATATATTTATTAAAATGAACTTTTAATTTTAGAATAGTTTTAGATGCACAGAAAAGTTGCAAAGATAGTGCAGATGATTCCTGTGTTTCCCACACCCAGTTTCCACTATTGTTAGCATCTTACATTACTATGGTCCATTGGTCATAACTGATGAACCAAGACTGGCACATTACTATTAACTAAACTCTACACTTTATTTGGATTTCATTGATTTTTCTCTAATATCCTCTTTTTGTTCCAGGATCCCATCCAGGATACCACCTGCATTAGTTTCCTAGGGCTGCCATAACAAAACGTCAGAGTCTGGGTGCCTTAAACAACAGAAATCCATTTTGTCACAGTTCTAGAGCCTGGGAGTCCAAGATCAAGGTTTGGTTTCTGGTGAGGCCCCTTTTCCTGGCTTGCAAATGGCTGTCTTCTCTTGCATGGCCTTTTCTCCATGTGCATGTACTCTTGGTGTCTCTTCTTCTTATAAGGGTACGAGTCCTATTGGCTTGGGGCCCCACCCTTGTGACCTCATTAAACCTTAATGACCTCTTTAAAGGCCCTGTCTTCAAATAAAGTCACATTGGGAGTTAGGGCTTCAACGTGTGAATTTTGTAAGGACACTATTCAGTCCATAACACCACCTCTCTTCTCTTTTTGAAAGGTTGAGACTGGGCAACTGTGTTCTACCTTTTTTTTTTTTTTTGAGGAAGATTAGCCCTGAGCTAACATCTGCCACCAATCCTCCTCTTTTTGCTGAGGAAGACTGGCCCTGAGCTAACATCTGTGCCCACCTTCCTGTACTTTATATGTAGGATGCCTGCCACAGCATGGCTTCACAAGCAGTGTGTAGGTCTGCACCCAGGATCCAAACCGGCGAACCCTGGACTGCTGAAGCGGAATGTGTGAATTTAACCACTGCACCACCGGGCTGGCCCTGTTTCTGCCTCTACAAAGGTTGGCGACTTGAAACACTATCAGCTTTTCCATTTTCCCAGAACTTTTTCTATATCAAAAGGGAAAAAATGGGGTAGTCATTTTAAGGTGAATGAGTCATGACAGATCTCTCCCTTTTTTGGTACTGGAAGGGTGCTTAGAGATAAATTTAGAGGGTAGACCCAGACAGGCACCTCTGCTTATTAGTCCACAGTAGTTAAGAAACATTGGTTAAAAAAAAAAGGAGCTGCCTTGTTCACACTAGCTCTTTCTTCACTGGCCCCTGCTGTTCCCTGCCTCTGGTCCTCTGGACCCTACCCTTCAGGTCTATGCATGGCTTTGCAGTTTTGAGAACATTGCTGGTAGCTCCTTTATAGAACTAGAGGCCTCAAGCTTACAATGGTCACAATGGCTTCTGTTGTTCAGTTTATTCCCAAAGAAAAGAATCTGTGGAGAAAAGGTCAAAAAGTGATCCGTGAGAGAGGGATATCAGTTAAAACGGGAGAGGGGGGATCTCTGAAAGGTCTTTCCTGCATCAAGTGATGAGAAAACTGTCAAAAATGTCAGAATTAATTTTTTCAGAACTTTGGAAATTAACCAAGTGATTTTAGCAATCAAGGAGTATTTATTCCAGAAAAACGGCTGACTAGGTAAGAACAATGAGCTTTGTGGCCTTTTAACTTGCCTTAGTCCTATCCCCCTCTCTCTAGCTCCCTGACAGCCTTGAAAAACAACAGCTCACATTCTCATCTTCATAGCCAATAGAGGGTGCAGAAGAAGTATGGAGCTGTTTCAAAGACTCACTCCCAAAGAATTGTCATTATTTGACCTGTCTGGGGGTTCCTTGGAAAACCCCACTTGCAAGGGTATCTGTATTTGACCTAACTCAGAGCTTGCCCAGTGTGAAAGCTTTTCCCCGTGAGGCATTTATCAAACACAATTTGTGAGGCAATTGTTTACCTTCCTAGCTATCTGAGAAGGTGATAGCAGTTGTGAAAAACAATAAGCTAACCAAACAACCTTTAAAATAAAGCTGGGGAAATGTGCATAGAGGCTTTGAAAAGCTCTGATGTGTTCCTGGGAATCTAGAAGGCAACGCGCATGCCCAGAGTTGTCCACATGCTCAGGACAGACCTGAGAAGGTCCTAAAACCTCATCTCTTGACTGACCTTGAGACTCTGCAAAAGCAGGAAGTGAAGGCTAGGGCAGAGTTTTAAACTGCTTGCTGGAGCATTGAAGGTGGGCCCTAACGCACACACAGCATCCCTCAGCAAAGATTGGTAGACTTATTGGTTTCACTAGTTTAAGGAAACTCCTGTCCAATCATCAACTGACCACTAAGCTAACTGAGTAGAGATTTTAGTGGTCACACATAACATAGAACACAGACTTCACAGAATTGCTTCAGGAAAATCACTAAACAAGCAACAACAATTACAACAGACGGCAACAACAACATACTCTGTGGAGGGGAGAGAATTTGATTTCCAAAGTTTTCACATTATATTACTTAAAACGTGCAGTTTTCAGCAAAATATTACAGGAATTGCAAAGATACAAGAAACTATGGTCTACACAAAATAAAAAGCAATAAATAGAAACTGTCACTCAGGAAGCTCGGACATACACATACTAGACTAAGATTTTAAATCAGTCATTTTAAATTTGCTCAAAGAAGTAAAGTATGTCAGAATAACTGAAAGAAAGTGTAAGAATGATGTCTCATGAAATAGAGAACATTAATGAAGAGATAGAAATTATAAAAAAGAACCAAGTAGAAATTCTGGAGCTGAAAAAGACAATAATTGAAATGAAAAGTTCATTAGAGGGCCTCCATAGCATATTTGATCAGAGAACTTGGAGACAGGTCCATTGAGATATCCAGTCTGAGGAACAGAAAGAAAAAAGAATGAAAAACAAACAGAGCCTCAGAGACCTGTGGTACACCATCAGGTGTATTAACATATGCATGATGGGAGTCCCAGAAAAGAGAGGAGAGAGCAAAAGGCAGAAAGAATATTTAAAGAAATAATGGTCAAAAACTTGCAAAATTTTATTAAAAACGTTAATCCACACATCTAAGAAGCTCAACAAACTAATTTGATTAAACTCAAAGAGATCCACATCTAGAAGCATTAGAGTCAAACTGTTGAAAGATGACAAAGTAAGAATCTTGAAAACAGCAAGAGAAAAGCAACCCAAAACATACAAGGGATCCTCAATAAGATTGACAATGCACTTACCATCAGAGACTAGGGAGGCCATATTACCTGTCTGAGGGCAGTGATATGACATATTCAAAGTGCTGAAAGAAAAAGTCTGCCAACCAAGAATTCTAAACACATCAAAACTATACTTCATAAAAGAAGCAATTAAGGCATTCCAAATGCATAAAAACAAAGACTTCTTTACTAGCAGACCTGCCCTCTAAGAAATACTAAAGGAAGAAGGGGATTCTTTAGTCTGAAACGAAAGGACCCTAGACAGTAGCTTGAATCCAGCTGAAGCAATAAAGAACACCAGTAAAGTTAGCTACATAGAGAAATATCAAAGATGGTATATATGTATTTTTTGTTCATAGCTTGTTTTTTCTCCTATCTGATTTAAAAGACAAATGCGTAAAGCAATAATTACAAATCTGTGTTCATGGGCATACAATGTATAAAGATGTAAAGAAAACAGGAAGGGAGGGAGAATGGAGTTTTATGAGACCAAAGCTTTTGCAGACTATTAAAATTAAGTTGATCTTAATACAAACTTGATTGTTATACATTAAGATGTTAATTGTAATCACCAGAGCAACCACTAAGAAAATAACGCAATGTTATTATGCCAAGCAGACAGTGCTCCGTTACTCTCTTTACATCTGCTCCTGCCTGTAGCGTGGTTTGCTCTGTCCCTTACTTCGTTCCCTGTATTCTTCCTCCAGTGCTGCTGGGTTAGAACCTTTACAGAGCTGGGGGTGTGGAGCAACGGAGACATCGTTTATTCTGCTGTATGCATATCTAAGGTAAAGGAACTCATTACGCCCAATCCTGTATTAGTCACAGCCTATTTCCATCTGAAATGAATTGAAGTGAAAAGAATTCTTTTGTGGAATTATCTTTGATTCATGAGGCAGTTCTGGCTGGAGGTGTCACCTTCCTGGGGCCTCTCTCCACCTCAATCAGGCTGGCCACATGCAGGCTACATGCAAACAATGTGTCTACATTGTGTATATATAGTTTATAGCACTTCAATGAATGTAGCCATTCACTTGAAGAAGCCTGGGGACTAAAGAGGGATTTTCAGAGACAGTGTCTACATAAGGTACCTACTGTGTCACAGTACAGCTTAGAAGGATAAAATGAGTCGATGAAAAGATAGGAGTCTGGCCGTTTCACACTAGCCTCTTCACAGGCCTTAGCTGCTTTGTGCCGTCAACCTTTGTTGATCTTTCCCCATTTTAAGTCCCTTTTTCAAGTTTGCTTGCCTCTGCCTCTCCCCTAAATGCTGAATTAGTGATTTTGGTGCTTTGTTCCCTTTAAAGTAAATGCACTTTCTACCCCAAGCCTACAGGACTCATGTGCTGCCCTACTTTTTGAAGAGAAAGGAACAATTTTTGTTGTGTTCTCTCCCTTTCTTCCCTCTCTGCCTTTCTTCCCTTCTTTTCAGGCTTGGGAGTTTGTCTCAGTCGCTAGGACAATGGGCTGTGGCACAGATTTAGGCTGTGAGGATCTGGAGAGCACCATGAAGGAATTACATCAGGATCAGATAGGGCCAGAGACAACAAGGAAGCAGGTAACATTTGGAAGTGTTTGATGTAAAGGCTGCTGGTGTTCTTTACTTCAGATCTGGTGCAAAAGCCAGACCTTCAGGCAAAGTGTGACCACGACAGGCAATCAGTGTTACGGGAAAGGGTGGTCAATATCTGTGCAAAAAGCTGTGGGAGGCGCCTCCAGTCAGGTGTGTTACTGTTACAGTGAGGAATCTGGTTAGATAATGTGAGAAGTCAAGGTAGGCTGACGGTAGGAAACTGTTAACAGTATCAAAATCTGGAGGTGAATAAGATTTCAGTCTCTAAAAGGGGAACCAGCAAGGCTGGGGATCAGGGTACCAGGTAGGACACCAGAGTGAAGGCTTGGGCTCAGACAGGAGACACAGATCCAGTGACCAGAACTGGGCACAAGGAGGGCCTGGACCTCAGGACAAGCTGTGTGCAGAGAGGTAAAGAGATTTGAAGCCTCTCATTCATCTTGAGCTCCCATCATGTGCCAGGTGCAGGCGCTGGGCTAGGTGCTGGCTATTTCATGGTGACTAAGACAGGGTGATCCCAGCCTTGTAAAGCTGGGGAATAAAAATGGCCTCAGCTCTACCGCTAGCTGTGTGACCTTGGGCAAGTTATTGAACTACCTGGAGACTCAATTTTCTCAACGGTAAAATGTTTTGAGGCTACAGCAGCTGGTGAATTTCCAGTCTGGTTGGAAGGAGCAGAGGTGTGGTAGCCTAAGGAACTTGCTTTGAAGATGCTTTCACACATCAAGCAGAGTTTGTTTTCTCTCCAACATTTTATTACATAAGCTTTCAAACACATGAAAAAGCTGAAAGAAGTATAGAGCAAACCCCAAACACCGCCACCTAGATTCTACATTGTTAACACTTTGCTATGTTTGCTTTATCGCACGTCTAGCCAGCCCTCCATCCATCAGTCAAAGTAAGTGGCAGATATCCATACACTTCACCCCTAAACGCTTTAGCATGCATAGCATTAACTAGAACTCAATATTTATTTATGGTACCTTTTCTTTTTGAGGTACAACTCACATACAGTGACATGCACAAGTCTCAAGTGCACTATCAGATGAGTTGTGACAAATGCATACATTTATGTAACCCAAACTCCCATCAAAATATAGAACATTTCCTTCACCCCAGAAAGTGCCCTAATGCTTCTTTCCAGCCAATCCCTGTTCTATCCACCGTATACTAGTTTGCTAGGGCTACTGTAACAAATTATTACAAACTGGGTGGCTTCAAACAACAGAAACTTATTCTCACAGTTCTGGAGGCTAGAAATCCAAAATCAAGGCGTGAGGGCCATGCTCTCTCTGAAGGTTCTAGGAAACAATCTATTCCATTCCTTTCTTTTAGCTTCTGGTGTTGCTGGCAATCCTTGGCTTATAGACGCATTGCTCCAATCTCTGTCTCTGGCATCACGTGGCATTCTCCTTGTGTGTGTCTGTCTCTGTCTCCCTTCTTATTATAAGGACATCAGTCATATTGGGTTAGGGCCCACCCTAATGACATTATTTATATCTGCAAAGACCCTATTTCCAAACAAGTTCACATTCACTGTTACTGAGGATTAGGACTTCAACATATCTTTTGGGGGGACATAATTCAACTCATAACACACCCCTAGATGCAACCACTGTTCTAATTTTTTTCCACCATTGATTTTGCCTGTTCTAGAATTTCATCTAAATGGAATCATGAAGTATGTACTGTTTTGTGTCTAGCTTCTCTCACTCAGCATGTTTTTGCAACTCATTCATGTTTTACCTGTGTCAGTTCTTATTTTCTTTTTATTGCTAGTAGTATTCCATTGTATGGGTGTACCACAGTTTCTTTATCTATTCTTCTGTTGATGGACATTTCACCATTTCTAATTTTTTAGCTATCATAAATAGAGCTGCTATGAACATTAATATTCAAGTATTTTTGTAGACGTACGTCTTCATTTCTCTTGGGTAAAAACCTAGGAGTGGAATTGCTGGATGATGGGGTAGAAGGACAGAGGGGAGTGAGGGGTGGAGAAAAGAAAGAAGGGAAAGGGGGGGAAGGAATTCCATTTTAACAAGCTGGGCCACAAAGACAGGACTCGCAGTAAGTTGATGTTGAATCTTAGAGTGTTGGGGTAGGGCTTCTTAAAACTCTGCTGCCAAAATTGTGTCTGGGGCTAGCACAACGCCTGTAGCTAGGATCAAACTGATGTCCCAGCTGTGGGTAGCTGTGGGTAGAGGAGGCCTGTAGAGACTGGAATCAGACGCTTGTAAATGACTTTAGAGCCAGAGTCAGGAATTAAGATTCATTTGTCTTGAGCTGCGCCTATTCCATCAGCCCCTTCTTTTTTTTTTTTCCAAAGATTTTATTTTTTTCCTTTTTCTCCCCAAAGCCCCCCAGTACATAGTTGTAGGTCCTTCCAGCTGTGGCATGTGGGACGCCGCCTCAGCGTGGCTCGACAAGCAGTGCCATGTCCGCGCCCAGGATTCGAACCAACGAAACACTGGGCCACCTGAAGCGGAGCGCGCGACCTTAACCACTCGGCCACGGGGCCAGCCCCCCACCAGCCCCTTCTTAATTTTTATGGATACTGCCTGTAGTGACTGGGGTCCATGTGTTTCAGGTTTGTTTTTTTAAACAGTAGTTTCTGTTTCTGTGTCTAATATATGTTTTTTAACCAAAGGTCCTGGAGGCTTAAAATAAATCATATTCAAATGTCATATTAGTGGCCACGTTCTTACAGAAGAAAGAAGTAGATGAAATTGAGAAGAATTAGAGAGTCAGTTCTCTAGGAACCACTTCTTGGTACGATCTGGCCAGAGTGGAGTGAAGTCGTCACTGCAGTTTCTTGGGATGGCTAGCCCATGCAACTGGTTGGGATCCACTTGTTTGGCTGCAGCCAGCCCTTGCTGCAGACCATGTTTAGTTCATCTCTATGTCTCCAGGTGGCATTTCTCTGACTCTACTCCTGTATTTATTCCAAGTGGATGGGTCTCTCTCTTGCTCTTAATGAGTTCCAGGGAAGAAGATTCCACAGCTTCCTTTGACAGCTTTTATTATAGTGCTTTATACTATTAGCAAGAAATGCCTTTCTATTTCTACTACATCTCATTTCCTCTTTTTCTGAATTAGTGAAAACAGAGATGAGGACGCCACTGCCTTCTCCCATGGTAGCCCTTCTATCCTGTGAAGATAGTTTAGTGCATGAGCCCTCAAACTTCTTTCTAGGAAGAATAGAGAATGTATCTTAGTCTGTGCCCAATATGAGGCACTACTAAGGGCTGAAGCAACTCTTTTGGGCACTTATTTCAACTGGACTTTTACCACACAAAGACTTGTTTCTTTTCCTAGTTCGCATTCAATTAACCCTTTTGAACAAGCCTGAGGAGGGCCGACAATTTATTTTTCTGATGATTGGGCAAAGCTCATGGTTCTGACACTAATGTGTCTGGTCCTCCTTAGCATCCAGCTCTTTGGACCCATATCTGATTCTTGATTCTGGGACTCTGCCTGCTGTTTACAGTATGGTCACCTCAGTGTCTGTGGCTGTACTGACAATGGCTTCTACTTTACCTTTTGTGTGTGTTAAAGAATCTTTTAGATTATCAGGGGAGAAAGATCTTGATCAGCCTCCAGGGCTAGACTATGACAAGAATTAATGCATTCTTGGCCATGGAGGCAGCACATATTTGGTCTAGAGTATAGCTAGGTCTTTTCAGTTTGGAAAGATGATGTATCATAATGGTTAAGAGCATCGACTCTGGCATCGGACAGACCTGGGTTTGAATACCAGCTCTATTACTTACTTGCCTGTGATCTAGGACAATCACAGTTAACTTCTCTTCATGCTTCACTTTTCTTCCTTTGTAAAATGGGTGTGAATATAATGTTACCTGTCTGAATGGATAAATAAATTGTGGTAGATCCATACAATGAAATACTATTCAGCAATATAAAAAGGAATGGACTAAAATGGCAAATTTTATGTTACATATATTCTATCACAACTTAAAAATTAATAATGTAATATACTAAAAACCATTGAATAGTACACTTTAAGTGGGTGAATTATATTGTTTGTGAATTATATCTCAATGAAGCTGTTAAAAAAAAGAATGGACTGTTGATGCATGCAAGCAATTGGATGAATCCCAAAATAATTATGCTGAATGAAAGAAGCCAGACAAAACGGAGTATACACCATATGATTCTATTTACATAAAACTTTGGAAAATGCATACTAATCTATAATGACAGAAAGCAGATCAGTGGTTGCTTGGCAGGGAGGATGGGAAGGGTCAGGAAGGAGGGATTACAAAGGGGAGCAAGGAAACTTTTAGAGATGGCGGATATGTTAATTATCTTGATTGTGGTGATGGTTTCACAGGGTGTAAACATATGTCTAAGCTCAGCAAATTTACACTTTAAATATGTGCAGTTTATTGTACGTCAATTATACCTTTAAAGGGCTGTTTAAAAAAATAATACCTTTTCCGTATGGCTGGTAAGAGGTTGAAATGAGACAATGAATGAAAATGGCCTGCACATGGCAAGTGCTTAGTAAATTATAACTTAAAAAAATCGGATACAAGAGTGGCCAATAAGCGCATGAAAAGATGCTCAACATCATTAGTTATTGGGTAAGTGCAAATAAAAACCACAATGAGATACCACTTTACACCCACTAGGATGATTATAATAAAAGAAGACAGATAATATCAAGTGTTGGCCAGGACGTGGAGAAATTGGAACCCTTGTATATTGCTGGTGGGAAGGTAAAATGGTGCAGGCACTCTGGAAAACAGTTTAGTAGTTCTTCAAAAAGTTAAACATAGAGTTAGCATATGACCCACTCTTAGGTTTCTACCCAGGAGAATTGAAAACCCATGCCCACCCAAAAACTTATACACAAATGTTCACAGTAGAATTATTCGTAATAGCCAAAAAAATGGAAACAACTCAAACGTTCATCAACTGATGAATGGATAAACAAAATGTTGTATATCAATACAATGGAATATAACCAGCCATAAAACGGAATGAAGTACTAATGCCTGCTACAACATCGATGAACCTTGAAAGCATCATGCCAAGTGAAAGAAGCCGGTCACAAGAGATTACATATCCAGAAGAGGCAAATCCATAGAGACAGAAAGTAGATTGGTAGCTGCCCAGAGCTGGAGGGTTAGGGTGAAATGGAGAGTGATTGGTAATGGGTACCAGGTTTCTTTTTGGAGTGACGAATATGTTCTAAAATTAGAGAGTGGTGATGGTTGCACAACTCTGTGAATATACTAAAACCCTCTGGATTATACACTATAAAAGGGTGATTTTTATGGTATGTGAATTGTGTCTCAATAAAGCTGTGATTTAAAAAGGTCGATCAGCTAACAAGTATTTATTATTTTGTCTGCGTTTGATATGGACTAGTGTCCTCGATGCAATGTGAATAAAGAAGATTTCCATCCAGAGGAAATATTCAAATTTTTTGTTGAACATGTTGGAAGTATGAATGAAAGAAATGGGGACTAAAAAAAATTTGTTATAAAGTTTCTTGAAGAATAGAAAGTTTCTTGCAGCCTAAAGCCTTCCTACTCAAATTGTGGTCCAGCAGCATGAGTACCACCTGGGAACTTATTAGAAATACAGAATCACGGGTCCTGCAGAGACTTGGGTGAGTCAGAACCTGCATTTTAACAAGATCCGCAGGTATTTTGCGGGCGAGTTACAGTCTGAGACGCACCAGCCTGAAGGTTAGCAGCACGACTTCATGACACTTTAATTTGCCTTGTAATCAGTCTGTAAGTGAGGTGGTGGCAGCACATTTCATACTGTGTTATGTTGAATATTCTCTATATAGATTAATCATAGACATAATCATAATCTTAAAAATGGAAGGTGAGCCCATTTTAGTATAATTTCTGCCTTTACTTTTAATCTATTACTTTCCATAGCTCTTTGTGAAATCCTATAATACATTTCATTTCAATAATAATATTTCAGTGGTAATTTGTCATTATAATGATTAATATTTGCACATTTCATGAACACACACCTGCTTAGTGTACTTTAAAAAAATTCTTGGAGTTTTAAATTAAAAGCATGGGTACAGAAATAATTTGCAGTTTTTAAGTTAAACTCAGTAGTAAGGAAAACTATTTCGTATTTAGCATATTATTTGTTTAGTATGCCCAGTAGGTAAGTTACACTACTCAGTCAAAAGCTGCTCATTTCCAAAGGATTGTTGTGTCCTTGTTAAATTGCTAAATTACATTTTCAATGTTATGAGACTGCTCTTTCATTTATGTAGAAATTAAGATAAAACGACAGACCAGTTTCATAAAATCAAACTGTTAGGTACATTAATTTCAGCAATATTTGAGAACTGTATATTGAATATATTTTGGAGGAGGGACCATATAATAAACTTTGAAGGCATTTTTGAGGTATCAATCATATGTATGCATTTTTGAGGTATCAATCATATATATGCATTTTTAAAATCCAAATAATTCTCTTCTTGTCTTCCTATAGCAATATTATGCCTCTTGAATATCCACTTCGATGATAAAATGGTTTTCTTGGTCTTCCTAAATTGCTGGGGATTGTATTTTGTAATTCAACTGTAGGATCTCTCAAGTATGAGCGTCTGGCCATTAATAATCACCAAGGAGGCCAGAACTTGTGTTCATTTTCCTCCTTCATCGTGGCATAAATGGAATGTAGTTTATTTGTGGTTTATATTAGGTATCCCTCATTAATATGGTTTGATAGTATATATGGCCCCATTTCTTCTTCTGCCTTTGCTCTCTCTGGCCCATCACTTTTCAGAAGAAAAGGGACAACTTACTCATTAAGAATTACTCTGGGGGCTGGCCCGGTGGTATAGTGGTTAAGTTCGCACACTCTGCCTTGGTGGCTTGGAGTTCGCCAGCTGGGATCCCAGGCATGGACCTAGCACCACTTATCAAGCCATGCTGTGGCAGGCATCCCACCTATAAAGTAGAGGAGGATGGGCACAGATGTTAGCTCAGGACCAATCTTCCTCAGCAAAAAGAGGAGGATTGGCGGGGCAGATGTTAGCTCAGGGCTAACCTTCGTAAAAAAAAAAAAAAAACATATTGTTAAAAAAAATAGAATTACTCTGTTGGGGCTGGCCCAGTGACATAGTGGTTAAGTTTGCATGCTCTGCTTTGGTGGCCCAGGGTTCTCAGGCTCAGATCCCAGGCATGGACCCTGGGCGCCAACCTACACACCGCTCATCAAGCCACACTGTGGCAGCATCCCACGTACAAAATAGAGGAAGGTTGGCACAGATGTTAGCTCAGGGACAATCCTCCTCAAGCAAAAAGAAACAAACAAAAGAATTACTCTGTTGGGGTAATCCATGGAGATTGTGAGGGAAGAGTTCAGGTGTGAAAGAGAATGGTCATCCCAGCAGAAGCAAGATCAGAGTTGTTCACTAGTATTTTACTGTTGAAAACGTTTCTGAGTATTAACTGCATTGTAAAGGCCAACATTCTTAATACAGTCTACAAAGCCTGGCATCATCTGGCCCTTTCCTCGCTCACTGTGAAGAAGCTTTAGGACTACTGTTAACTCTTTTATCTTATTTTGCTTTGTGTATGACTAAAGTCTGAAAGAGCTCTGTTGATAAATATAGGGTCTGGCCCTGTGGCCGAGTGGTTAAGGTCGCGCGTTCCGCTTCAGCAGCCCAGGGTTTTGCCGGTTTGTATCCTGGGCGCGGACAGGGCACCACTCATCAGGCCATGCTGAGGGAGCGTCCCACATGCCACAACTAGAAGGACCCACAACTAAAATATAAAACTATATACTGGGGGGATTTGGGGAGAAAAAGCAGGAGAAAAAAAAGAAGAAGATTGGTAAGAGTTGTTAGCTCGGGTGCCAATCTTAAAAAAAAAATAAAAATAAATACAGAATAAAAACCCCAAAACAACAGGAAATAATAACTCCAAATGAGTTATTTTTTGATTGGCTGTGTTTATCTTTTCTTAGTGTTGCATAAAATGTGTGTCTGTTTTTAAGTGAGTATCTCGTTTTATTTATTTATTTATATTTTATTGAGGTTACATTAGTTTATGACATTACATAAATTTCAGGTGTACATCATTATATTTTGGCTTCTGTGTACCTTGCATCGTGTTCACCACCAAAAGTCTAGTTTCCATCTGTCACCATACATATGTGCCCCTTTACCCCTTTTGCCATACCCCCCACCCTCTTTTCCTCTAGTAAGCACTAATCTGCTTTTGTTATCCGTGTGTTAGTTTATCTTCCACATACAAGTGAAATCATACAGTGCTTGTTTTTCTGTCTGGGTTATTTTGTTTAACATAATAAGCAAGCTTCATCCATGTTGTTGCAAATGGGAAGATTTTGTCTTATTTATGGCTGAGTAGTATTCCATCATGTGTGTGTGTATATATATATATACATGTACCACATCTTCTTTATCCATTCATCAGTTGATGGGCACTTGGGTTGCTTCCAAATCTTGACTATTGTGAATAATGCTCTGATGAACATAGGGGTGCATAAAGCTCTTTGAATTGTTGCTTTCACGTTCTTTAGATAAATACTCACTAGTCTGACAGCTGGGTCATATGGTATTTCTATTTTTAATTTTCTGAGAAATCTGCATGCTTTTTCCATAGTGGGTGCTCCAGTTTGCACTCCCACCAGCAGTATATGAGGGTCCCCTTTTCTCCACATCCTCTCCAACATTTGTTATTTTTTTGTCCTGTTAATTATAGCCATTCTGATGGCCGTGAGGTGATATCTTAGTGTAGTTTAGATTTGCATTTCCCTAATAATTAGTGGTGTTGAACATCTTTTCATGTGCCTGTTGGCCATCTGTATACCTTCTTTGGAAAAATCTCTGTTTGTATCTTGTGCCCATTTTTTGATAAGGTTGTTCGTTTTTTTGTTGTTGAGTTGTATGAGTTCTTTATATATTTTGGAAATTAACTCCTCCTTGGATATATGATTTGCAAATATTTTCTCCCAGTTGGTGGGTTGTCTTGTCATTTTGTTCATGGTTTCCTTTGCCTTGCAGAAGCTTTTTAGTCTGATGCAGTCCCATTTGTTTATTTTTGTTTTGTTTTCCTTGTCTGAGTAGACTTTCCTTCCTCCATTGTATATTCTTGGCTTCCTTGTTGAAAATTAGCTGTCCAAATATGTGTGGTTTAATACAGGGCTCTTGATTCTGTTCCCTCGATCTGTGTGTCTGTTTTTGTACCAGGACCATGCCGTTTTGATTACTATAGCTTTGTAGTATATTTTGAAATCAGGGAGTGTGATACCTCCAGTTTTGTTGTTTTTTCTCAGGATTGCTTTGGCTATTCAGTCTTTCATTGTTCCATATACATTTTAGGATTCTTTGTTCTACTTCCGGATTCACTGAAATTTAGTACTTGCTATTAAGTACACCTCAGTGCATTTCCCCAAGCAGTTGCCCCTGCCTGGAATCTTCTTCCTCTTTATAACCATACTAAAACTTTTCCTATCTTTCAAGCCTCAGAAGCTCCAGCAACTCCTCTATGAAGCCTCTCCTAATATCACCAACTAGAAATAATCTTCTGCCTCTGAATTCCCATATCATTTCATCTCATTTATGGTACTTATTATTTTCATCATTTTATTCTAGTTATTTGTGTACAGACCTTATCCCTTTTTCTAGCCTGTAATTTTTATTTATGTTTATATCTCTCTCAATGCCTTGAATTTAGTAATTAAAGAAATATGTGGATAATAATTATAGTAATATTGGGATAATAGACCCTAAAAAAAAGCATATTGTTAAAAAAAAATAGAATTACTCTGTTGGGGCTGGCCCAGTGGCATAGTGGCCAGCTCTCTTCTCTTCCACCTCCAAAAGTGAACTGAACCGAAGCATGAGTTCTCATCTATTTCCTTCTTTGGGTTAAGCATTGCCAGCCCCACTCTGGAAGCCGTTCCTCCAGGGCACCTTAGTGTAAGCGAGTTTAGAAGATCTTTCTGACAACGACTAGAGATTCTAGGGAATGTAGAGATCAGTGCAAAAGTTGGAAAAGGGAACCAAAAAGGAAAGGGAGGCCTTGATGATGATGAGAGGCTGGCGTGTGGAAGACCAGCTTTGCCCAGGGTTTGATGGAGCCATTGGCTTAATCCGGAATCTGATCTTTTTCTTAGAGCCCACCTGCTTCTCCGGAATTTCTCAGTTGTCGTTGGATTGTCTCTATTTGATTTTAAAATTTATTGTAGAGACAAAATTAAAGGCAATTTTAGAAGGGAAAAAATCTCCCTTAATTCTCCTACCTAAACGTGGCTGTTTTCATCTTTTCATGCTCCATTCCAACATTAGGATACACAGAATTTTGTATTCAGTTTTTTCCTGTCGTATTATGTATATAATGTAAGAATGTTATATCTATCTACCTATCTATCTATCTATATGTCTCCTTGTGTCGTTACAAAGTCTTTATAATTGTTACTCTCAATAGTTACATAATATTCCATTGACTATTGATTTATGTATCATACTTTCTTTAAATGTTTCTCAGTAGTTGTGCATTCAAGTTCTTATACTGTTTGCTACTATAGGTAATACAATTATTCATATAATGCTAAGATAAAGTAAATATTGATGCGTATAGCTTTTCTTCACTTGAATTTGTTCCTTAGGATAATTTCCCAGGAATATGATTACTAGGTTAAAGTTTTCGATAGGTATGTCCAAATTCCTTTCTGCAGTGGACATTGCGGTTCTCTTCCTAGCAACCATTTGTTATGTGTGGTGTTAATTCCACCACCACTTACAAGTGTGAACCCTCATTAGTCTTAGCTAACATGGGTAATCCATCCCCTTTGCCATAGTATTTGGTTGAGGTAACCCAGGCCTAAACTATTTAGCACATGGTATTCCCCTGGTCACAGAAATTGGTTCACCCCCAGTCGGAATGAAGCTCAGGACTTCATTCCATGCTTACAAGAGGCAGCTCTCTTTCCCAAGATATTCAGGAGGACATTTAGCCTCATTGCTTTGGCAGCCATTTTGCAGCAATGAGGGGCAGCAGTCTGAGGATGAAGCCAACAAAAAGAAGCAGGCAGAGGTGAAGGAATTACAAAGAAACAGAGCCAGAACCATGATTAAACTGTGCCTTGAATCCTCCTTACCCCTGAACTCTTAGTTACATGATTCAATAAATACCCTTTGTGTAAGTCAATTTGAATTGGACATCTTGTTACTTATAATCAGAAGCATGCTGACATATATTTTTTAAAGGGAGGTCTATCAATTTATAATGTTACTAATTGAACTGAAACTTCTTCATTCAGCATTTTTTCAACTGCTAATTTAATAGGTTTCTTATTATTGTGTTAATTCCTTTTTATTTGAATATTTTTCCATGTTTCCTTCCTATTTTTATTTTCTCATATGAATTGGCTGTTCTTGTCCTTTATCCATTTATATACTCATTCATCCAACACAGTTTTCTTGAATGCCTACTATGAGCCTAGTCGTGATGCCATTTTTATAAATTCACATCAACTCTGCCTTTCACGTTTGATGCGGTTCTTCCCATGGTGGAGTATTCCTCTTATTTTAGTCCTTTTGTTCATTCATTCAGCAAATATTTATTGAGCTCTATTACACGCCAGGTTCGATTTCAGACCCCGGGGATACAGCAGTGAGGAAAATAAATTCCCTGCCATCACAGTCCTTAAATTCTGGTAGGGTCAACAATTAAGAAATAAATAAAGAAGACAATTTATGGTAGGTCAGAGGGTGATAAATGCTACAGTTCAAGAAAAATGATGATCAGTAACAACGACAGAGAGTGCTGTGTGGAGTTGCTATTGCATATATAATGGTAAGAGACACTTCAGCGTGTGGATATCTGGGCGAAGAGCATTTCGGGCAGAGGAAAATAGGAGGCACAAAGGGCCAGAAGAAGGGGCGTGCATGGTAGGTTCAAGGAGGCCAGTATGGCTGGAGCAGAATGAGTAGAGGTGACGAGTTCAGAGAGGAACTAGCAACCCACGTCATATAGATTCTTGCAGGTTATCATAAGGGTTTTTTATTTTATTGTACAGAAGTTTACTTATTTAAATAGTGCAATCATAAAAGTTCATTTCCTTTTAAATTTCTTTTCCTGAAATATATCTTTCCAAAGATATAATACATGTTGTCTTCTAGCTCCTGTTTGTTTTTAACTAACTAACTCGATTTTTACTTAACATTTTAATCCATCCAGAATTCATGGTGCATAATGTACAGTATGTATTCAAACCAAATTTTTGCCCAAAGTGGCTATAGTTATGCTAACACCATTACATAAATATTTCTCCCCCTGTGTTTGATGGTGCTTCTCTCACATTGCATAGTAAATACTTACACATAGGTGATTTATTTCTGGATGGCTTTCCTTTCCTGCTGCTTCTTTTTACTTTTCAAGTTTACATCAGTACCATATTGCTTTGATAATCTTATAATGTGTTCTAATATTTCGTAAGGTTAGTACCTTCTCCTTTTTCTTCCTTTGCAAAATATTCTTTTGATGTTATTGACTTGTTTATTTTTTCTGAATAAATTTTAGAATCATTCTGTTGAAGGTCTCAGCAAGTATGTTGGGATTTAGATGAGGATTTTACCAAATGTGATACACTGTCATTGAAGAGTGGTCTACAACGAGGACTGCAATTTCAGCTGTGGTAGTATATGTCTAACTGAATTCTTCCTTGGTCTAGGGATTGGTTCAAATGGTGAATTTACTTTTTGTGGGAATAAATCAGTATCAATTAACTTGGTTAAACTTTGGGGATTTGAAATTTTTGAATAAGTAATAAGTATTTTATCTGAATTTCTGTGGGGGTTAATGACAGGGGTGGACGTGGCACCCCATAATGCAAAATTGAGGATGCCGTCATTCATTCATTCGACAAATATTTGTTGAATGCCTCCTGTGTGTGCTAGGTTCTGGGAGCACAACAGTGGATAAAACAGACCAAAATTCCTGCCCTCATGGAGCTCACAGTCTAATCCTGGAGCGTTTAATAATCAATGCTAACAATTGAAATACTTGCTCTCAGGCTGCAGTAGATTTTACCGAGAAATGCTAGCAGATTGCTTGTCCATAATTTAGTGTGCTTTCTGCTTGTTTTATTTGGAACTGATTCTGAGGTTTTGCCAAGGATGGCTGGGAATGACTTGTAATGATATTGGGTACTATCCAGAGTGTAATGTGAACATGGAACTGTCGTCAAAATATGCTGCCTCTGCACCTGGATTGCAGCTGTACCCATGAATCTTTATTCTGAGAGGAATGGGTTTCTCATTTGGCTTTAGATGAGTTTTGTGATCTCACGCTCAGTGACCGAGGCAATATTGTGAATGTTGCATTAGGCCTATGAAACTTGTTTAACTTGAACCGCTTGGCATATTTTCCCTAACTGTTTTTAATATTTGATTTGGTTCTTTAGTCTGATATTCTTGATTGACTATTTTTATCTTCTAGGGATTTGGGGGAAGTTGAAAACAAAGGACAGAATGCAAAGGCAAATATTAAAAGCCTTTATGGAAGGGACTTGAAGTACAGATGGCATCGGTATGTAGTGGTAGCTGGCATGAGGACGTGGGAAGGTTGCGAGAAGATGGCAAAGTACAAAGTAAGGTAGATGAAGATTTGCAGCAATCTCCAGGTCACCGCTGAAGTTAGACTCAGCCTAAAAATTAATTAGGGCATACTCAGTGGTCTGAAAGAATTCCTCTTGGCCTGGATCTAATCTGAGCAGTTTGGATTTCTCAAAAACAACAGTTGTGGTAGAGCAGCTGTTATTTTCCATCTGAGACTCTCCACAGGACAAACCCTGTGCCCTGGCCTTGGCCGGTTTTCGTTAGCGGGCTGGAGCCTCTGGAAGAGAACGCAATCTTGGGTCTTGGGATTGGGAAGAGTACTGAGCTTGACACTCTGGTGCTTTAACAGCGGCTTGCAAAAGGGCATTTTGCGGGGAGGGGATGTTGGAAGAGGCAATAAGAAAAGTCCAAGAAGAAGGAAGGGGGCGGGGAATCAGCGGTAAAATTGCCTGTGACAAAAGGATAAGCAATTGGATCAGTGCAGAAAAATATGAAAGAAGTAACCGTGGGGTTCTGGCAGAGGAGGCTGAGTTGAACCTATAATAATTGCTAACAGTGTGTTAGCCACCTTATATGTATCTCATTTAATCTTCACAACAGTTCTATGGGGAGAGTTACTATTATTACCCGATTTTACAAATAAGGAAACTAAGGTACAGAGAAGTGAAGTAATTTCTCCAAAGTTACCCAGGTAGTAAGTGGCAAAGCTGGGATTCTAGTCTATACTAGGTGTTGAGTCCCTGCTCTTAACCGTGACACTACACGGTCTTTTTCAGGTTGTGTGAAAAGAGCCAGAGCAGGATTTTGACATCATCCAAGGCCAAATTGTTTTCTTTTGTTGTAGTTATTATTACTGTGTTTGGTGTATGAGGATTTATTTTGTGGGATGCTTTAAGCCCCTTGGGGTTCCTCCTTGAGTGAAGGCTAAGTTTGCTCTTTTTTTCAGACTGCCCAGTAGAGAACAGTTGGATCTCTGAGCCAATTCCATGATTAAATCCATGATCGCTGGGCTAGCCCATGCCTTTAATGCTCTATGTGTTTTATTTGTGAACCCCTTCCATGCTCGCAGGAGCCCAGAGTGTGCAGGGGGAATGACTGTTTGGGAGTGACTTAATGAGCTTCCATGGCCTCCCTCAATATAAAAGCAATAGGTTTATAAAGCAAAAAGAAAGGTGGGAATGTTAGAGGTGATTAGAAAAAGGGAGATATGAGTTGTGAGAAGAGGAAGACTTGAGAAAAGATGAAGAAAGCAGGAGCAGCCTGGTGGCATAGTGGTTGAGTTCACATGCTCTCCTTCAGAGTTCACGGGTTCGGATCCTGGGTGCGGACCTACACACCGCTCATCAAGTCATGCTGTAACAGTGTCCCACATACAAAATAGAAGAAGGTGGCACAGAAGTTAGCTCAGGGCCAATCCTCTTCACACACACACACACACACACACACAAAGCCACAAGGGCCTTTGGGTTACATTCTTGTCTCTTAGAGGAGAGGGAGCTGAGTGTGGGCGAACGTCCTAACAGGGCCGAGTACAAAGTTCTTCCTGTGTTCTGATGAGCTCTGGCATGAATTTACCAGGAGAGAAACTAGAGCTATAGAACTCTTTATATTGTCGACAAGGTTTGGAGAAGACACCCCTAATGTTCTTTGAGGTATTTCTCTTAAGGCTGTCAAGTAAAATACATTAATTAAAAATACTCAAAGATTTTCCTTTCATAAGCAAGATAGATTCTCTGCATCTCTGGAGTTACTTTTACTCTGGAATGTGGTCCTAAAAACTAACAAATTGATTAAAGGAGAATTTATATCCTTACAACATTTAGGGTTTCCATCTATGAACATGCATGTATTCCATTTACTGAATTCATCTTTTATGTCTCCTAAAAGGAAAACCTCTATGTCTGTTAATTGAATTAAGCCTAGAACCCTCAACTCTTGTCCTCGACAATTGTCTTTTCCTAGGGGCAGCTGAGAGCATGGAGTCTGAAGTTGGACAAAGCTGTGTTTCTATTCGACCTCTGCCATTTCCCTTGCTGTGTAATTTTGGGTACATCACCACACTTCTCTGGGCTTCAGTTTTCTCACCTGTAAATTGGGGTTAATAAAAGTGCCTACTTCATCAGTTTGTTGAGAGGGTTGAACAAGATAGTGTATGTAAAGCAGTGCCTAGTGCAAGCACTCAATTATTAATAATTACCGGCAACCCCACTTATGCCTGCCTGTGAAAAAAGAGGTCCTGCTCTCCCATCAGTACTTCAGTCTAAATGTAGACACATTAACCTTTCCTGAGTATCCTCCAGCATAGTTGAGGTAAGGCTGGAACATTTAGCAAATTGTTCTAAAGACTAAGGAGTCACAACAACAGATAAATAAACACAGAGAATGATGTGAAACCAGGTCACTGTACTTTACAATATAAGGCTTGCTTTTCAGAGCCCCATCTTATCTTCGGTTCTCATCTACTTCCACAAAGTGGGTACCATTTTAGCAACCCACCACCCAGAAGCATAAGATGAGAACTTCTGAACCCTATGACATCTGAATCCAAGAGTGTTGGACTTAGAGAAAGACAAGCAGTTCATTTCCTTGCATATCCAAGACCTGCCTTAGTTTCATATTCTTGTCTTTTTGCCCAGAGGATTGATAATCTGAATAACCACTGTTTTCCAGGGAGACTCCATCCATGCTTTGCCTTTCCCTACAGCCATAACTTGACGGTAATATTAGAAAATAACACAAAAGTATCAGCATTCATACGAAAAACACATATATGGTTGAGGGTGGGGACTTTTTGTTATATCTTGCAATAGTTTTATAGTTTTCTTTATATGGATAATATAACATGTTTATTCTTAAGTTCCTTGTATTTTGTATGTTCTATTGTAATTTAATATTTATACCTTCTTTTTCGTATCTTATTGAATTGATCAGAAATTCTAAAACAATATTAAAAATGATAGAAGATATCTTTGTTTTTCTTTTTTTAAAAAAAGAAATATTGTTAATATTCTTCATTAAGTATTCTTTTGCTTCATGTTTAAAATCGATGTTCTTTATCACATTATCCTTATCATTTTTATTTATATCCTTATCGTATTTATCCTTCCATTCCTAATTTTACAGAATGTGTATTAAATGTTATGATTTGCTCTTCTGGATATCTCTTGGCAATGATTCTCGATCCATCTGGCACACATTTATTAAGCTTCTCCTATGTGTCAGATACCGTACAAGGGTGCTAGAGAGGCAAAGATGAATAGCACTACAGACTAGTCAGAAGAAGGACAAGATGCCAACTATTAGAATACAGTGTGATAAATGCTAAAACAGACTTAGAGTTCAGTTGAACCCAGAGCTTCCCAACTGATGCACCTGGCAGATTGGGTCTGGGTCGCAGGCAGAGCTGATATTCAGCTCATACAAAACCATACAACACCAACAGCCCATTCAAAATATTGAAATACTTCCACAGTAAATTACTATTGCCCTGAGCACCCTGAGTGCTCCCTCACTGACCCTGCTATTCCCTGGGACCTCCCCCTCCAGACCTCCTGAGAATCCACCTACTAAAGGGGTAACACCTGGTACAGCATGGGGCCACCAGGACCTTGATCTAACACTACTGCCCAACCTCGATTGTACATTCTGATTGGTCAATTCCTGTGCCTTACCGCTTGATAAATACTGTGAATAGCACCCTTGGTTATAGATGTGCCAATCAATATATCAATCATTTCAGCTCTCAGGGTGGCCAATGGGCTTGGGACAGCCAGAAATGTCTTCTCCCTTCCTCCAGCCAGGAGCAGCCTCATTTTCACATCCCAGTGGCTCATACAAATATCTTCATTTTCTATGTAGGCCATGAAAAAGTTAGGAAGCACAGATTTAACCTGTAGATAGTATTATACTAACAGACTGCCTGAGGCTCAACCATTGTTTCTTTCCTGGAATCAATTCTTTGTGATTGTGATGTTTTGCTCCTATCAAGCTTTGCTAAATTATGTTTGCTAGTGTCTTAGCTAAAGTTTTTATACATATTTCAGAGTTTATATTGGCCTCTGATTTTCATCTTTTATTTTATCTTTATCAGGTTTTGGATCAGGGCCACATTTGTTTCATGGAATGAATTAGGTACATCCTAACTTTTTCTATATTTTCTTCCTTGAAGATTTTTTTTAAAAGATTTTATTTTTCCTTTTCCTCCCCAAAGCCCCCTGGTACATAGTTGTATATTTTTAGTTGTGGGTCCCTCTGGTTGTGCTATGTGGGACGCTGCCTCAGCATGGCCCAATGAGCGGTGCCATGTCTGTGCCCAGGATCAGAACCGGTGAAACCCTGGGCTGCCGAAGCACAGCATGCGAACTTAACCACTTGGCCACGGGGCCGGCCCCTTCCTTGAAGATTTGAAACTATTTGTCATTAGGTTTAGGGAACTTGTGTAACAGTTTCTCAATTTATTCCTCAGTTATTAATTTATTCATATTTTCTACTTGTAATATGAATTTTAATATTTTATATTTTTCAGAAAAAAGCATCCATTGCATTATATTTTAAAAATTTATTAACATACAATTTGCATAGAATTTCCTTACAATTAAAAAAATATTGTTTATACTGGTTGTTATACACCCTTTCTCATTTCTAATTTTACGTGTTTTTCTTACACAGGTTTGCCAGAGGTTTATCTACTTTATTAGCCCTTTCAAGCAACCAGCTCTTGAATTTATTTATTAATTCCACTGTTTTTGCATCCTCTAATTTATTTATTTGGCTTTTATGTTTATTATTTCCTTCCTCCTATTTTCCTGTGCAATTTTTTTGCTCTTTTTCTAAAATGTTAAGCTCAGTGTTTATTTCATTGGCCTTAAATTTTAATAGCGAGAGGTAAAGACGATGCCATTGTACGTCTGTCAAAAGCCCCTTTCCCTGAGCTAGATAGATGTTGGAAGAAATGGAAAATGGGGACTGCTAGGCGCCCAAAGCCAGAAAGAAGAGTGTGGCAGTGAATGTCTTTTCCACAACAAGGCCAGCACTTCAACATTTTCCCAAAAGCGTTTCTCCACAGTGGGGCAGTAGGGAGCAGGAAGTGTTGGACCTAGCTTTCAAGAGAGGAAAAGCTACATATTCTGCTGTGCTCTGAAACCTGTGTGTATTTTCTGCTGGGGGCCCCCCACCCAGCCTGTCTGCTGTGGGTGCAGAGGGTGGGCTTGTAGTTCTTGTTCTCCGGTGTTTGCTGCTTCTGAGTTCTGCTTTCCTTCCTGCTTGCCACACTAGTTGGAAAGTTCAGCTCTCCAGACTGCTGTTTTAGCCAAGCTAAAATTGTCTGACTCCCTCCAGGGGTCAGGCAGATGAACCCTCTGAGCTTTGAGCTCAAGCTGGGACGTGGCTGCTGCCACTGTCACCACCACTCCCTCCTCTTATCTGACTCCAGGGTTTTAGCCTTAGAGGCTCAAGGCACAGAATGGCTGCCTCATGGTCCCAGGAGGAGTTGAAGGAGGCGGCTTGCGTGCTTAAATTGTTTTAGAGATGTGTGCGGAGGAGGAAGAAGAGTAAAAATGGGAGTAGGTTCCAAAGAAAGGGGTTCCCGGGGAGAAGAGGAGCAGGTGCAGGGGAGGCCCACATTTTCTTCCCACGGCCCAGGGATCCTGCCTCTAAGTATCTCCCTTCCAACATTTGTTTCTTCCACCCTCGTTCTTGTTATGAATCAGTAGGGGGCAGCAGTCCCAATCCTAAGTGTAGGTACAAGAGGAGGTGCCCCATGCTTACAAATCCCTGTGAGACCTGACATCTACCGCTCACCCCTTCTCTCCCTGTGTTCCACCCACACTAGCCCTCTTTTCGATCCTTAAATGTGCTACTTTCCCACCTCCTGGCCTTTGTACCTTCTGGTCCCTCTGCCTGGAACATGCTTCCTATGGCTCTTCTCACGGCTGGCTCTTTCTCATCATTTAGGTCTCAGCTCAAATGAATTGCCACCTACTTAGAGACGCCTTCCCTGACCACCCTAGCCTCACAAACCACTGCCTACTCCCACCCACAAGCTGGTTTTAGTCCCATTTTCTTGCTTTATTTTCTTCATAGAAAATCTCGCTTATGTGCTTAGCATATAGTATACACTCCATAGATCCGTTTTGAAGGAATGAATGAACCAATGTGCCAAGCATTATGCTAAGTGCTGGTGGGAGGGAGGGAGGAAGCTCATAGCACAGTGAGAGAGAAAGATATATAAAAGAACAATTATTAAATAATGGGAGGCATATGTTCTGTACCACCATAGGCCATGCCTCTGCGTTCAGAAAGGCCTGATTTGAAATCTTGGCTCCATCATTTAGTCGATGCATAACTTTGGGTGTTTGCTGAATCTCTCTGTGCCTCAATTTCCTCATTTGTAAAATGAGGATAGTAATATTAAAAAATCATAATAATGCTTATCCCATGGAATTATGAACATTATATGAGATCACATGTATAAAAGGTCAATACAGTGTTCAATAAATGGGAATTATTATTATTGAAGCCATAGAGTGATAGAGAGAGAGAGACAGAGAGACAGATGGAGAGCGAGAGTGTGCTGTGATTCCAAATTGCTTTGTTGCTTTCGCCCACCTTTGGCTCTGGTTGCTCTAATGGAGAGCAGTCCAGACCTAGAAGGAGCCACAGTGATGTTCATTAATATCAAGCCCACCCAGAATAGCCCGGACCTGGCCGATGGGGCTGGGAAGCGCTTTTCTGAGAGGGAGTGGTGCCTCCTACTTCCTGTCCCATCTTGCAAAGCCAGGCCAGCGTAGGGAAATTAATTCAGGTCTTTAAATGCTGATAAATGCACAGCACTTACTGCTAATATTTCAATCAAGTGTCAGGATAGGACTGATTAAAAGCAAATTCAAAAGCTTCAGTTGGTGGAGCCTGCAGTCCTTAACTATTCTAATGTAAAGCATCATTTTAATTTTTTGTTTATTTGACCCCAGTAAATGCCACATTGCTAATGCTTTAAGAGAAAAAAAGCACTATTTTGTACAGTGCCATTTTGCATTAATCTGAGAGAAATGTTTTTTTGTTTTTTTGGTTTTTTTTTTTTTGAGGAAGATTAGCCCTGAGCTAACATCTGCCGCCAATCCTCCTCTTTTTGCTGAGGAAGACTGGCCCTGAGCTAACATCCGTGCCCATCTTCCTCCACTTTATATGTGGGACGCCTGCCACAGCATGGCTTGACAAGTGGTGCCATGTCCACACCCAGGATCCGAACCGGCAAACCCCGGGCTGCCGAAGGGGAGCTCGTGCACTTAACTGCTGCGCCACCGGGCCGGCCCAAGAAATGTATTTTTAATGCATGTGCATCCTTTCGGCTCTCCTTCATAATTATAGGACTAATTAAACATATACTTGTAAGCAATCAGTGTCAGAGCTGAAAGGGATTGTAGGGATTATTCAGATGAACCCTTCATTTTGTAGAGGAAAAACTGAGGCCTAGCATCTTGCTTGCAGACATTAGGCTTGAAGAAAGCAGTGTTTTAGAAAATTTAGTCTGGTAGCACAGCAGAAAACCCCTCATTGTTCTGCTACCAATTGAGCCTCCACTTTTCTCTTTTGGGCCGGCCCCTCATGTTCCCATTCATTAATTCAACAAAGTAATAGTGGCTACTGTGGGCCACATACTCTGCTAGGTGCTGGGTATGAGCAGTATACACACGTGGCCCCAGTGGTTGGTCAGCTGGCTGTCTAGGAGAAAGACAGACAAAAAGACAAGCAGCAGGGGAAGTACAGGACATTGGGGGAGCCCCTAGGAAGCCTACCTAAGCCAGACTGGAGAGGGGGGGAGATGGGAAAGGGCTGTCATCAAAGGCTTCTGGGAGGAAATCTCATCTTTCCATCTAAACTAGAGAGCTAAAGTTTGGGTGGAAGTTAGCCAGGCAAGTCAGGGGTGGAGAGGAGCTACGTGTTCCTGACAGAGGGGATACCAGGTACAAAGGTGAAGCAATGAAAGAGAATATGATGTGGCCATAGCAAGCAATGAAGTACTGATACATGCTCCCACGTGGAGGAACCCTGAAGACACTATGCTAAGTGAAAGAAGTCAGACACAAAGGCCACATATTGTATGATTCCACTTACAGGGAAAGTCCAGAATAGGTAAATCCCTGGAGACAGAAAATAGATTGATTAGTGGTTTCCTAAAGCTGGGGCAGGTGGGGAGAGGGCTGGGGAGTGATGGCTAAGGGTGTGGGGCTTCTTTTCGGAGTGATAAAAATGTTCTAAAATTGGGTGTGGTGATGGATACACTATTCTGTGAATATGCTAGAAGCCATTGAATTGTACACACATGAAAAAGAGAATGTGTCTTGCCGTAGAAACTGAAAGACATATGATGTAGTTGAAGAGACAGTATTACTACTAAAAGCTAACATTTATAGAGCACTATTTGAATCCCATGCATACATTACAAAAATATTCACAGCAAACCTAGAAGGTAGGTACTGTAATTACTACGTTTTACAGATGAGAAAGCTAAGACACAGGGAGGTTAACTTGCTCAAAGTTACATGGTTACTAAAAGTGGTAAACTGAGATTTGAACCCAGCCAGTCTTGCTCCCCAGTCTAACAGTTACACTTTACTGAAAAGCAAGATGTGATCATGAAAGGCCTTAGAAACCATGTTAAAGAGTTTAATTTTTTATTGAGATCCTTTTGAAGTGTTTTAAGCAGAGGTGATAAGATCAGATCTGAGTTGGAAAAGGTCGATTGCATTCTTGTTGCTATGTGACCAAATAGATTAGTGGGGAGTGGAAGATCAGAGGCAGAGAGTTCTATAAAGAGTTGATCTGAACTTAGGGGCCTGAAGTAAGAATGGCAGTGGCAATGGGGATGAAGAGAAGGAGATCGATTTTAGAACTATTTAGGAGAATTAAGTGATAGGACTTGATGATTGACTGAATGTGGAAAGGGAGAGAGAAGGAGTGGGGGCTGACTCCCAGGATTTTCACTTGGGCAGCTGGGTTGATGGTGATGCTGTTTTCTGAGACCACGGAAAGAGGATGAATTCAGATTTGGGCGTGTTGAGCACAAGTTCAAGTTGAAATGTTGAGTAGGAAGTTGGATATTAAGGTCCTAAACCAAGAGGACAGACCGCACTAGAAATACAGATTTGGGAGTTAGCAGCCTACAGACGGTATTTGAAGCCACGGGAGTAGGTCAGGGTCCTCAGGATGATGTGTGAAGTGAGGAGGGAGGGCCTGGGGCACAGCCTCAATGTACAGCACTATTTAAGGATTGACAGATTTGAGGAGACTGAGCTGGAGGAGCCATAGAGGTAGAACCAAACCCAGGAGGATATGGTATTGCAGAAGCCAAACGAACAGAATGCTTCGAGGACAAGGGAGGGTCAACTGTGTCAGACACATCTGAGAGCTAATGACAGAAAAGTGCCCATCGGGTTTTGCAATGGGGAGGTGAGTGCAATTTCACCTTGCGTTGGTGAGTGCAATTTCAGTGGAGTGTGGGGAGAGAAAGACTGATTATAGTCATTGAGAGAGTGATTCATGAGAAGCTTGCATTTTCCTTTTTTCACCGATCCTACTAGCTGATTTTTCTACTTGAGTTCCTCTCTGCCTAGGCCAGTCTCTCCAGCCCTTTACCGTACCCTAATTTTGGTAGCTCCTATTGGATACTCAGGCTTCTTTCCCTTTAAAGCTCCATTTTGCTTTAAGGGTTTTACTGGTGATAACTAAATGGAAACAGGCAGAAGATAAGAAAAGAAAATCTGGGGAAGTGATTTAAGGCTTCTAGAAATCTGATCACTTTCTGATCATGGTTATTTCCTAGACCAGTATTTTCCAATTTCCTGCAGATATTATATGATAAAAGGGTTCTATAATGAAGCATGTTTCTTTACTATCTGACATTTGAGAGCTGTGCTAGCACACATTGTGAATCTGTGGGTGCACTGAGTGTAGAAGCAATCATGCAATGTTTCTCAAACTTATTTGATCATGGAACCCTTTTGTTGAGAAGCATTCAGAGGATTAGTTTTCCACAGAAGATACTTTGGGAAACTCTACCCCTGTTTATAATCCCGAATACACTTTTCAGATGGTTCTAGAAGTTTTAAAGCCCTCTCCCTATTACTCTGCCACTCCTGAGGGGGGAGCTCATGCTCCTTCACCATCTCTTCAAAGTCTACATCCTCTTACTCTTACCATCACCCAGGTAGAGCCTGACATGGAGGTACATGCAGGATTGAAGAGATTGGAGGACGGAAATCCAGCTAGGGAGCCAGTGCAGATGTCCAGCACTTCATTTATTTATTCATCCATCTATTCATTCAGTGATTTATTGAGTGCCTACTTTGCGCCAGACACTGTGCATTGTCCTGGGGATGTCAATGAATTTAAAAGCAAAAACCAAAAAAATCCAAAAAATAAAAACCTGCTCTCATGGAGCTTACACTCATAGTAGGGGTAAGAGACCGTCAACAAGTAGATAAAAATCTAGAGTGATTTTAGGCATGAAGGGATCAACTCCTAAGCCAAGTAAGGTAGAGGAAATAGGAATGGATTAGCTAAGTTTCAAGAGTGGGTTTAGGGAATAGGGAGAGAAAATTTCAGTTTTGTAAAAGCTCAATGAATGAGGAACCCAGTCCAGAACTAGGTATCCTCAGTCCTTTTTGGCTTACACTTTTCTTCCTCAGAGAAGCTTTGGGCAGCTGTTTCTCTGCCTATTTATAAGACCAATTGGATTTCTTCGCATCTATTGCCTGGGTAAGGATGTCAGGGAAAGCATAGAACATTCTGAAGGGCATCAAAGAGCTAGTTTTAGACTCCTAACGTGACACAAGTTGAATAATAGTAACTCGTCCTGTGCTTTGTATTTTTCAAAATGCTTTTTCATCAAGGCTATGATTTTTTGCCTCCATGGTATAGAAAAGGAAATTGAGGCTCAGCAACTGACTTGCCGTAGATAGTATAGCTGTTCAATATTAAGGCTGGGACTTGAATTCAAGTCTTTGGCTGGCAGAATATCCACATGTTGGTTAAATTATTGCTGGTTTTTCAGTTCTCATGCTCATGGACACGTCTGGATTACCCTGTGTATGTGTGAGTGGGGGAGGGAAGAGCAGAGAGGAAGAGGTTGGGATAATGATTAACTCTTCTTAGGGGAAAAATGGTCCCTGTTAATGTTTTTGGATTGAATGAAAGAGTTTTCAGGGCAAGGGCCAAGTAGCGATTAGATCTTTTTCCCTCCAAGTAATCCCCATTCAGGGCCGCATAAATTGAAATCTTAGGGGAGGAACTGTGAAGCAACAAGCCCTTTAGTCTCCCTCCCAACTAGTCAGACCCTTTGAATGAGAGAATTTGGATGGAGTTTGTGGGAAGGCTTGGGTTTTTAGCTTAAAGGCAGACATAATGAACTTGAAGAAGGCTCAGAGGAGATGATGAAAGGATTGGAGAATACAACTTGAATTTAAAAGGTCGAAGGGATTGGAATTGTTCTGTTTGAGACCTGCCTACCTCTCACATCACCTCTCATCACTTCCTGCTTTCCACTTTGTGATTCTGTGATGCTGAAATGCTTATAACATTTCACATCCCGCCCCATACTTCTATGGTATTTCCTGCTGTCGTGCAGGTATATCATGCTGTCCAACCTGCTCAAAACACTCCTTTCTCCACATATTCATCCTTTGCTAAGAGGCAGCACTTACTGAGCTCTTACTTGGTATCTAGCACAGTACTAAATAGTTTAGATGCAGTAGTTCATTTAATCCTCATGGAAACCTTCTGAGGTGGATACTGTTACCTCCATTTTACATACAAGTGAACAAGGCTCGGAGAAGTACACTAACTTGCTCAAGACCACACAGCTAGTAAGAAGAACCAAGATTTGAATCCAGATATTTCTGATTCCAGAGTCTGACTTCTTATGTTAGTCTGGGTCCTCTGAGAAGCAGAAGCCAAGACCTGATTAAATGTGCAAGGATTTCATTAGGGGAGACATCAGTATGAGAGAAATTGGGGAGGTTGCTGGAGAAGGCTGAGAATGCCATCAGACTGAGATGTAAAGCTGACGCCTGGTGAAGAGAGAGGGAAGAAAGGTTGGGTAGGCACACCCTAGGTTGCTGTGAAGTGAAAGAAAGTTTCAGTAGGTCCTTCGCCAAGTCATTGAGCCAAAGTCTGCTCTCAGTGGAGTCCTCCATCTCCCCACAACAGGCGTGCCTTTGTACCCCTGCTGTGCTTAATCCTTTGGCTAGAAGCAGCCCAAGGGAAGTTCAGCCTTGTGCACACTCGGTGATGAATTTCAGAACACAGCACCTTGGCCCTGGATCAAAATATACTCCTCATAGATCAGTGGTTCTCAACTGGGTTGATTTTGTCCCTCCAGGGGACATTTGGCAAAATCTGGAGACATTTTGGATAGTCACAAATCGGGGGAGGGTGCTCCTGACATCTAGTGAGCAGAGGCCACGGATGTTGCTCAACATCCTACAGTGTACAGGACAGCCCCCACAAACAAATCTGGTCCAAAATATCAATAGCGCCAAGGTTGAGAAACACTGCCGTAGTTGGAGGCCTGAAAGGGGCATTCTCGTGGCCACTGCAGTTCTCCACCATATTGCCTTGACTGGGACGCTTTCTCTGCCTTGCCCAATTACACTCACTCCATTAGATGCCCCTCCTCTCTTGCTCTCACAGCACTCTGCATACATCCATCATAGTGCGTATCAAACTGCATTATTATTACATGTTTACGTAACTGTCTTCCTCTATGGACTGTGAGAATTTTGAAGGCAGGAGCTTTCTCTTACTTTTCTTTGTATCCCTTGCACCCAGCATAGGGCCTGACACCTAGTAAATGTTTACTAAATGAATGAAGGTGAGAGAAGGCTCTGAAGCACTTTAATAGCAAATATTCAGTATATGACAGGCTGTCACAGAGCTCCTTTTCAGGACCCATCTACCCTAGTGACTCTCATAACTCTCTGCTTAATGCCCACCAGTATAGCAAATTCCCTTCTGAACATTTTTACTTGAGTATCCCATAGTAGCTCAAGCTCAACATGTCAGTAAAAAGCATATGGTCCCCCCAACCTGATTGTCTTCTGATGTTCCCTTTATCTGTGAACGGCCCCATAATTTATCCTATCATTGAAACTAGAAACTCGGGAGTCACATCTTTTTCTTCATCCTCCTAACATCCCTAAATCACTAAATCCTAAGGATTTGACTTGTCTTAGTGTCTCTCAAATTGTCCTCCTTCACTCCATTCCCGCTGCCATTGCCTTAACAATGGCTCTTATCACTTCTCTCCTGGGTGATTGCAAGAGTTTCCTAACTCATCACCCTGCTTCCAGTCTTGCCACACATCCCCTCCAAATTTACACTCTACACTGCTGCCAGGGTGATACTCTTAACACACATCTGAGTATATTATCCTCTTGCTTGAAATCCTTCAAGGGCTTCTTGTGATTTTCAGGATAAAGTCCAAACTTCTTATCATAGCACACATGACTTCCATGACCTGGACCCCTGCCTGGCTTTCCAATCTCGTCTCCTATCACTTCCTCACACATACCTTTGGCTCTAACTGAATGTTTCTCAACCGGGGGTTGTTTTGCTCCCTAGAGAACATCTGGCAATGTCTGGAGACATTTTCGCTTGTCACAACTCAGGGAAGTGAGGTGCTACTGGCATCTAGTGGGTAGAATCCAGGGTACTGCTGTTAAACGCTCTGCAGTACACAGGACGGTATCCCAAAACAACGAATTATCCAGCCCAAAATGTCAGTAGTAACTTATAGTTACTACTGTAAGTTACAACTCTGTCAGCTACTTATAGTTCCTTGGAAGCATCTTGCTGGTTTCACGAGTCTGTGCCTAAAACATCCCTGGAATGTCTTTCTCTCCCTTTTTCATCTGGCTAACTCCCACTTGTCCTACAGAACTCGATTTAATTCTCACCTCTTCTGAGAAGCCTTTCCTGACCTCCCAGTCTAAATCAGACATCCCTCCTTTTTGCTCCCACGGCCCTCAGAGCCTCCCTTCTCATAGCACTTATTAGATAGATTGCAATTGTTTTATTGTCTATTCCCTGGAGGGACTAAACTCCTTGACAGCAGGGAACACAGTTAATTCACATTTGTATCCCCTGTACTTGGCACATGGTACCTGTGCCAGTACATGTTTGAATACATGAATGAATGGCTACAGGATGCAAACAAATGACTTCTCAGATCCACAAAAGAGTAGAAGTTGTTGCTTGTCTTCACTCTCACCACTGGTCTTTCTTTAGGGAGATGCCTAAAATATATACTGTGATGTTGGCCCAGTCAATTGATTAGAAGTCAATCTAGAAAGGATTCCTTTGTTTATCCATCAATATTTTATTGGTTACCTACTACGTACCAGACACTGAGCTAGACACTGAGGACCCAGCACTGAATAAGAGTTTATAAGTTGCCTCAAGAAACTTACAGATCTAGCAGGTTATAGAAGTTCGACTGAAATCTAGTTAGCCTAAGTAGACCACCTTGGGGAATCAGTTAAGGGCCTGGAAATAAAATCTATTAGAAAATTAGAGTGCTTCCCAGTCTAGTTTGATTTGCTTGCAGTAAATTGACCACCTTGCAAATCCTTGGTGTAACAGGCATGTCCTTCCCCTGAGCAATACACAGAGTATAAATGCAGCTAAACTTGCTCTGTTTCTGGCCGTGACTCTCCAGCCAGAGGAAAGACTCTATCTGCAAGGAAGAAAGAAGATTACTCATCTGAATAAGCTGCAAATAAGTGGAGACCACCCACTTCCTTAATTGACTTTGTATAAAGAAAATGAAAAGCTCATTACCCATCTTGTCAGTTGCCCCACATCTCTGGAGCTGGGGCAGCAATCGAATAATGAAAAGCTCACTAGTGCAGAAACAGTTAATATTAACTTTGGCACTGTGTGTCAAGCGAGGTTTGGATCTGTTATCTCTTTCCTAAGAGTCTCTAAAACTCAACAACAACATTAAGATATCCAAATGCAAAGGAGGAAATCTCTATGTTTTTTTAAGTGGGTCTATTGATACTCTTTCGAATTATTTGAGTAGCTTTGGGCTGAACTAATGCTGGGAAAAGATTTATTTTGACCACAATTGGAAAAATGCTGCGGGAAAGGTAAAGTGCTAAACTCCAGTATAGGAGAGATTGGGAAGGACAGTACCCTCCTCTAAACGCCACAGAAATTTCCATCTGAGATAGCCTTGAGAGTTAATATGGAGTCTTTGGGCAGCAGAGGAAACCCCCCCATCTCATCCATTTAACTAATATTTATTGAGCACCTACCATACATCAGGCCCCATGCTGGGTGCAGTGGGGGGAGGGTGGACAAAAATCCCTGACCTGATGGAGATTATATACTATTGGGTAAACATTTGGTGAATAAAGGTAAGCTGCTCTGCCTGTATGTGAGAATGCCTACTGGGCTTATGTTCAGCCTCTCCACCTCCCCCAGCATCCACTTCCCCAGGAAGGTCTGTCAAGTAGAGATGTTGAGTTCCTTTACAGATTCTGCAACTTTGGGGGAACTGGACTAGATGGATATATCAAATCATTGATGAAACTCTCTTGACCCTTAGGTGCAGTTTGAGTTTTTCCCTAAATACCTACCTTGCCTTCCAGGACTTTGAGGCTGTAAATGAGTCATTCTGGTGCTCAGGATCCATAATTAAGCGCCTCTGTTTGTATGTTCGAATCTTGAGGGTGCCCCTTGGGCATTTGGAGAACATTTAGCACACTCAGCAGCCTCTGCAACAGAAGCCAAAGTGGCAGCGGGAGTGCATTCCATAAAAACAGCTCTCTTCCTAGAGCCCATAATTAGAGTGTGTTAACTACATCCTCTTTGCATCTGGTACACAGCAATTCAAGGGTGACAGAGGCAAAATGGAAATAGGACCCATAAAAATGTTCTGCTATCTGTAAAGGTACGAAATTGGCCTTTATTCTTACTTGTCCACTGGAAGTCAGGTTTTTTTCCTGCCCCAGATTCGACACCTATGGAAGCCACACTATTTTCAGAGTGAGGCATTTTTTGTAAAACACCACAGTTCCTGGCACATCATGAGAGTTCAAAACATGACAGCTATCATCATCATCAGCAGCAGCAGCAGCAGCATCACGGTCATATTAGCACTTCACTGTCTTACAAAGAATGAGGTACTGTAGAAGAAACACTGGACTGAGAGGAGTTCAGGTCTGTGATCTGGTTTCATCACTAAATAGTCAAGGGGTCTTTGGGAAGCTCACTTAGTGTGCAGACTGAGATGACTCGGATGGCATGATAAGAAGTAGTCTTTGGCAATATGGAATAAGGAGGCAGGAGGAAGTGGAGGGAATCATAAGTGGAGCAGACTGTGGCTAAGGAGGAAATAATCCAGTTGCATAGTGTTCCCAGATATCCAGATCTGCTCTTCACCCTGCTCTATGCCACGGGAGGCTGACCCATATTGGTTGCATTAATGGGCTCCCTTGCCTCCTGACTTCTGGTTGTGTTTGGCAGCAATTGGAGATTGGAGGGTGGGAGGAGAGCGAAGTTGGAGTATTTATTCCCCAGGCTCTCTCTTGATGGGCTGAGTACTGGCAATGGCTGCTTCCCTTTACTGAAGGCCACAACTCCTATAATGTGAAATTCTTCACACTATTCCCTCTCCTTGGACCTTCAGGCCTAGGTGGGTAATAGCTCCCTGTTGTTACTATCTCCCAGGTAGTACCCCATCTCTTGTGAGGTTCCTACCCTCTACCCAAACCTTTGTAAATAGCCCCTTTATGAAATCCTCCCCAGATTACTCAGTTTGAGTGTGCCACTTGTTTCATGCCCAGACCTTAACTGATAAACCTTGCTGATTCTCGTACTATATCCGAAGCCCAGAGTGACATCAGCATCATGGCAGTAGACAATGTCCCTTCTCTTTGTCCCTTAAGCCCCTAGCACAGTGCTTGGCACATAGTAGGCACTCAGTAAACATTAATTAAATGAATAAATTAATGAACTTTGGTGAGGATAGCTGTGTAGTCCAAAGGAAATAGGTAACTCAGGTATACTTCTGGTCATCAGGAGTTCTCGGAGAGCCAATCCAGTAAACGGAGCATCCTTAGGGCACTGGGGTAGGATTTAGGGAGAGCAGGATCCAGTTTTCAGAAGAAGGCTAGCGGAAATGGAGCAAGGATGGTATCTGACACCCTAGTCACTGACTGAGGTTCAAGGCAGGGCCCAAATATGGATACTTAAGGACAGAAAGAGCAGCAGTGCAGAGTTAGACTTAATCATTGGGGTTTTGCAGGGAGAGAGTGTCCTGACTGATTGTCCTAAGGTCTACGATCTGTTGAGCAGAGGTGTAGGAGTCTATTCACTAGGCTGGCGTAGTTCAAGGACTCTTACTATTCATTCCTATAAGATATTTATTGAGCTTCTTCTTTTGATTTTGACACTCACCAAACAATCTTCAGGACTTCACTCTGTTTCCATCATCTTCCTTCTTGGGGAAAGAATGTACAAAGTAGTCAACGGTTTTTTATTTATAAAATAGTATAAAATGACGAGTGACTGTGTGTGTAGGGGTTAAGAACATGGGCATTAGAATCAGACAGACTTTCATAAGAACCCTAACTTGACCAGCTTGGGCAAGTCATAACCTGTCTGAGTCTCTGTTTATTTACTTTACGAATGAAGGTGGTGATAGGACTTTTCCCATACTGTTGCTGTAAGTGTTAAATGAGATAATTCATGTAAAGCACCTAGAGAATTTCTTGGCATACAGTAAATACATAGTCAATCAATTTTAGTTTATCATTGATATTAGTATTTATCTTTCTAGTTTATCGTGGGTCAGTCCCTTGGACTCTGATTATCCCTAGAGCAACACATAGAATTAAGTTTCTGAACGTGCAAAACGCAGGAGACCCACAACCTGTGGCCACATCTTTCTCTATCATGTTTCTATGCCAATCACCAGCATTGGCCAGAGGAGAACAGCTGTCTCTTCTCCGGGCTTCCCCAGCTTTTGGTTCGTCCTTCTGCAATAGTGCTTACCACTTTTCACACGTATTTCCCCTACCTGACAGTGAGCTCGGGGAGGGCAGGGTTAGGCACAAGAATAGGGGCTCAGAAATACTTGTTGAAAATTTTTTAAAATGACATTTCATTTACAACATCCTCCTAGGACTCAGCCTCTTCTGAAGACTAAGGTGGACACGTCCTTCAGGATATTAGGGCACCTGCTTCTCTCCTCTTGTTCCAATCCCTATTCCTTTCATTCCCAGACACCTGCCTCCTACTCTGAACAAGTGCTGGGAAGCAAACATGGCAGAAATAAACACCATTCAGGCAGTGCCTACCCTGCAGGGAGCCCATAAAAGGAGAAGGCCCCTCTAAACTGGAGATCTGTTTATTTTGCAATTAACAAAAGGTCAGGAGGCCTGGCATAGAATCCAAGTGTTACTCTGCTGTGTTAGCAAGAATTGTGGGGTTTGAAAGTTATTGCTGGGGATTTGGAATTTTTATTATGAATTCCAGGAAGCCAAAGGTTTCTGGGTAATATGTGAATCACAGCAAAGTATTCTACCATCCTTTGACCCAAAGTTAGCTCTTTTTTGGTGATATAACAAGGTCAATAGGTCATGGGAGCTCCGCTGGGTTACCTTAAAATGACCCCTTTTGAGGATGTAACAGATTATTAATCAGGAGCCATATCAAGGAGCTATGGCTAGGGAGGAGCAAGCTTTCAACCTTTGATTTAGGAGCTGGGAATTTACAGTTCTCTTTCTTCTGCGGGGCCCTAAACTGGCTTGACATAACTTTAACAGGAACATTTGTTTAGCTGTTGCTCTTTTCACCACAGGGAATTATGGGATATCATCCATTCCAAAAATGTATTGAGCACCTACTATGTACCAGGTGCTGATCTAGAGTGATGGAGATGCACAAAAGGATAAGACCTTATCCTCAAAGTATTTAAAGTCCAGTGGAGACACAGACATGAAAACAGAAATGCAATAACTTGTTATGGGTGACATGATAGAGTATGTTCCAGGGCATCCTGAGATCTGGAGTGACCTCCGTAAAGAGTGACCCACTGAGGCCAGGGGAAGAGTGAGGGACAGGAAAGACTTCATAGAGGAGGTGGTGTATTTTGATTGTGTGAATAAAAAGCATCCTTTAAGTAAGAAAAGTGCTTCCCTAAGATTCACTCCCACCTGTTTCGGCCACAACATCATTGATCCTGCATTTACTTTAGCTCTCTTCTATTGGCCCGTGTCTACTTGTACTTTGAAAATTGAGTTTTGAAGTCTTAATTGTAAGATTGTACATCTCAAATTCATTGAATTTGCCTTTGAAGCTAAAATGCTTTTGCTCTTCTATTCCTCAGTTAATGCATATATTTGGTTGCTTAACAATGGAACATTTCTGTACTATATGTGTCATCTCAGACTGGAAACTTCTTGGATGGGGAGTCCCTTTGTTGTTATAAGCTGCCTGCCTCACGAGCTTTTAAAGCTTATTTCATGAGATGCATGCTGGGAGGTGAGGGATGATAAAGTATTTAGGCTATAAAGCCCAGTTCAGAATAGCTTCCTCTTAGCACCAAACTGTCTCAGATGCTCAGTCACATTTCTTACCTGCTGCTAGCCGAGTAAGATCATGTCACCACAGCCTTGACATTGATGAGAATCAGAACCAGAGCAGCATCCTTGTTCCTCTTTTATTCCTGTGGCTCTCAAAATGCTTTCTCAACAGCAAGTCACAGTTCCTGTGATATAGGAAGCAAACACAACTGTCAATTGACATATGTATATATATATATACATATATATGTATGTATAGGAAGCCAAATACCTATTTAAAGCTTCTGAACCTGGCTCAATGTCTTCCTGGGAAACTGTAGCTACTGCATACACACTGGAACCCTTGGTGTGATGGGCTCCGACAGGCTTTAGAGCTGAAGTGCTCTTTACCTGATTAGAAAAACTAAATTCTCATTTAAATATTCTCTTTTCACATTTGCCTTAAATAGCTTATGGCTGACTTTTTTTTTTTTTTTTGAGCGTGTGGTTTCTAGCTTGATGATCTTGAAAAACATTATTTGAAAATAGCGCATCACAGGTATTATTGCAATCCAAAGGGATGTTTCAAAGAGAGTGACTGGCCAGAGCATCTTTGAGGGTAGTTCTAAGTTACCCCATTGATGAGCATTTGTGCTTCATGTTTACAAATGAATGAAGCTAATTTAATTTGACATTAGCTTAATCATGACTTTCATGAAACCAAAAGAGAGTCAGCCTAAGAAAAACAAAGCTGTTTGGCACGAGGCAAGAAAGTCAGTGCCCGGCTCTTGTTGTCATGCAACTTTCTAATGAGAACCAAGGTAAATAACAAGTTGGGAGAAATTGTCACCTATTGATTCTAATAGTGAGACGTCAAACAATGTGTCTCAAATTAAGAGAGAGAGAGAGAGAGAGAGAATGAGAGAAATCCTCTCTTTTTCTTTACATTTGCAAGCTACTTAAAAATCTGCCTCAGCACAATCTCATCTATTTGGACTAATGGGGGTGGGGGCAGGCAGACCAATCTGAATTAGTGACAGGCTGGAATTCTGGAATGTTTTAAAACATGCCCTTTTATTAGTTGAAGTCTATGTGTACAATAACTCACACTAACTGCTCACAGTGGTTCCCAAGAGAGATCCTCAGAGACTTGCTTTTGTGAATAGATAAGACCCATTTGTTATTAGCAGTTTCCATTGACTCATAAACAATGTGCTGGAGTCCTTAAAAACAGTTTGTTCATTTAAGGAGATGAAAATGCACTTACGATGTAGTTTAAAGAATCCTGCCCAGCAGATCCTTTCTTCATGGAGAGGGCAAAGAGAGCTCTCTCTAGAATTTCACACACACAGTTGGTGGCACCTGAGGGATGGAGATGTGACTGTATCAGGGGAGTAAAGTAAAAAAGGTTCATCCAGCTGTCTCTGTTAAGAAATGCATAGAATGTAGAGTTGGAAGACATATTCCCATCCCCACTCACCGCCTCTGCTGGAGTACTTCTGGCAACAGGAATGGAGATCACTACCTCTGGAGGCCCATCAGTGCTAATGTTTGAAAATGGTTTTCTTTACCCTTCATTACTTGAGGGGAGGACAGCCCCTCTAAGCGTGTCTGAGTATGGACTTGCCACATCAATATCTTTTGCCTCTCCAGTCTCCTCCACTTGAGAGTGAAAGTGGGAAGCTGCTCTTGGTTGCCCACTCATCTCCTTCCCTCCCCCACTGCTTCCTCGCTCATCCTGGAGCCCCATAGTAAAAAACAGGAAGCCAACTATTAGCTCAAAACCAGTCTTGTCCCTTTTTGGGTTATTTGCCTACTCATGAAGAATTGTGGAAGATCCTAATCCTTCAGGATTCCAAAGAAAGAGCTATAATTTTGGAATGTGTGACAAGCAATGGCGTGATATATTTTTGAGAATGGTATCGAGGGCGGTATCCAGTTAAATTACACTGTGGACAGCTGCCCTCCTTGCATTCCAAAATGCACTCACCTTTGCTCTGTTGGGTAATGTAAATATCCAGCTGACTCTCCATATCTTGTCTGAATGTTTGTGTTCTCTTGTCTGTATGGCCTTGACACGCCTGACCACAGCATGAAGGGTCTATATTACAATGTAAACTCCAGCAAAGGGCTTGTGTTTGTTAATCTTTGCACAACTCTCACAAAAAGACTGCTTAATAAGCATTTTTAAAAGCTTACAATTGTGTAAAATATATATCATAAAATTTACCATAGCAATAATTTTTAATTTTTAAGTGTGTAAGCCAGTAGTGTTAAGTATATTCACATTGTTGTGCGACAGATCTCCAGAACTTTTCATCTTGCAAAACTGAAATTCTATATCCATTAAACAGTAACTCTCCATTCCTTCTTCCCCCGGCCCCTGGCAACCAACCATTCTACTTTCTGTCTCTATGAATTTCACTACTCCAGACACCTGAGTCAGGTGGAATCTTATAGTCTTTGTCTTTTTGTGACTGGCTTATTTCACTTAGCATGATGCCCTCAAGGTTCGTCCATGTTGTAACACGTGTCAGAATTTCCTTCCTCTTAAAGACTGAATAATTTGCCATTTATTTGTATATACCACATTTTGTTTATCCATTCATCTGCCAATGAACACTTGGGTTGTTTTCGATATTTGGCTATTGTGAAAAAGGCTGCTATGAACATTGGCATACAAATATCTGTTCAAGTTTCTGCTTTCAGTTCTCTTGGGCATTTACCTAGGAGTGGAATTGCTGCATGATATGGTACTTCTATTTTTAATTTTTTGAGGATAAGTATTTTTTCATGAGACTGAGGAAGAGGAGAAACATAAACTAGATGCATTGTTATATTAGAGTCTCTCATTTCACCATTAACCTGTTGAGTACTTACCATGTGCTCAGTGCTATGTCTGATATACCTTGGGACCTCATGGTTTCTTCTTTTCTCTCACTACAATGTAATCTCCATAAAAGTGGGGATTTTTGTCCATTTTCTTCTTTATGGCTGAATGCCCAGAACCTAGGATAGTCGCTGACCATTCATTCATTCATTTGTTCAGCAAATACTTCTTGAGTATCTGGTATGTACCAGATACAAAATGACCGTGAAAGTCAGTGAAGAAATCAATGTGTCCTTTCTGCTTGCCTAATAAACAGAGTGGATGAAAGGAGGCAACAGGGTCTTTCCCAATCGCTTTGTGCCCTCTCAGCTAAACATTGGTGACCCCTTTACTTGCAGTAGGGGACAGGGGTGAATTTCTGGCTGGGAAAGAGCAGCTCAGCTAGAAATGAAGGTCAGTGGAGGAAGAAGTCTTTTCTAAGTGGGCCTACACAGACAACTGCCTGTTTACCAATACTGAAGCCATATTGAATTAGGAGGAAAGCAGGCAGTAGTACCTCATTATCCAAATCAACTGCCTTTCTTAGGAGGGTGCAATCAACTCTTGCATGAAAAAAATTTTTTTTTCACTTTTGCCTCAAATCTGAGCAAGGCTATAGGGAGCCATTATTGCCCAAACAGCACCTTCAAAATAAGGGGCTCAAGAAACTAACCTGGAAGTTACCTGGTGCTCAGTTAATCCCACTTAGTTGAACAAGGTGGTATTTACAGAATATTCTCAGGGCTCTGTGGGGTTCACAAAATGGTGCATTTATTTAACAATGCCCACTTAAGTCCCCTCCTCTAAACTAGCATAGTAGGTGCTATTGGTAAAGTTCGGCTGGTCTGAGGCTGGCAGGGAAATATCTAGGATTCCTTACAGTTAAGTCCTCAAAGGCATTTTGTAGTCCCACGCTGGCTCCAAATATGCTGCATTTCCTCTCCCTTCTGTGAGCCCCAGAGATAGTCCTTGTCTATCTTTCTACCTTTAAAACCACCAATACTTATTCCATTTCTTAGGGTTCTTTTCACCTCCAGACTGGCCTTTGGGGTGGTATGTGATCTCTCCAGCTATCCTCTTCTTGCTGTCCTCCCAAACAGCATTGATACCACCAGGGAATAACAAAGCCACAAATATGGAGAACAGTTATACAAACTCAAGACATTTCACAAAGTTCTTGTAATCAACGTCCCAGCTTCCTTTCCTTGAAGCTACCCAGAAGCCCCAGTGGTCTCCTTTCTTTTGTCTGTGAGAGTGGCGCTCCTTATTGCTTATAGGATAAGGCTACACTAATTAGCCTAGCATTCAAGGCCCTCTATAAGCAGACTAAGGTCTACCGCTCCATTATTATCTCCCACTCGTCTTCCAGTCTACACAAACTGTCTGCTGCCATCAAATGGTCTCCTAATTGTTTCCCCCCAAACTATTTTCATTCCTGTTTCCTGGTCTTTGTTCACATTAATTCCCTCAGGCTCTCTTGTACCCTTTCTTCAGGGCTTGGAGTTTTACCTTTTGTGACCACCCGGGCCCTTCGGGCAGAATTGCTCCCTCCTTGGCATTCCAGTAATCCTTCTAGTCTGCGCCACTTCTCTGGATTTAACACACGGGAGTACACGTGTGTGCATGTGTGCCTAAAGGCAGGCACTTCTGTATATCTCCAGGGCTAACACAGTGCCATGCACTGAGTAGGTACTCAGTAAACATTTATTTTTAATGATGATGTCCTATTCTTGAAGCCTGTTCTTTTTTTTCCCTAGGTAATGTTTACTATCGTGAATGAAGTGCTGCTGAGACTTGCTTGTGTTTTTAAAAAGATGAGGATGGTGATGACTCAGTGGCAAGATCTTTTGGCAGAGAATTGCACTATCCTAGCAACACACATGTAACAAGGGGAAACAGCCGAAACAGTCTTAAGATAAAGCAGGAGAGATTTTAGGATTTTAGTAGGCAAGACTTTTCTTTCTTTCTTTCGCTCTTTCTTTCTTTCTTTTTATTGTCAAGGTGATTAAACATTGCAATGAACTACAGGAGTAGATTATTGAGAAAATTTGGAGGGGTGGACAATTTATTCATTCATTCAAAAGGAAAACGGGGAGGAAAGGGGGAAAAGTTTAAGTATGAGAGATTTGGCATTTATCCATGGAAAACAGAGGAAGGCGGATAAAATCTTTTTTGTTGTTGTTGCACTTTTTGGTCTCTCAACTATGTATGGCTTCCCCAGCAGGACGACGAGCCTCGTGGTGGGTGGGGCTCCCTCTTCACTGTGTTGTAGAGCCATCAAGAAGGCCAATAAAATAAAAAAGGCTGCAGATGTTTTTCTCTGTGAAGAAGGGGTTGGAACGGTTGCTCAGTAACTGTTTTTCTGTTAATGTCCATATTCCTTCAGTCTCAAAAAGATGCAAACTGGCTGACAACTTTAGCTCTGATATACCTCAGCCAAAGGAGTGTTGCAGGTAAGGGGTGAGGAAGAACCTGCTGTGACAAAGGAGCATCAGCAGTTGGAGAAACATAGGCTGACATAGTGGCAGGCCAGGAAATAAAGTCATTGAAGGAAAAACAAGAAAACAAAATTAAAATGTTAGAGCGACACACACTACATAGAAAGCAAGCTTGGAAGTTTGTAATTAGATTCTTGGAGAAAAGTCTAGGCAATGTGGCTTGTGTTGCACAAAAAGCTGATGCTCAGATCCAGTACAGAGTACTTCAGTGCCAGAAACATCTAACCTCGGACTGCTCATTTATAAAATAGTTTAGGTGTCCAAGACTAGGAATCTGTATTTTTAATAAGTGCTTCCGCGGATGCTTAAGATCAAGCATGTTCGAGAAGCACTATCCTGTAACGTAGTAGTAGACATTTCATCAAAGCGCGAAAACAGCAACAAAAGATTTCACTTGAAAGACAAATCATACAAAAGAAAGAAGGAGAAGGCGGAGAAAAGATTGAAAATTCGATTTGCGGAATAAATAATTATTTTTTGCCCTGCTTGCTCCCCAAATGATTTAAGGTAACAAGGTTATAATATTAGCAGCTAAAGTGCTTGGCACTATTCATGTATTTTCTCATTTAACACTCACAACAGCCCCATGAGGTAGGAACTACTATTTTTATCTCCATTTTACAGATGAAGAAACTGAGACTCAGAGAGGTTAAGCCAGGAAAGGGTGGAACTGGGATCCAAGCAGAAGTATATCGGTCTCCAGAGCCTCTGCTGCTCTTAATTGTTTCACTAAACTGCTTATAAACATCAAAACAAACCAAGCAAAAAGCCCAGAAACTACTACTACAACAAAGATACATCTAAGTTAAGACATTCGGATGAAGAGAAAATAAGGGAAGGAAAACAGATGAAGCTGGGATTGAGTCCTGTTCATTCATTACAAATTTGGCTCTGAGCTTCCCAATAGCCAAAGGAAAAAAGGAAACGTGTCTTGATTCAAAGCATCCATAAGATAAAAGCAAACCCGTTTTTAAGGAGAAACATAATGGTTTCTGGTAGAATTTCCTGAGAGAAAAATCCCGTGTGGGTCCTCAAAAGAGAAGAAATGCTCCTATTGAAGGGATTTTTTTTAAAGGAGAAAGGAAATATTACTGTTTATTAGTTTTTTAAGACTTGGGAAAGCAAATGTTTAAAAAAGGAAATAATTTAAATATGGATTATAATATTATTCCCTTGTAAATATGTTTTACCGTTCACACTTTTTATAATAAAAAAGCTACATGTGGAGTTTTGGTCCTTGGAGATCTTAAAGAAAAAGGTGGCTATTCCTCCGGCTTGGATGCCTGAAGGCAAGCACTGGCTTAATGGGGCCCCTTCAAACTCCGGGGCTGTGATTCTATACTTCTGTAGCTGTGCAAACACTTCTACCTGGGGCAGCTTAACCAGTCTTAAACCTAAAGACTCAGCCATAGCGATGGCAATGAATGCTTCCATTGTGAGAATCCTTTCTGATAAAATAAATGTTTAAACCCCCCCCCCCACCACACACACACAATAAAACAAAACCTCCACAACATTTGGGATTAAGACACACCCAAGTAAGACATTTGCAGTAACAAAAGTTGCACTTAGTAAATGCTTGTCACTGGGGCTGGAGAGTCAGCACTTAGGCACCACTCATTTTACTCTGAGCGTTTGCTGAAGTCCTTTGTGTCTTAGACGTCAAAGAAATCTTTTCTAAGGGAGCCATCAGCACCACCTCAGGGGTGATGTTTTAAGCCTAATGTGAAAAAGAGAGCTTCTCTAAAACTTCTTATATGATTAACACGGTTGAATGCCCTTTATGACAAAGCATGGGGAGTGCAAATAAAATTCTCTTCAGGAGGAGACCTTCCTCCCCCCTTTTTTTCTTAAATCATTTCTTAGCAATGTAACACAGGAAAAGAACTTTCGCGTTTCAGGGGGAGAACAGCTCAGGGAGATATAGCTGTGCAGTTTAAACTGACCGGACTCATTCTGAATTGGGTCAAATGGCTCAGAGGAGGCTTGCTTGCTGTATGGAGTGAGACCCATAAAAGGCGCGAGAGAAGCAAGTTAACATCAGTGTGTGTTAGGAAACGTGTTATGTGGCAATAGCTAACACGAGCGCATTTGCCTTTGAGAGTCTGTTTGACTCTTCGGCCTTCTGGCTAGCATGGCGCGTCTAGGAAGAAGGCACGCAGGAGGTTTCTCTAAAAAACGAATGCGGTGCCTGCCTCTACAAAGAGGGGTATGGTTCCGCCGCTGCCAAGGGAGACTTCATCCTCGCAACGGAAGGTGTCACCCTCTGGAGTGCTTGATGGACTGCTACTCTAACAGGTTTTCCCTTTATAAACAGAGTCCAGCCGCTTTGGCCTTATCTGCTTGATTCTAAAATAGCTCGTCAATTTAATAGCATTCAGGTTGTTTATGCACACACAAGGCCCTTTGAAAATAACCCTTTTCATGTCGCCAAACAGGCATTTTGAAATCAACTAATTGGATGGTTGTCTGAATTCAACTCGATGTTTTAAAAATAACCAGTTGTTCCACTGAATTACATTTTTTTACCCCCAAGCCAATTGGTGTGTGTAGACAGAGTTTGAGTCAATCCAGATGGCTGGCTGCATTTTTGACTTGAACTGACTGGATGTTTTGTGGTCAGATATATACAGCTCTTGATAGCCACTGGGGAAATGGAGTAGAAGGGAAGGAAGGTGTAGGAAAGTTAGGAGAAATTATATCAACAAAAGTTTCCATCTTGAGTGCTGTGGATCCAGACATTTTCTGCAATCAATCCTCCCTCCCCCTCAACACACACACACGCACATGCACACGCACACACACACATGCACGCACACACATAGTTAAGAAAACAGAAATAAAGTAATAACATCCCTCCCAGCTGGCTCTGCTCACGGCTGTGGGTCTTTTCTTTCTTTCTTTCTCTCCATGAATTTCTTCACTGCTTGGGTGGCCTGCGAAGGGAATCTGGCAACTCAGCTTCATCAGTTCAGCTCCCTCTTAGGCTAACTTTTCCTTCCTGTGGGGAGCTCTCTTTTGAGGGACTCAGTGCTCCTCTCAGTCTGTAAAGGCAGGGCAGAAAGAAGGGGGCTTCGGTCAGACCTGTTCCCCCTGATTCCCAGCATGAGGCCTGACTCTGACCCGTGGAACCGCTTTTCCTGCGGGAAGCTGAATTTTCTGTAATGAATGTAACCAGTTCTCCCTGCCCAGGCATCACCACTGCATTTTGAGAAATTCTGGGTTTTGTATCATCTATAGTCTCCATAATTAGCTGTCAAATTCCGCTGGCCTGAGGAAGTGCAATTCAGAGGCTTTCAAGGGCTACCTCGTTTGTTGGGACGTATCTTTGCAATTTCTTCATTTACCTTACTGATAAGGGCATGAAAATAGTACAGAGGCAGACTTTCCCTCAACCACCTTAGGGTTTTCACTACAAGGAACAAAAGTTCTCCAAACATTTAAAAACCAACTGCAGGAGTGATTTCCAACACGTCTTCCACTTTTTTCACGAATTCGGAGTGACTTATGATACAAACTCACTTTTCTACTGCCGACATTGTACCTTTTCTCTCTTGTGCAAAGGTCATCGTTTGCAATGAAGTGACAAGCACAAGAAATATTCTGAAACCTGGCCCTGTCTATATTGTCCCCAACTTTTCTCTCTCATCCTGTAAATCCTAAATTGGCATGTTTTTCATAACATGTCATTTTTCATGCCTGGCTCTTTAAGGTGAGTATTGATTTCCCTGAGCCTTCCAAAGACATCTGGATAACATTCAAAAGTTTTTGCCTATGACACTTAGGTTTAAACCACTCCCACATGGCTTGTTGGGATTTTTCAGTTTTTAGAATTGGAAGTACAGGACTTGGGTTAGGGTCTTATCTTCACTGCTGACCTGCTTTGTGATCTTGGGATCATCACTTTACATTTCTGAATCTCAGAGGTTTTCTTGTCAATATTATGAGGGTAATAATACTTGCAGACCTGGTCTATCTCATAGGGCGGTTGGGAAGAACAATCTGGATAAGGTATGGGGAAGCCCTTTGTGAGATGAATGAAATCTTAAGCAAATATAAGAGATCCTGAAAGGAGACAATTTAACTGGCATTATTAGGTAGTCCTGGAACTGTGGCCCTTCCTTCTCAGATCAAGAGGTTTGTTTTCAGGTCCCCAAATTGCACTAGGCGTTGCTGTTACTTTAATCCCTGTTTGTTGGATTTAAATACCCCAAAAGATCAAGTTCTAAGAAAGTAATGGTATGAATGGATACAGTGCCTCAGTTCTGAGAATCCACAATAATATTAGCTGTAAGAGCACTGTATATATAATATATAATATTATAATAATAATATTGGGATAAGGAAATTTGGCAAGCTTAAATTTTCTTTTTAATATCAGTGACACCGTGAATGTGTTAAAGTACATCAGTAACATTACAAGTTCTGTTTGCAGCAAAACTAAAGTGATAGAGATCTCCCTTGATTTCAAAATCATGGCTGCTTCAGGTGTGCACAACTGCTCATAGAGAAAGATACTCTGCCGATCTTCTCATCTTAGAGTCAAGAACTAAATCATACCTGTGAAAATGTACAAAAGGACAATAGGCAAATCCATCCTTCAGGCTTTGATTTTTCTCTTTAACTGCCTCGGGGTTTCCCATCCTTGAGTGGTGTAGGGGCATCTGATAAACCCCAGATGGTTTAGAAGCACACAGAATCCTGCTTTATATTATCATCTTGTCTAGCTGCTTGCATGTGATTAAATGACCTTTTTGCCATAAGAGCAGTTATGCTGAGGAAGATGAACTTTTCCTTCCACATATGGGATAAATGTTTTCCCTCCACATATAGACTATTAGCCAAGAGACTGGCATTGTTTCCAGTTGTCAAGAAATCATTTGCCTTTTTCCTCCGAAGAAGAGTCAGTTCATTGCCTTGTATCAAGCAGAAAAGAAGAAAAGTGAATACAGCGTGATATTTCTGTACAGCAGTAAATTAGAAATGGTATGAGTATATGTGAGTACGACTGTGAAGTTTAAAACTGGGGTAGATCTGGCTGCAAGCTTAAGTTTGAAAACTTTTTTTCAGAAGTGAATTTGAGCTCCTGTAGTTACATCCAGGAAATATGAGCCATTACTAAGGCTGGGAATTGAGGGTAAGGCCAAAAAAAAGGTCTGGAAATGTAATTGTAATTGGGGAGGCCAAACGACAGAGGTTAAGCCCTGGGAAATGGAAAGGCAAATCGGTGTCTGAGAATTCCTGGGCCTGTGGCAGGTCTCTTGCTGGACCCTGGCCATCAGTGAACGCTGCTTAGCTCTCACACCCTCCACATGGGCCTGTTTTAAGGGAGGCTGAAGAAGGACTGAGCTGGAGCCAAGACTGTCAAGTTAAAGGAGACCCTCTGAGAGCACATGCCCCCTTCAAACTTATGATCCTGTAAAACCTTGATAATCTGGTGCTCCCCAAATCCGGCGTTGTGGAAAACCTGGCAATGAACTCACAACTAAAAATGCAAGATGTCAGCTATGCCTGATCACTCTGGTGGTTAAAAACAAACTGGATAAAGATCACGAGGACAAGAATTTTGTCCCCATCACCGTATCACCAGTGCTTAGAACATGGTGGCTGTTCAAAAATGATGGTAATAAATAAATAAAGTAATGTTTATTAAAAACAAGCAAACAAAAAACATGGCTTCGATGGCCTTTAAAAGAAATAGCCCTAAATTTCATAGAATAATGTAAATACCTACAACGTGCCAGACACTTTACCTATTTTATCTCTAGTCCTCTCAAAAACCTTGCATGGTTATATTTTTCCTAGCATGCAGAGAAGCTGAAAGAATATTACAGTGGACATTAGTATTCTGGCTACCTGTGTTCTACAATTAGCATTGTACTATACTTGTATTTTCACATGGATCTATCTACCCAGTCATTCGTCAACCAAGGTTAAGTTTTTAATCCTCGTTTCGTAAGTGAAGGCTCAGCCAGGGAAGGTGGCTTGCCCAAGGTCACCCACCTGGTAAGTAATAAAGCTGGAATTTGGACTTAGGACTATCTGACTCCGTAACCTATGTCCATTCCACCACACTGTGTGGACTCTTGTGATCGTGGTGTTGCAACATAAGTTAAGCAAGTAAACTAGAGAGTGGGTTGAAATCGACTGGGAGGTTGAAGTTAAAAAATACTGAAATCAAAGGAATATTCTAGGAAGGGCTACTTTAGCCTTTGACTCTAGAATTACAATGTAAAAAGCAGAGCAATGCAGGAGGGCATGGATCTATACATTCTATATAATACGTTAAAGAGGAAGGGATCAATTATTACAGGGGATTTTTGTTGTTTTTAAGAAAGTGAGTCTCATGATGTGTAAAGTAGGTTCAATACAGGTTCAGCTCAATGTATCATCTTTTCTGTATATTCACAACATAGCATAAAAATTGAATAGGATAAAACAGAGCACCAATAATAGATTAGAATTCATATCTTTGTTTATTAAGGCAAGGAAATGTGCAATATATTTCAGAAAGATTTCCACAGAAAGGATTGACGCAGATTTTTTAGCAGGGAAAAATTAATAATAAATCTTCCTAAAAGTTTACTATCATCATTTCCAAACAATAGAATAATCTGTTAGAACCTCATACAGTGAGATTTAGATAAACAGTCTCTTACCTTTAATGCTTTACAATCTTAAAGAGTCAACATCAAAGCCTCAGTTATTTAAAAATTTTAATCACTTAATTCTAAAAATCTCTAGTTTAGATTTCAGGAGATAAAGAAAGCACAATAGAAGTATGTCTGTTTATATCTCCACTCTTGTAATATTGCTTACAACAAGCATTACTGTGCTGCTCGCTAGGAGAAAAATTAGATTTTAAATGTGCACAGTACTTTGGTTAAGAAGAGCACTGATGAACCAACAAATATTTCTTGAGAACCTCCTCCGGAGCCATTGCTGCGGTCTTGTGTTGCCAGGTATGCATTCAGTCATTCACGCAACAAATATATATTGGAGGCCCACTGCATGCTAGGCACTGTTCTAGATGCTGGGTACAGAAGTATAACATTGCTTCCTTCAAGGAGTTCGCAGTCATAGAAACACGGACTGTCAGGGGTAGAAGGAACCTTAGAGCGCATGTAGTTCACCATCCTCAATTTACGGTTAAGGAGGCTATGGTTCAGAGATGTTAAGTTGCTGATCCAGGGTCACAATGCTCAAAGTGGCAGTACAAGAACTAAAAACCAGCTCTTTTGACTGCTAGTCCCCTGTTCTTTCAATTACTCCAATCTATTTGGGAAGACAGGATACTCCCATACGAAACAACTTCGGAACAATGCTAGACAAGAAGCTGCTTACAAACCATATGGTATTAGCCATAAGTTTAACGGGAATTAGAGGAGGACTGGAGACATCCAACAGAGCTTAAATCTTCTGCGTAGTGACATGCAATTTATTTATGGCAGGGGAGACTCACTATGCTTCTGACATGTTGTAAGGATGAATGAGATGAAGGCATTCCAAGGAAGCTGTACTTCCCTCGGGATCTTCTCATCTAAGAAGATATGTTTTGGTACACAGGCTAGCATCTCTTTCATTTACAACAGAAAACATGATATAAATTAGGGGGGAAATAATGGATAAAATAAAATACGAAAGTTGTGGAGTTCAACCTCTGTTCTGTAATTTATACCAAGATCTACCGAGATGCAAAATCTCATGCAAACCATATTTACTCTCTTCTGAGTATTGCTTGAATAAAAGTGAGCCAAAGAAGAAAAGTGTTCCTATAGGATAATTTTTATAGGAGAAATCTTTTAGTGATAAATTTGTCTTCAAACGGGCTACCTATTATCAGAAAGTTGTTATGTGTTGCGATTTTAATAGGAACTCTCTATAAGTAGGGAATGTGGGAATTTATTTTTTAAAGAAAAGTATTGCAAAGCTTCATGTGAAAATCATTTAGTAAGTGACTACTATGGCCAAGGTGCTACGTGCATTCTGGGGCAATGCTTCTCAAATTGTCTGTAGCAAAGGATCAGTTTATTTTATACTATTTTGTTTTCTAACTGATGTGTACAAATACTTTGGGAAACTACAATAAAAATGAATGACTAGAAACAGTGAAAAAAATACAAAATATAAGGCCATTTTTAAACAAGTGTTAGATTCAACAGTGGGGCCAGGTCGTCATGTGCTTACATGTGGAAGCGATATCAAAATGCTATTAAAGAAACTTATGTAAAAGTTTCTAAATGCTTACTCTCCATTTTTCTACTTAAATTTGTCACAGACCAGTAGCAAACAGTGTGTGGACCAGCATAGGTACCTGAACTGCACTTTGAGTAGCGCTGTAAAAATACAGAGAAGAATAATACGACCCCCTGCTCATCTAAAGTTCACAAGTCATCACAGAGACAAAAAGGTAAACACGCATTTGCTACACAATGTGGCAAGTGTAATGGTCACCCCAGGCGTTGGTACAGCCAGTAGAGCAGACTCTGGGCTTGGTTGGTAGGGTATGGAATGGTTTGGTACTGCTCTCCCCTTCCTTTGGCTGCAGGTCCCAACCATAGGCCTCTCAAGAACACAATTCCCAACGGATAGCCTTTATGATAACTATAGAGTTAGGGGTGGGGTGTGGATGGTCTTTTCTTGTGAGATGCTACTTTTGAAATTCCCCAAAACTTAGGACTGTGGATGAGGCTTGGGAAGTGGGATGGGAGAGGTCATTGAAAGTATGAGTTGCTGTCTGTGGTGGTGGCTGTTGATTTCCTCCCACCTGTTTCTGGGAATTCAGGAGCTCTGGGGATGTTTCAGAAACGGCCTTGGTGGAAGCAAACATGTGAGAGGTCAACTGTTAGAGATCAGCTGTTGACCTATTGGGGATCCAGACTTCAAAGCATAAGGACCCAGAAAAAAACTTAGTAAAATTACTTATAGGTTCTACACACGATGTATCAAAATAAATATATTACATTACCTGAACCACTGTGTCTTTTGGGCCACAATAATTCAAAGCAAAGCAAAGTATGTGTGAATTGCCATGTGGCAGATAAAGCCATGCCTCAGGCATCACCAGCCTTTAGATTTAAAGCTACCATACTCTCAGTCACCAAACTACAAACCTCTTAAATTTTTATGGAAAACCAAATATCCTATGCAAGAGACACAAAACGTTTGATATACGTACAGTATATCTGCCCAATCAAAAAAAATCAATGGACTAGGGGTGTGAAGAAATATGTTAGGAACCTAGATCAATATCCCTTATACAAATGAAGACAGAATAGAATAATTTGTTGTTTGTAGTAATCAACATGATGCCACAAATAAAAATTTCAATAGTTTTTTTTCCAAGTCTTGGACTCAACTTACAAGAACCTCCGTACATTTTGTGGATTTAGTGAAGGCAAAGCATAGTCCCCGGTCTGAGGAGAGGCGATCCATCCACAACTCATAATGCAAGCATCTTAGCTGGACCTATTAATTTTCCATACACACGGAGCCAAATTCTGCCTGGGATTATTATGCAATTTTCAAAATGGCTTTAAGTCTTTCAACTTACAAAGTTACCATTTACATTGCACTGGCCTGCTGGCTGGGATGAATGAATGAACACTCTTTCCCAAAGGACCATAATTCATTCTCTGATCATAGCTTATACATTTGGGAGAATTGGGATCAGTGTGCCTGGCGCCTCCCCTCCTCTCCGCCCCACAAAGGAGTCATACACTGCAAGAGAAGGGGAGACAAAGTGGCTGTGTGCCATAGAGTGCAGAGGTGTGGCTAGGGAGGTGTTGACTGTGAACAGCACCAGTGTAACATATAAGCAACTGTCTACATGATGTGATTTCAGGTGCACCAAAAAAGGCCTCATTGCCCCTCAGTTTAAACACTCCCTTCCCACTGGTGAATGCCTGGAATTCCAGAGTTTTTAGAGTCCTGTTCCTTTGGTTTCAAGCTTTGATCCCTGTTAAAATACTCGTACCCCTGGGTGGGCAGTCCCATCGTAGCCTATGAACCATATACGCTGTAAGCAGATGAGTTTTAAAGTTTCTTCTCTGAAAGGAGGTTTTGAGGGTGGGGTGAAGGGGAGAAGATATTGTGTACCTGGGGTGGATGGGGAGAGGACAGCATCACCTGGGGGGAAGGGGAACTGGGCCCAGGACCAACCATGTGTGTGTGTGTGTGGCCATGTGCACGGCTGTGTATGAGCCCCTCCCATGGCGGCAGCTGTTGAACACCCTTTCTTAACCCTCTCCCAGAAACCTTGATTTATGCTGCTTTTGGAGCCATGGAACCAGACTCTCCTCCCAGCTACAGCAAGATAATAGCTGCTGGCTACAGCTGGGAATTCTCGAATTCTTTCAAACTGGAGACTAGGAACGAAAGGTGAAGAAAAGTTCTTCTGGGCCTGCTGTGCTAGGTAGCCTTGCTCCGAGGTCCAAAGAGGAAAATGAGGCCCAACGGTGTTATCTGAGTGCTTCCAACTGGGCCTGAAAGCGCAGAACCGTGAATTGTAGAACGTGAACACTGGCTCAATCAGCACATCCTTTTGTGTTTCTAGACTGATTGTTTCCCTTAGCCTCCTCTAGCTGAAGAGGAAGGATGAGTCATTGGCCTGACTTCTAATCTGAGGAAGGGAGCCTTGAAAGGTAAGACGGTTGTTTATGTAAAAGAGAAAAAGAAAACCCAGTCTTAATTCATAGTCACCCATCTGGGCAGTATATAGTATACAATATAACGGATTTTGTATTCTGGTAAAGGAACTGGATTTTCATCCGTAAAATTCCACGTCACTGGATAGGCAGAGTGGACAGCTGCCTGTGGTGTTCCTGGAATCTTGCCTCTCCAAAAGCCTATTCCTCGGTGTCTGTTCCAGTGCCTGAAATTCCACTGTTAGAGTCATCACTTGTGGGCTACAAGGCTAGAAAGGCTTTGACAGCCACTTATAAAAGTGGAACCACTCCTTAAGCCAAGCAAGTTTTACTAAGTCCTACCTTAGGTTGGCTTAAAGCCTTCAAGTAGCTGATTGGAGGGGGAACAGAAGCTTTAAGGCCAAAGAAATATTTCCCAAAAGCTCAGGGCCACTTTGCCTATGACCTAGTCCAAATCCTAGCCATTCACATACTACCCCACAAGTTTTGCCAAATCCTCATGTTCCCAATACTATTTAATATTTTTCTTTGTCAGCTCACATTTTATTGAAATTAACTTATCACAGCACTATCTACTTAGCTTTTCCTAATGAAATGATGGATTGGATGCACTACTTACACATATATAGATATTTTTCTAATCTACATTAAAATAAATATTTATTAGAATGAAAACTAAAAACTTCACTGGCCCACATCACCAGGGGTTCACACACTTCACTTTGGGAAGCACTGCCCTAGTTCATACAGTGTATTAGATATAAAAGCATATATTAAAAATAAGTCGCAGTTCCCCTTTTCAAGGTGCTCAAGAGCCAGTAGTTGAAAACAACTGTTGCCTTTGTAGTTAGTTGCATGAGCTCTGGAAGATCATGAATTTATGGGAGGTCATGTCTTCCTCCGCGAGGTCATGAAATTCAATCAATGCTTGCCTTCCAATCTGCCCTTTGGTCACAGGGCTCCACAGGTGGAACATATCAAACTCACCAGCCAAATTATGACTCTTAATTGGTGTTTCTTTTAAAGTGGATATGTCATTTGTCAAATGTTCAATGCCTAGCCCCAGGCAAAATTATGAAGTAGGAGAAGAATGCCAGATACATAGGCGGCACTCAAATGTTTGTTGAAAAAAGAATGAATGAGCCCTCCGTCCTTGACGCCTTCTCTCCCATCCCCCACATCCACTAGGTCACTATGCCCTTTTAATTCTATCTCCTAAATATCTGGTAGTTTTTCCCTTTCCAAATCTCCTCTGCCACAGAACTTTATCATTTCTTGTCTGGAATATTTTCACAGCTTCTTAACTTGCTTCCAATCTTCTCCTTTCTCCAAGCCATTCTCCACAATGCTGCTGGAGAAATCTTTTCTTAAGGCAAATATGATCATGTCACCCTTCTACTTGACATTTCCTTAAGTGGTTCCCCAGGCTCCTTCGCATGGCTTCAAGACTGCATAATCTGGCCCTTGCTTACCTCTGCTGTGTTAGCTCTTCTAACTCCCCAGCCTGAAATCATTACTTGTACCTCCCACCCTCCAACTGGGCCATGCCAGGCTCTTTCCTCTCTGAGTCTTTGTTCACACTGCTTCTTTTCCCTTGGCACCCTTCCCCCATCTTCTTTTTTCACCTTAACTCCTACTGGTCTTTTAAGCCTGAGTTTAGGGCATCATCTCCTCTGGGACACTTTTTCTGACTCACCCTTTCACTCCTTAGAACTCCGAGTTTGCCTCTATCTTAGCACTTACCACATGCTGCATTAATATTTTCTGTTTTGTAGTCTTCCCCATTAGACCAGTAGCTTTTTGAGGTCAGGTACCCTGGATTAATCTTTGTATCCCCATAGTCTGTTTGTATCTCACAGTGTCTGGCACATAGTAGGAGTTCAAATATGTTATGGAATGAATGAATGAGCTCCTCAGCAACCTATCCTTCCTTTGCCTCTCTTCTCAGCCCACAAGTTCTGGCACATGACTTACTCTCCCCTGGCCTGGCACTCCCTGGAGAATTCCTGGTGCGGAAGCTCTCCTTCTTTCTTTATCAAAACCCACTTTCACCTAGATCAGAAACAACACGATCAGGTGATAAAGTAATTGACACTGAGGTGTTAAATCATTTAATTATACAAATACTGATTGAGTTCCTGCTATGTGCAAGGCACTGTGCTAAGGTGTATATGTGGAGGTTAAAGATCCCTACTTAGGAGCATATAGGTAATGACTCAACGCATTCCTCCCCTGAGAGGTACTTGATTTTCAAAGAACTGGTTTACTAATGGTGAAATTTAAGCAGGAGACCTGGGGATTTGGTCTGGGAGAGCTTTCAAACAGCCTTCTACTCCATCTAAGAAACAGGCTGGCTCTGGCTCAATGAATTCGCTGTGTAAAATGATTTTCTAATGAGTTAGGCTGGCTTTAAGCCCCAAGTTATTTTGTTGTCACCAGTTATGCTTTGCTTCATGAAGGGTCACCGGGGCTATCTTGCAGGAGACAGATTCTTTTAACATCCTGGGATCAGGTGCTTTCTCTGACTTTGTATGGTTCTATTAAACCAAACCTAACAAGCCTCAAGGGCTTTCAGACTTTTCAGGGACAGTATTCAAAGATGAGGCAGACTGTGAACCCTTCAGTGGTCCCCAGCTGCCCCTGAATGTGAGTATTTGTGGGTTGGGTTTGCAAAGCGGCGGAGCTGCGTTGGGAAAACGATTTGAGGGAAGCCCCTCGGAGAGCAGGAAGAGGAGGTGGATTTTGTGCGGAGGAGGAAGACCTTGTGCGGCTTTGGCGGCCAGAGACGAGCTGGACTGGGCTGAGGGCAGGCCTGTGGCGAAGCAGAGAGGGGCACCTAAGCCAGGGACCCCCACGCAGCTCGAGGAAGGATGGAGAGGTTGCAAAAATCCTAAAGGGAAAAGCTCTCCCGGCTGTAGGCCAATGAGCAGCGGGAAGGAGGAGTGAGGCTGGGGAACTTCTCCCAGAGCCAGTCAGAGGGGACGGCTGCTGGGAAGCCAATCAGCGCGCCCGAGCCTGCAGCCCCTCTGCAGTAGTTATGCCAGAGCGCCCTGTGTAGAGCGGCGGCGAGCGGGCAGCTGGGCTGGGCTGCCAGGAGCCAACGCGCGCGCTCCGTGTCCTCCTCTCGCGCCGCTCCCGACCAGTCCCCGCGCCGCGGTGCCCCAGGAGTCCCCTCAGCCCCGCACTTCGCACCCGCAGGCTCGCCGGTGCACGGCTACCGCCGTCCTCCGGCCGCGCGGTTGGCCTCGCCCCGCCCCGCCCGGTCTTTCCTCGCCCCGCCCCGCTCCGGTCAGCCCCGCCCCGCCCCGAGCCTCCTAGCCGTTCCCGCCCTCGCCCAGCGCCCAGGTAGCTGCGAGGAAACTTTTGCAGCGGCTGGGTAGCGGCAGGTCTCCCGCTCCTCAGGGCCACTGCCAGGCTTGCCGAGTCCTGGGACTGCTCTCGCTCCCGCTGCCACTCTCCTGCGCTCTCCTCGCTCCCTGCGAAGCAGGATGGCAGGGACCGTGCACACCGCGTGCTTGGTGGTGGCGATGCTGCTCAGCTTGGACTGCCCGGGACAGGCGCAGCCCCCGCCGCCGCCGCCGGACGCCACCTGTCACCAGGTCCGCTCTTTCTTCCAGAGACTGCAACCCGGACTCAAATGGGTGCCTGAAACCCCCGTGCCAGGTGAGGAGGAGTCCCTCGCGCGTTCCCCGCGCCCAGCGGAGAGCCCAGGGGCGCATGGTGGCCGTCCCCCGAGCGCGCTAGCCCCGCGGGGCCGCGGTCATGCGCCCTGCCGCTGGGCGCCTGGGAGTGGTCGCTGTGCCCGGATCCCGGCCAGATCTACTGAGGGAGGGAAGAAGGGTGTGTGGGGACTGTGGCCGCATCTCCCGGGCTCGCTCTGCTGTCAGGGAAGATGCGAGTGGGAGGAACGGCTGGGATGGCCTTCTCCCGAGCACCCATTTTTTTGGCAGGGCGGGAAGGTGGGAGCTGGTTCCCCTGGCCTCGGCGGACTGGCTCCCCACATCCAAGCTGGCGCCTCGGGAATTTGCCGCCCTCGCTTGCACGTACGTGCCCCTATTTCAGCCCTGGCTGGACCGCGGCTCCGGCCATTCTTTCCCCAACCTGCCCCCACGCCCTCCTTTCCGCAGCCTGGGTTCCCGAGGCTCACGGGCCCAAGTGCAGGCAAAGTTGAGGAAGATCTCCGAATTCGCAGCGGCAGGTAAAGACACGCTGAGGGAAAGTTTTCAGGAGGAGGGTCCCCAAAATGAGGAGGACTGAGCCTTTTCCTTCAAAACAGCGTCCCTTATCTAGGTTGGTAAAATCGTTTCAAAAACGGTGCTGCTGGCCCAGGGTGCAGGAGTCCAAAGATGATTTAACTCCTCCCCTTCTCAAATTCATCTGCCTTCTTGACAGGCTAGACCCTGAGGGTCGATGATTTTAGGTGGAGGAAAGTTTCTGAACGCCTGCCTTTTGTTCTGCACAATCAGATCGTGTTGTAAGGGCATATTTTAACCTTAGCTGAGGGCTGCCGCTGTCAACAGATGAATATTAATGGCCTTATGTGATTGACTGTCCCGCGGTTGGACTCCTAAAAGCCTGCCCTAGAATCCAATTAGGATAAGTTGCTACACTGACAACGCGGGCAAGAAGAGTTGGTTTCAAACAGGTTAATTTACCAGAGGGGCGCTCTGAGGAAACGGCCGGTTACGTTTGCAAACCGTCAGACGTTTGTGGCCTCCAGGGTCTCTTCCCGACCCTTGCATCCAGCGAGGCGCGCGTCCCGCGCTTCCGAGGGACGGGAGGGCAGCCCTCGCCAAAACTTGGCTCGTGCCTCTCAACAAGTCAGGGAGGCGGGCCTGATGCTTGGACCAAGTTGTGAATGCGATGCGCGCCCTGTGGGCGCTGCCAGGGAGCGTTCACTAGCGGGAGGTTACCTAGGCAGCCAGCGCGCCTTCAGCCTTTTCTTTAGGTGGATGAAAAGAGCCGAGCGAGCCTGCTGTTTAGTTGCAAAGGTAATTGGTCACCCTTTTTGGTGAGTGAAGTGCATTTGCGCATATGTTAAATATTGCCTTGCAGGATTTCGCTCTAAGGGAGGGTAGAACTACCTCTTCCCCTGGTAAGTGTTAATAACGTAGCACGTGGGCGTGTGCAGAAGCTGTAAGGGGCAACCTATGAATCAGTTCCACAGAGCAGAAACAACAGGCGAATCTCTCTCCCCTCCAAGTGCCATGGTAATTAGATTGCTAAGGCCAGAGAACATGCTTTGTTGATAATGTAAAAATTGGTCCTCACAGGATGAGCTCCCACAAGATGAATGGGTCGAGGGTTGGAGTTGGGGCCCCATTTGGCTGATTTGAAGCCAGGGAGTAAAGGTTCTGCTTAAAAGAAGAAAAAGACCAGAGGGAACAAACACATAGATACTCATTTAGCAACGCCCCCCCCCCCCACATTCATGCAGGCACCTCCCCCCCCACCCTCCCCCAGCTCTGGGGCTGCCTAAGTCTTTGCAGCATCTGTATAAAAGTATTGGCAAGACCCACGCACTGTGTGTTGGAGATTTGGCCTGGGCTCCTTCCCTGTGAGATCCCTTACTCTTCACCTAAGGATGGCCATGCCATAGAGAACAGAGACTTGTAAGGGAGATTTTTCATTTTCCTCGAGTATTTCCCAAATTCGATAGGAAAAATCACTTTCCAAGGGCCTTCACCATATAAACTCGACATTCCCTACTTCACTTCTATTTAACAAACATACAGTGTTGAGCACCTTCTACACGGCAGGCACTGTTCTGACTTGTACTGGAGCAAAGCCAAACTTCAAATATGGTGATACCCATACAGCTACCATATATCCTGGATTTTTTGGGACAGCGCAGATTTCCAATACTCTGTCCTGGCAGGAAACCATGTGTCCTTAATTTTAGTTGGGCAAATATGGTCACTGTAGATATGGAAAACACAGTGAAAATCCTAATGTCCATGTGTGGAAAGAGCTCATCAGTATTTCTGAGAAGAGATAATAATGGCAGACTAAATACAATGGCAAGTGCATAATTTCAAAGTGACTAAATGTGTAATTTGCTGCTGTCGTTGAGTGGTTAGAAATTGAAAGAGAGCTGCAAATTGTTTGATAGTTAGGAACCATCATGATGGCCGCTTGACTTTTTTTTTTCATCTATATTTTAAGCCATGTTCAGTTTGCCCGCTCCACTGTATTAACTGCATTAAAGCTTTCTTTGTCCCAGATAAAATGAGATTTGGTCACAGTAAGGAGAAATCCTCAAGAATGTCCTGTCTCACTTAGGGGGAGCATTTGAGATTGACTGCTAACTTCGGCCATTAGCAGAATTGGGTTAGAGCGGATAAGGTACATTTCTTATGCTAATATGGATGAGGCTAAATGGCATTTGAAATCAGCCAGCCTAAAAAATAAATCACTGGTGCTGAAGGACTATGCTAGACTTCCACAGAGCTGATCTAAAGCCTTACGAGCTCATGTTCCCATTTCTTTTAGAGTGTTCAAAGGCACAGGATAGCAATTCTAAATAGCATGTCCCCAAAATCCATAGATCTTTTCATACCCTACTCTTTTTCTTTTTTTTTTTTTTAAGGATTTGTAACTTGGAAAGTACCACAGATGGAAACCAGGCACACAGAGTTAGCATTTGGCAGAAAAATCCATATAACTGACTTTCAGTGCAGCTCTTTTGCCCTTATTTAATTTAGAAAAATTCAGAAAAAAGCCAATGAGCTCATAAGTCTAGATGTTTATTTTGTTTTGCTTAACCTACCCACAGGCGCAATCAAGAATGGATACAATTTTAGGCAAAGAAAGTGAGCTAGTAATCAGACAATGATGTTTCCAATTGTCTCAAGGGAATGTTACAGAAGTCTGAAAAAAATTCCTCTAAACAAAAATCAAGTGTAATTCACTTTATGAATGCCATACACCACTTTTGTGGGGGGTGGTGGTGAAGCGGACGGATGGGAATGAGAAAATCAAACAAACCGTGGTAGTGTTGCAACTCCCAAAAGACTGAGAAATCGTGCCTTAGAGGGCCCTGGAAAGTGCAAGAACCAATCCAGAAGGCCAAATACCCGTATGGGTAAAAGGCAGCCTTGAAGAGCCAAAATCGACTTGGAGTTTCTCAAAATAGATGAAACAACATAAAAATAAAAATCAACATTCTTGAAACAAAGAGAGTTTGGTATTTGTTGTTGTCGTTGTTTCTAAAGTGTGAGAACTAGCAACCGTATCGGGGTCGCCAGCTGTGGTTCCCCAATTAGTTTGAAGCAGTTAGCGGTACTGATGTCGGGAGAGAGAATAAGAAGGGAGGTGGGTGGGAAGGTTTTCTCTCCTCTGAGATTGCACTAGACATTTGGGTGAGCAGGTGATTTGTTAAAACTTTGAAAAAGTTGTATTAGCCTGTGCTAACTTGGAACAGTTTGGAGGATTCTTTCAAATGTGGTCTGAATATCTTTATTACGCTCATCCTGATGATTGGTACCGAGGTGTGCTTAGAGAGAAGCAGTAGTCTGATGGAGGAGACAGCTGATGATCAGTGGAGCACCTTGGCCTGAAAGGAGTCTGAGACTGCCCGCTCCTGGCAGGCTCTGTGTTAGGTGCTGGGGGTGCCGAGAGGAGTAAGACACAGTCCCTTTTGTCAAGGCGCTCACAGTCTAGTGGGGGAGCGTACAAGTAAACAGGCTTCTCAGGAAACTTGTAGGATTAAATAGGGTGAAAAGGGCTAGAAAATACCTCCAGGAAATTGGCTGAAATGATCACAATAGCCAGCCTGGGCAAGGAAAAAGAACTGAAGAGATGAAGTGGGAGATAGGGAGAAGTTTCTTAATAGGGCCGCCATCTTAAAAAGAGTTTTCTTAATTCTTGGAGCACATTCCGTTTGTAAGCGTTAGGAAATACAGGCATAAGAAGATTTTGATGGATGCTAGATGACACAGATGGTGTCAGTTTTGCAATGTGGTTTTTTACTTATGGGCTGGTAGGTTGTATCCAATATTTTGATGCAATATTTTTGAGCATTCTGCTACTTCCATCTTTAGAGTTGCAATGTTTGCTGTTCACTGTAGCCTAGAAAAAGGCTGCTTATTACCAACCTGGGAGAAAAGAGGCCTGGATTTGTCTGCTATGAGACAAGACAGAAAATATGTTTTCTCCTTAAATGGCAGCTATCAATGACCACGCCAACTTTAGTGTTTGATGCATATACAAAAGCATGGGTCTTAAGAGGTATCTTATTACTCATTTCTAAGAAAATTGAAGATAATCACTTATAACGTGCACACGATACATCATTTGGAAAGAATTTCACTGGGGATCATATTGCTCAACTGAAAAGTTCTGGCATGCTGAATTTGTACATTTTTGTGAATGCTTCCTTTTACTCTGATCTCTAGCTTTTTTCTGCATATGGTTATTTGTGTGTTTTAGATTATAAGCTTCTTAAAGGGAAAGCACTGCATTTGATGCAGTGTTGAGCACAATGCTAAGAGTACCATAGAGCATTTAGTAAATAATTGACGATAATAGAATTTCTAGGTTATTATGTCTTCTCTATGAACTCTCAAAATACTTTCTTAAGCTGTATGTCATCTTACATATTTTAAAAGCGTAAGTCCAAATTTTTATGTTGCTTTATGGGGGTATGTGGACAAACTTTTCAAACTACATCTATTTTGACTGGAGACGGATTCAGGCTTACCTCAGTTAGCTGGCAACTCTCACCATCAGGCAGGGCTTGTTAATGTTGAGTACCCAAAGAACAAATTGAAATTAGCAACATTGTTATGACTAGCTTAGTATCGTTAAACATCAACAATTATTATAGCACATAAATTGTAAGACATCTCTTAAATCAAACTCTCTTTGATTTAATGTCAGCTAGACCTTTCTTGCTCATGTTGACATTACCATATTTGGGAGTTGAGCTCTAACACATGCACAGACCTGTTGAAGTACCTCACCGGTTTCTGTAACCTGGGATCAGAATTTGTGCACAGGCTCAATTCTAGAGACCATACCGGGAGACAAGATCTATTCAGCCCTGGCCGAGCTTATAAACAGGTTTGATGTTTTTGGTAATCTAGGGTCTAATGGAAAGTGTGGGCAGAAAAATCCCCCACTCATCTGCCCATATTTAGCAAATTGTCTGGCTTGAAACAGGATCCCTAGCACTCCATTAAGAAATGAGCATCAGAAAATAGAATCCAAGTCATGGGCCCCAGACTGGCTTTAGAGACAGGATAAAGTAATGGGAATTTACCTTCTGAGGTATAACGACAGAGAGAACGCGATTCAGAAAGCAAGGTGAAGGAGGGCACATCAGCAGAAAAAAATGTGCGTTTTGAAATGCTGTATGTGAGAGAAAAATGCTCACTGGAACATTAGAGTCTTACTTGGTACCTTGTTGAATATACAAAGTAAGGAAGATTTAGTTCTGTACTTTCAATTAGCCCAACTAAGGATCAGTTATCCACGTGCTATTAGAAATATTTATTTGCCATTTTTAAACAAAAATGAATCCAGATTGATTACCAAGAAAGGCTTTTTTACTTTTGCCTTTTTTTGTGTGTAGCTGGATAAAGCCTTATGTGCGAGTTTGTATTTTTCGTCACGAGTAAAGAGAAGTCAGTGTTAGGGCCAAAATGCATTGCTAGTTTTCCGAACAGTTAATTACTTCTAGTAGCTGAAATTGTATTTATACGCTAGATTAGTAAATCTGCTGAGCTCTTTGAAGTATACTTAATAGGCTTATATTTATAAATTATTGATAGGAAGGGAGATAAAATACAAGTGAAAGTGGCAATAAGAAGGGACAGGGAAGTTAAAGCCATTATAAAAGAATCCCCCACTTATTGTGTTCTATCCCTTCCCCGAAAGTTGAAAGATGTACATTTATCAGAAGTGATGATTTTGAGAATATTCTGTGCTTTTCAAAATTTCCCCGATGAAGCATGCATTTATTTCTTATAACTCCAGAGTCAGGCAAGATTTTAGAGTAGAATTTTAATTGGCCTTTTGGAGTCTGCCTTTTGAAAATAAGTTTATTACTGGAAAATTAGAAATCCTGATTTTGGCATCTTTAAGGTACATGTTCATTATTATCTATATCTTCCCTACTACACTGTGTCTCCTCGAGGTTAGGGGCTGTATCTTATTCATCTTTGTATCCAGTTTCTAGCACAGTGCATAGTACAAATAAAAGGTGCTTCATAAATCTTTGTAGATTAAATGAATGTATGGAGTTAAAAATGTATTACAAACATAAAATTTCCATAAAGCCAATATTTAAGTAGTTGATTCATTTTTACTAGTATACTAAGGTTTCTCAAAAGGTAACTACTTTTTCAGGTCAAAAATCCACTTGTCTATAGGTAAGTGATAAAGGATATTGGTTTAATTCATTCAGCTGCGCTCTAACTCCCCGGAAGAAGTACACTAGCCAAATCTTACAGGAGGTAAGTATTTTGTGCTTGTTTACAAGGCTATTCTACGTAGTTTAAAGAGAAATCAAATATCCACATGTACATAAATGCATATATTTATCTTCACTTTACAGGTCTGTGGTATTTGGGTTTGTGAAGATAATGCAACTTGGTGTCAGTTACAGATCATACACTGAATGCATGCGTTTTTCCTTGGTATTTGGTGTCTCTTACCTATAACTTCAAGCTTCATAAATGTACATTTAAAAGGACATAATCCAAAGTGGATTTTCAGCCATGGAAATTTTATTGGAGTAGGATAAAGGGCCTCATGAGACTTCTCTTAATTTCTGTATGCATTAGGGCAAACTTTTAAAGTCAGCTGAGAAAACTTAATTAGGTGGCTAGGGATGACCCATTGGGGAGTTCTTTCAGATAGAGGCCCAAGTAGGAAAGAGGGTAAAAAAGAAAGGGATGATGTTCATTTGAAAATAATAGAATTCTATTTGCATACTTTCTTCCTTAATTACGGTACTGCGCCCTCTCTCCCAGACTCTGCATACTGGTACTTAGAGTATGCATCAGCACCCTGGGATTCTCCACTGTTCTTTGTCAAATTTTGATTTGGATGAGTGAAACTGAGGGAAATATGACGAAGAGAGAAAGAGTTAGAGTGACAGATACTGGGAGGGGATTAAAAGCCCTCACTCTGGTATATATCAGAAAGTTAACTGGCACATAACAGACTGAAAGGATTAGAAAACATTTGGATTTGGAAATTTGCATGTGTGCAGAGATAATACAGAGATATGCTCCAGTTGCGTTTGGTTCCCAGAAATGTTTTATCTGTACTTCTTTTTATTTGGGTGTCTGTTTTTTGAAGTACATAGCTTTTTCATAGCCTCTGCCAGACCCTACGCTCGTTAAATGCAGGAGCCATGTTTGATTCATCATGATGTCCTCTAGAGTGGTGAGTAGAGTGCCTGGTACAGAGTTATTAATAAAGGTTGAAATGAATGTAGAATGGACACCTAAAGACATAGTCTGGAGGACTTGATCACTGTCGAATGAGATCCTGGGATGGCATACACCTAGAGAATGATTGGTTCTCTGAATACATCATTGGCTAAGTTCATCTGCAGTAGAGACTGAGGAAGAGTGATGGAGTTCAAGCATATTTATCTATTCTCTGCTGTGGTTCTGGAAGCCTTGTTGTCCCTCTTTCAGAATTGAAGTTTGAGGAGAAAGTGACAAGTAGAGAGAGATTTTTAGCTACAGCTTTATCTAAATATGCTGTTTGGATATGTTTTATATATATATATATATATATATATTCATAGCTTATATATGTATAAATATATGTTTCTATTATTTTGATATCAACAATTACTAATTATGTGTTATTTAAGCTGTTTGAAAGTTGTTAATTGTTACTCTTAGCAGCAGGTGGACTCTCACAACCATGCCTTACATTTGTGTCATGAAAGCCTAGCTTTCATGTATCTGAGTACAAACAATGTAACCACTCAGAAAGTGTCTGCAGGTTGTGAGTTCCATCAATCTGCTTGGTTCCAACACACACACACACACACACATATCTGTACACTCGTACATACACACATATAACATCCCTACATTTGTCTGCCCTTAATAATCTAGAGAATAAGCCTAACTTACACTGGGAACAGCAAGGGGGTACAGCTTTTCAGAGCTTGAATAAACCATTTTCAGTTGGATTGGCCCCAAATTGTTGCAGAGCTCATTGTCACTGATATCATGGAGCTCATTTATCAAGTTCCATAATTTCCCTAAGTACAGAGATGTGATCCTCATTAACGTAGTGGCAGTCAATCCATATTGTGAATTTGGCTGATTTTGGAGAACTACTTCTAGCACTGGCTGCATTACATGTTGAGCTCCATAGAAATGAGAATGTGACCCAAGAGGTGGTGTCCAAGTTAGGTTTCATGGAGTGATTGTGTTGGGGACCGCATGTAACTGTTTTGGAAAACAGATGGAAATTCTCAGAAAAGGAACCTACTAATAATGAACTTTATATGCTATCTCTGCATGAATATTTAAAAGTTTTTCATTCATTCTTTACTTCAACCAACATTTATTGAGCACTGATTCTATACCAGGTGCTGAGCTAGGAGCTGGTGAAGGAGATAAAACCATTGCCTAGAGAGGGAGCCAAAGAAGGAAAACCATGGGTGTCAAGGCAGCACAATGAGAGCTGCCATAGAGCTGGGCACCAGGTGGGGGTCTGGGGACTGTTGAGCTACAGTGAAAGGGTGCCTAGTTGCCTTAAGTGGGCAGTCATGTGAGGTATGTGCAAAGTTATAGAGGTAAGAGACAAAATGACACATTCGTTGGACTGGAATAGTTTGCATTGATTAGAGCACAGGGAAAATGGAGGAAAGATGAATTAGAAAAGTAGGCAGCAAGTGCTAAGGAGTTTCCTTGAGCTGTATCCAAGGATGAGGAGGAGCCATGAAAACATTTTAAAAGAAAACATTATTCAGTATGGAGGATGACTGGAGGGTGAGTGGTGGCAGAGAGTTTTAGTAATGCAGGTGAAAAAGTGGTAAAGTAAATAGAATAAAAGATAAAGCTGAGAGAATAGAAAAAGTAGAGTAGACATAACTTAGTGACTGGATGTGAGGACGGAAGGGAGAGTCTGGAACTTCTGGTTTTCCTGGGTGGTGGGGCCATGGCCCATAATAGGTGCTCAGTAAATATTTGTTGAATGAGTGAGTAAAATATAGGAGGAACGTATTTTTAAGGGGTGAAATAACGAGTTCAATTTTGAACAGGTTGAGTTTGAGGCGGTCCTTTGATCACTGAGGCAGAAATGTCTGCTAGGTCGTTGAGGTTGTGTTTTGGATCAGAGAAGAGAGAGAAATCAGGGCTGGAGATACATACTTGGACATTATCAGCATGGAGATAGTAACTGAAACTCTGGAAATAGATAAGATTGCTGGGAAATCGTGTATATACTCTTCTGAAGTTCACGAGAAGCATCGTTGAGACTCATCAGCATATAGGCTTAAGTTGGAAGTCATGGGTGTGGGTGACATTTTCCAGGCTTTTGCATGTGACATGTCTTAAAATGTATTTTGCCAACATCTGGTGATTTTTTTTAAAAAACTGCCAAAGACGTCAAGAACTCTCTTGATTAAGAGAAAGTATGAGTATATGTTGTCATGGTCCCAGACTTTGCAAATAAGATAATGTACTATCAAACAAACACACACACACACACACACACACACACACACACACAGAGGGAAAGAGAGAGACTTCTAGGTAGAGAAATACATTAGAATCAAGGGATCAGATTTCTAATATTTTTGATAGCAATAATTAATAATTGTGTGTTATTTAAACTGTTGGAAAGTTGTTGATTGTTACTCTTAGCAGTGGGTGGTCCTTCACAATCATACCTTACATTTGTGTTGTGAAAGCCTTACTTTCATATATCTGATATACAAACAATGCAACCACTCCTAAAATGTCTGCAGGTTCTGAATTCTGCTGACCTGCCTGGTGCCAACATGGAGGCCCCTCTGGCCCTCCCCCTGGGGAGCACTCTCCTACTCTGGAGAGTGAAAGCTATAACAGTGTGTAGCTTTTGGAGCTCTGGTCTCTGTTCCACCTCAGACTGGGCCCTGCTTGCTAGTCTCTGAAACATGGTTCTAAGCAAACACTAGGAATACTTGTGTAATTGGGCTGGTCTTGTCTTAAATGTCTATGGAGATGTAATGTTTTTTGGTTGGGGGTGGGGAGAGAGGGTTGGATAATTTTCTGTTTCTCTGGCATGAACAGTTTCCTTAATTTCCCTGTTGTTCAAGAGGTTGCCTTCATCAGGGTTTCTACTTTCATTCAACATAAGCTTGAAATTCCTTCTTCTCCAGTAGATTTTTTTTTTTTTTGGTAAGGAAGATTAGCCCTGAGGTAACATCCACCACCAATCCTGTTTTTGGTGAGGAAGATTGTCCATGAGCTAATATCTGTGCCCATCTTCCTCTGTTTTATATGTGGGACGCCTGCCTCAGCATGGCTTGATAAGCAGTGTGTAGGTCCACGTCAGGGATACAAACCTGCAAACCCTGGGCCTCTGAATTGGAGTGCGCAAACTTAACTGCTATGCCACTGGGCTGGCCCCCTCCAGTAGATTTTTTGAGGCCAGTTTCAGGTTGATGGGTTGATGGAATAGTTTTAAGGGCCACAAGGGAAGATTATGGAAACTACAATTTACTGAGTGCCTGCTATGTGCCAGTTGCTTTACACTTAATCTCTCTAATCTCCACAGCAAACAGGAAAGGTAGGTGGTGTCATCTCCATTTTACAGATGAAGAAACTAAGGCCCAGAAGGATTTGCTTTCCCAAAGGTTGTGTAAGTTATGGAGCCAGGATTTGCACCCAGATTTGTCTCACTCCATAGCTCATGATCTTTCCAGTATACACACTGGATTATGAAGGGAAGGAATATGGTCTGGATATGAAGTATTTGACTTAAATTCCCACACTCTTTTGACTTCTGTGACATTTTTTACTCTGGGTTCCCCTCCTACTGTAAAGCTGATTCTATCTTTGCTTGCTTGCCCTCTTCCTCCCACCCTTTATTAGATGAAAGTGTTCCAGTAGTGTTTGTCCTTTGCCCTTTCCGTTCTCTCTTCGTTCATTCCCACATCCATTCCCATGACTTCATGATCTTCGCTGTTTGAATGACTCCCATGTATCTTTCCAACCGACCTCTTCCTTGCTGTCCAGTTGAGGATTTCCCACTTGCCTGCTGGATATTTCCATCCAGAAGTCCTGCCAGTGCCTCACTTTTAACAGATCCAAAGATTAGTCCATCATTTTCTTTTCCTATCTGCACAAACCTGCCTCTCTCCAACATTCTACATTTCTGGTGATAGCATCTCTGGTACCCAGACTTGAAACCTTGAAATCTCTGACTTCTCTTATACATCTCACACCCAGATTAAATGGCTAAGTCCTGCAAGTCTGCCTCCATCATGTCTGTCACTCTTACCTCCTGTGCTCTCTATTTAAACATTTAAAATACTCTGCTAACTCGTTTCTGAAAGGACCCTGTAGTTGTCTGCCTCCAAGCCTTTGCTTCTAGACCACCTAACTGTCTTCTATCATCAGTGCCTGCTACAGTCTTACCCATTTTTCAAGGTGTCAGTGCAATGGCATCTTCTCTATGAGACACTTCATGAGTCCCCACAACTAAATGTGATCGTTGCCCCCTTTGAACCCTGCTATCACTGCACTTCTCCTGTGGCCTTGTTTCTCACTAGCTCTTATAATTATTTATGCACTTGACATTTTTCTTCTTACTACAGCCTTGCTCCTTAAAGTGTGGACCATGGACCAGCAGCAATCAGCATCACCTGGGAGCTTGTGAGAACTGTAGAATCTCAGGCTCCATCCTAGACCTACTGAATCAGAATTTGTCTTTTTTTAACAAGATCCCTAGGTGATTTGTAAGCACGTTATGGTTTGAGAAGGGCTGCTTCCAAGTGTAAGCTCCTTGAGGGTAAGAACCTTGCAGCACTTAAGAGAGGGTCTTGCACATAATGCATCAATGTTCTTTTGATTTCTCACATTTGTGCTGTGCTTCGGCTGTTCCTTCATGGATGTGGCCTCAGAGACCTAGACAGAAGAAATGTATCGGGGGAGGGGGAGGAAGGAAGGGGAAGGAGAGAGAGAGATTCAGAGAGTGGTGGGGGAGGAGGAGAGAGGGAGAAAATGAATGAGAATAAGAATGTGAGAATGAAGGGACTAGAGAGAGCCTACAGAATCTCTGCTTGGTGCCTAATGACTTTGTGACTAGTTTGGAAAACAGTCTTTGCTTTCCCAGGTGGGTAGAACCTCATGTCTAGGCCTTGGCTCAATTTAATGGGGCCAGAGGCACATATCTTCTGAGACCGTTTTGCCCTCACCCTAGGGACCTAATGGTTTCCTACTTTCTCTTTTGCTGGCATTCTGGGGTGTATCTTCTCTGGCCATCCCCAGAAGTCACAGTGGAACTTCTGAAGAGTTTCAAAGAGCCGTGGAAGAACTGTGCTCAGTGTTTCAAATACTCTCTTTTGTTTTCAGAAACAGATTTTCTGCTTTGTTTTCAAACTTCAAAGTTTATTTCTGAAATAAAGGTTTATTTCCCCCCATGGAATTCTGAAGGTTTTATACAAGTGTTAATTTCTAAAAACTAAGTCATTTCTTGCCTTTGAAATTTCAGTGCTGTGGGTCAATTTAATAACGTTGCCTGAAGGTTCTTTTGGCCTTCAAAAGCTGTCAGATTGCCTTTTCTTTGTTCTTTGAGAGAGTAAGTTTGCCTCATTCACAAAGCCTGAAGGTGATGCTGGAACCAGCATTTATTCGCTCATTCAGTCTTCCCCCACGCCTCAACAATATCCAGTTTTATTTTCAAGTTAGGTCCTGGTGGCAGTGAGATGTATTACCGACTAATAATTCGGGGCAAAATTCCCAAAAAGCTCATCAACATTTCATAGAGTGGTGATAAGAAGTAGCCCCAGTTACTCTGACACCCACAGCTAAGGGGAAGAGCAGATGTTCTGTGCAAACTCATCACAGCCCTCCTGGGGCCCAGGGTACCTCCAAAGCTACTGGGGGCCCTCCCTGTGTCATCTGTCGGGCTGCTCCCTACATTTCCCCTTTGGTCTTCCTCCTTTCCACCCTCACGCTCTCTCTCAACTGGTTATAATTTAGAACAGAAGGTGTTTTATGGTTTGTTATATTTATTGAATGGTTTTGTGTCTCTTGTTCTCTAAGAAAACTAGATGAGTGAAATGTTTTATATTTTCCTCTGTGTTTTAGTTTTAAGTTGTGTTTCCTTTTCCTCTAGCTGCTGATTTCCCTCTCTCCTCTCTCTTCCCCCATCCTCCCCTGCCTCCTCCACATCTGCCGGCTCAGTGATTCTGGAGAGAAAACAGGCTTTTCCTTTCTGCCCACATATTTGGTTTTGGTACCTGGTTACTTCTCTTGGGATATTGCGAAATTCGATTCCTTAGTTAGTTTGGAAATGAAGAGCTCTAAAATTCGCACTGATGAATTTACATTCCACTTTCTAAGAACTCTGAGTATTTAAAAGGCTTTTTGTACAGATAGGACAAGGCTAAATATATCTGACTCGAGTACCTCAGATCATTGCTATGTAGTTTACATTCTCTCTCACTTTGTCATATTTCTCAATGAATGCAAATTGCATCTTTGTTCTTAGAAATCACTTTTGATATACTGAACGCCTTTCCTTTTTCTAAAGATAAGGGAGTCCCTTTGAAACACTGCTAGTGTGGGGTAGAACTGACACCTATCTTGTAGGCTAACCAAATTGTAACCTGCTTTTCCCTGATGAAGTGATCACGTTTCAGGGACATTGTTTCACTTGTAGGATTTTATTATCCTAGTTTCAAATTTGACTTCAGGATAGAGAGCGTATTCCAATTGGACCATACCTTGGTATTTTATCTTTGTCTTTACACTTATGGGGATCTTTTGTTTGTCCTATATCTATTATCTCTTCCAAGCTTGGCTAAGGTTGTTAGGTTATGCACTTACGTATAAATATTTAACAAGATAAGTTAGACAAAATGTGCTTGAAGATACTTTAGCCCTCTCCCTCAATGCCCCCCGCCCCTGTCCCAGCTCCATTTTTGTATAGAATCTCAGATGGTTGCTTTATCTCAGATGTTTAGATTCAGCAGACATTCCTTTGCACTTTGCTTGATGGACACAATGAAATGGAAGCTTTTGCATCAATCTTGACTACCAAAATGGTAGCACGAAGTCACAGATAACACTAGGCTCCTCTTCCTATTTTTTTTCCTACCTAGTTATCCAAACTCCCCTAAGCCAGAGAGTTTTAGGTATGAGATTGTGTGTTTTTTAAGAAAATATTTTGGATAAAGACTAATGTTCTCAAGTCAGGAATAACAATTAGTACCATTCATTAATCAGGGGCATGTTTTGACTTTGAGTCCTGGCTAGGAAATATAAACTGTGAAAGTCACACATATATATGAACCTCAGGCAAATTTATGACTTGTCAGCCTTTTAAGGTTAAATTCTTAACCCCAGATCGGGGCTGGCTTTATATGTGGAGTCCAGCACATTCCTCTGGGCCACTGAACACCCCCTCCCCAGCCCTTTGCTTAACAGCAGCTAATGGCCTAATGAGCAAGAAGGATTTCTGCCTCTTATCAGCTGCCTAAACAGCAACAGGAAGGCTGATATACAGAGTATAGGTCAAAACCTGAGTTCTTGAACCAAAAAACTACAGGGTCAGTTTAAAATTCTGGATATGTGATATCTCTATAGTCATCAATACCTGTCAGTAAAGGAGGTGGACACTTGAGTTCAAACAAATAGTAATAGTTGTCAAAAGTATGAACGGTCTAATTAATTTTGCTAATAGTCCTTTCCTTCTCTGTTTAGTTCTTCTATAAATAGCCTTCATATAGTCTTTAATGAGCTTTCAGTTCGCGCCTGGAGGTTGTTATGGTCACGCGAGAGTGTTTGATTGTCAGATGGTGATGATGATGGAGGCAAGGATGTTTATATTTTGGCCCAGGTTTTGGAAGGGGACGCCAAATAAAGGTAGATAGATATCTACTACTACTTTTATTTCTTTTTAAACTTAGTTTTTGAAAAAATATGCACTCAACTTGCTAGAGAATCAGAGAAGCCTTTGTGCCTCCTCTTATTGTCTTCAGAACTTTTTAAGGAGAAAGAGTCATTGCCTGTTTCTTAGATCCACTTGGAATCCAGGCTCAGACTCACATAGAATAAATATTTTAGGGTTTTCAGTGCCCGTCATAGTGAAAGCCCCTTGACTTTCATCTTCTGCATTTGCATTTTTTCAGAGACAATAATGAAAACATTTTTTTTCAGATTCTGTTCTGTTATTGAAAATCCTATTTACATAAACAGGCATTGTTGTGGCTTAGGGAAGAATGTGGGGTCCCATTCTTTAGCTCCTTGTATATCTTTGCTAAGGCTTGTCTAAATAGAAGTAATGACGCTTTAGTCTAAGCAGCTTTTCTCATTTAGGTAAGCAGGGTGGTTTGAAATTTCAGTTTACTAGATAATTGAGTCTCTTCTTCTTAATTATTTCAGGCATGCAGGTTGCTCTCTTGATAGTAAAGACCCTAAAAATCTAGTAATCTCCTCAGGCATCCGCTTGGTAATAAAATCCTGTGCATTTTCAGGGGTTAATTTTCATGACAATTGTGCATCCTCTCCCCACCCCCACCCTTGAAGAAATTCTATCTTTTAGGGCCTTGGTCTCCTCACATTTGCAAAAGCACACTTTAAAAATATATAAGGATGTTGCTGGAATTACTGGATCTAGAGGAAATTTAAATGTATTCAGATTCATGCTCATTACACAACTTTCATTTAGAGTTTTTAATAGCCTTGTCATATTTCTCAGAAAATCATCTGCCTGACTTTGCCAGACTTGGTTTTCTGCCCTGAATGAAAAACTGAAGATCAGCAAAAGTGGAGCCTAACTATCCCCTAATCTATCCTTTTTTCTCAAAAAAAAAAAAGAAAGAAAGGAAAAGAAAGAAATTCTCAGAGGTCATCTGGTGCAGAGAGAGGTGGGAAAAACCTGAAAAAAAAAAGAAAAAAAAAAAAGCCCAGGCCGCCTTCACATCTGCTAGTCATTCCCACTGGTGTGACTTCAATTCAGCAAGTTTTTATTGAGCACCTGTGGTGGGGGTGGTGCTAATAATCGTTAACATTTATTGAGCTAGGCGCTGTGCTAAGCCCTTTATGGGCAACATCCTATTTAATCCTCACAATAGCACTACCAGGTGGGTATTATTATTTCCCCCATTTTACAGATGAGAAAACTGAGGCTTGGAGAGGTTTAGTGACTTGTCCAAGGTCAAGTAACGGTGAAGTGAGTTAAACCCACTTAGTCTGGTTCCAGAGCCATGTTCCTAATCAGTACTCTTGCAGTGGGCTGCTCAGCATTTCTGGGAATTACTCTTGAAACCAGTTTTGAGAACCCAGGATGTGTGAGATGCTGGGCATTCAAAGTCAAATACTCCACTCTCTCTGCTCTTGGTGGGGGAGGCAGACATGTAGACAGGTGAGGACCATGCATGGAGGGGGTCTTCATATCTGTTGAGGGGAAGGAGGAGGGCTTGGGAAGAGCAGTGGCTTGAAACTGGGGGACTGCTGCATCCCGAATACAGTTCTGCAGTCTGGGGTCCCGGACCTTTGATTTTCCTGTTCAGTGAAGGTCATCTTCTCTGCGCGAATTGAACTGCCTCAGTGATTGCAGCAACCTGTTTCCATCACTGCCCTGGCTGACTGTAGCGTCAGCTACCTCGAACCCAGCACTCCTTAGACATGCATGGTCAGCACAGTTTGGGAGAATTGGCTGCCTAGTTCCTGGGTCACCATTTCTCCTTTATTTCAGTTCTCCCTTAAAAAAAAAACGTAAAAATTAAATGAGAGATATTCCTGAACCACCTCACTGTGGTCTTGAGAGCTGGTGGCTTTTTGAAGGCAGGTCATATAAGACTAGCAGCCCACCGGGAGACCCTGGATCCAGGCTTGGCTCGTTCAGCTTGATCTGGAGCCCCCCTGGCACTGCCTCTTGGAGCCCACACTGGGCTCTGGAGAGCTCTGTATCTGAGTCACCCCACAGCTTGACAGGAGAATGAAGTTACTATTGGCAATTTTTGAGTTTTTCAGTGAAATCATGGGAATGGAAGGAAAATCCCCAAATCACCTGTTTGGGTAATTTATTTTTGTTTTTCATAGCTTCTGAAGAAAGCAAGGAGGAAAAAAGTCACTACTGAGCATCGTTGAAAAGTCTTTTATGTGTTCATTAATAACTTAGATTTTCCTCAATTTTAGGAAACATTTCGTTCGGGGGTAAAGTGAACTCACCACCACGTGTGTGTCTGAAACAATATCCTTTAGCCTCCAACCTCAGCTTACCAAAAACTCCTTGTGTCTCCAAGTTGCTTCGCAATGATTTGCTTGCCAAATCCCCTCCCATGCACTTTCTCCTTCATTAAATCTCTTCCACAGAAAGGGGTTGCCACCAAGTCTAGACTTCAGTAACATGCGGGAGGAGGGCCAATTAGTGAGGATTTTGATTCATATTACATGAGAGCAGGGGGAGGAGGAGGAAAATCTGCCCTTCCCAGTCCTTCAGATCTTCAAGTTCTAACACAACAGTATGTTGAAGATGTATAAAATTACTGGAGCATTTACACAGCTATTCCCCAAGATGGCATAAATGCCACAGCACTAGAGCATGTCAGTGTAGACGCTCAGATCAGCTGAAGGAGAGGAAAATGGCAAAGATCAATAACGTTGCTTCTCACTCAGGGATCAAGAGGGAATGTTTGATTTTCTTTTGGTTGCATTTTGCTCAGGTGCAGTGTGTATGTTGTACTAACAAGGCAACGGACTCTCTTCTCCACAGGTTCGTATCATAGGCAAAGGGGAAAGATAAAATAGAGGGCACAGATTATTTACAGTGGCTGAGAATGCAATTACAAGGTGCAATGGCTTGAAACTGAAATTTAGGTTAGCCATTAGGGCTGGGAGAAGCATCTTCACAGTAAGGGCAATTGGGCATCGGAAAGATTTGCCTGGGAGCTGGTTAAACAGCATCTCCAGAAGTGCTGAAGACTAGGGCAGGTGTGATGTGATGAGAGACTCCTACCCAACTGAGGGTTGGGCTGGAGGCCCAGACTGACAGGCATCTTCCATTGTTGCTTGGCTTCCTTTGTGATTATTTACTTGCTAATAGCTTGAAACAGGGTTTTATGTATCCAAAATATGCTTAATGTGTTAAGCATAGGAAAACAAATACACTTGAGCAATGAGAATGAGGCATTTGGATTGGTCTGAGCACCTTCCTAACAGACTTTCTGGACTGTGGACCAAGGACCGAGGCAATATTACTATTTTTTGCTTCTGCAAGGCCTCTTCCTTTGTAGAGTATGGGACTATTGCTGTTAAAGTAACATGTGGGCTCTGTCAACATGACTTTCTCAGGGCTCACCCTAGGTAAAATTTGGTTTTGGTCCCTTTTAGCTTTTTTTAGTTTTTCCTTCCTTTTTGACATCGCCCTTAGTCCCTGTCCAGGTGTTCTGGGTTGTCTGCCCCCACCCTTCTTCCCTGTGCTGGAGGAAGATCCCAGGTAAACTCTTTAGCCTTGAGGTAAATTAGTCAAGGAATGTTGCACTTGAAGACAATACCTGATGAAGTTGCTTAACCAAAGTAGTAACTCACTCATGATGGAACATTTAGATATTACCAGGCAGATACTTTTAGGTAGGGAAGAGGGCAAGAGAGGGTGTATTAGTTGTCTAGGGCTGCCATAATAAATTACCTCAAATTTGGTGGGTTAAAACAACTGAAATTTATCCTCTCACAGTTCTGGAGGCCTGAAGTCCCAGATCAAGATGTTAGCAGGGCTGTGCTCCCTCCGGGGCCCTAGGAGAGAGTCCTTCGTTGCCTCTTCCAGCTTCTGGTGGCTCCAGGCATTCCTTGGTTTGTGGCTGCATCACTTCAGTCTCTGCCTCAGTCGTCACATGGCGTCCCACTCCTCCTGTGTCTTCCTTTTGTGTGTCTTTTATAAGAACACTTGTCATTGGATTTAGAGCCCACCTGGGAATCCAGGATGACCTCCTCTTGAGAGCCCTAATTTAATTACATCTGCAAGACCCTTTTTCCAAATAGATTCAAATAAGGTCACATTCACAGGTTTCGGGGGTTAGGACATAGACACATCTTTTTAGGCGGCACCACTCAACCCACTACAGAAGAGAGCTTTCTGGGCCTCTTGAATCCCGCCAATTTACCAGGGCTCTCTGCTGTAAGGGGAACTTGCTCTAGGGAAGCTGAAAGTTGGTTGTAAAATTTCCATGAGTTTCCTCAGAGGGATGTGGGTGGCAACTGCTGTTAATTCATTTTCCAAGTGGTTAAATTGAGAACCTGGGGAGCGAAATGACTTACCCAAGTCACTCTGGATCAGAAGAGCTCTGAGACAGAATAGGCCACCATATTATTTAGCGGGGACTTTATGTCTTAACTCATGACTCTTGTTGGATGTTTTTTCCTTAAATTTTCTAAACACTTTAGCCATGGGAAGGTAATTGTCGCTTATTACCCACCTGAAAAACCTTTTTACGGGATCTGTAGGCTTAAGGTGATGATGTGCTTTCAATCTACCGGAGCTTTCCACCTACCTGTTGTGGTTTGCCGGAACATCAGCTACAGGGAGTTTGGGAAGCTAGAAACATCTGTGAAGCAAAAGACTGCCTTTTTAGGTTCAGGTATACGGAGTTTTAGGTACAACTTACATGCAGAGTGGTAAATATATAGTTGTCACAGATGAGACAACTCTGAAGAAATGATGTCACACTTGTCACGCTTATGACAAAAGGACCAGTTCTAACATTTATGGCAGTGACAACCTTGGTGTGTGAAGAGATTAGTGAGTTAGAGTATGGCCTTCAGGGAAATGCAGAGAGAAGAGAATTTTAGAGGTCACCAGGTCTAGCCTCCTACCTAGTGCAGGAGTCCCTTCTGTGGTATCTCTAATATGACTACCCAAATTATGCTTGAATGCTTCAAGACACAGGGAGTTTACTATGTGTAGGAAGCAGGGTCTCATTGTTGAGTATTTGCTCATTCATTTAACAAGCATTTATTGAGTGGGTACTATATACTGGGCACTATGCCATGTCAGGGAATACAAAGATAGGCAAGACATAGTTCCTGCCTACAGAAACTTACAGTAGTAGGGATAAGAAAAGTATACCAATAGCTATAAAATCTAGATTGCAAAATGCAGTATTAGAGGCGCAAAGTGTGAGGAAAATTCGGAGCGTTGATAGCTCATGGGGTTTATTTGGTGGGGAGGGTAGCTGGGGGAGGGAAGACAAACATTACAAGAGAGACACTTGAGAGAGACCTTATGGATGACAAGGTTTTATTTAATAGCTGAAGCTGGGGAAGAGCGCTCCAGGGACAGGAATAGCATGAGCAAGATGGGGAAGCAGGAAGTGGAGGCATGTGTTTGGGAAACATTAAATAAGAATTTAATCCTTACAACCACTTTGAGAGATAGATGTTATTGTCCCCATTTTATAGATAGGGAAGCTGAGGCTGAGAGATTTAAGTAACTTGCCTAAGATCACATGGCTGTTAAGCGGCCAAGTTGGGGTTCACACCCCGGTCTGTCTGATTTCAGAGTCCTTCCCTTTGCCACTCATGCCATCCCAACAGGAAATTATCTGCCATTAGTTGGCCTCTGGAGCCAAAGGGGTATATAAAAGGGACAGTGGTTATTACATGGAGTGAAGCGCTGTCAAGGCTGAGTTGTTGGTCTGTGCCTTGACCCCATATCCGTGTCCACGTATAGCCAAGTGTTATTGGCAAAGCCTTCCTAGAGGGGCAGAAGCAAGTCCTTTGCTTCTTTTGTGTCCTTCCAATGCCCAGTCTAGAATGGGCTCAGTGACTATCGATTGACTTACAGCTGGAAAACTTAGACTCTCAGACCTGAAATTACCTTAGGGGTCATCTAGGCAGGCCCAGACTGAGAAGGTGTTTGGTTAAGTCACATAGCTGATTTGGTAGCAGAGAAGATAATAGCACTTTAATCTTGGTAGGAGAGGGCTCTTTCCCCGCTGATGTGATTTCATACACAGAGGGAGGGGCCTAGCACTTAGATCAGGCCTAGGGTGTTGAAATTCTCAGCTATGCTTCAGGTCTGCATATTTGAAGATTGTATCTGAAAAATAAAAATTATACATCTCCTGAAAGACGGGATCTGAGCTACTTATCTGAGTAGAATAACAATTAGTGAAAGACTCACTAGGGGAGACAGGAAAATCGCCTTAGTGTAGGCCCTCTGGCAGAATTCTAAACTAAAAGATTCTTTATCCCAACTGGCATTGTTCTCCAGCCCAATTTTGTTTTTATTAGGATTTTTCCTCCATCTAAATAATGTATGTGTGTGTGTGTGTGTGAGTGAGAGAGAGACAGATGGAGACAGAGACAGAGATATCAGGATCTTCATTTTGAGCTCTCAGGACTTTTTCTTCATTTTCCCTGGAATACTGCTCTTCTAAAAGTTGCTCCAGTAGCATCAATTAATCTGACCTAGTTCCTTTAAAACTGAACTCGCTTGAAGTTTTGGCATTGGTTCCAAGTCAAAGGGGAGGGCATCAAGCCCAAACCTCAGCGGGCCCCTTGAGATACAAAGCTGAGTGAGTCAAGGGTCTTTCCCTCAAGGAACTTAAATCTAGTGGAGATAAGGCATGCAAATATAGTTATGCTGTGAGTTAGAGAGTGTGAGAAGTGTCTTTATAAAAGATGCCGAGCGCTATGGGAATTCAAAGGACAGAAAGCTTGTGGAGTACATCTCGGCTCCCACGAACACTCTCTCCTGTGAGAATCCAATGCAAAGATAACGAGGAGTCAATTATACCTCAATAAAGCTGGAAAAAAACTTAAAAAGACAGCAGACAAAAAAATAACTGCAGATAACTAGGAATCATCTTGTAGAAGAGCTCCAGTGGCTGCTCCTCTTCTGGCTCCTGGCGCTGTCTACCAGCTCACTTTTCCCTTGAGCCTTACCAGGCTCCTTGGCAGTCCCTGAACATGCTGCCCACTTTTGCACCCCTGTGCCCTTGCTCCATTTTCTTGGAGGTTTTTAAAGGAGATTGATGTGATCGGATATGTACTTGAGCAATATCTCTCTGGGGCTTGGGTGGAGGAGATTGTAGAGGCAGGAAGGCCAGCTTCTGAGGCTATTATAGTTGTCCCAGTGAAAAGAGGTGAGGTGATGAGGCAAAGATGGAAAGGAGGGGAATGATGAGGGACATCTACAAAGCAGAACCGGTGGGATTTAGTGACATTTGGCTATAGGGGATTGAAGGCAAGTGAGGTGTCCAGAATGATGTAGAGGTTTCTAGTTAGTTTGGGAGTCCATTTCCTGGACCAATCTGTGAACTCCAGGGCAGGGGCTGTGTCCTGTTCATTATTGTATTCCTTGGGTTGGGCATAGTCCCTGGCACAAAGTAGGCATTCAGTAAGTGTTGGATGAATTAATCGCTCACCACTTTGGCAGGCTGAATGTAATCAGTGAATTTGTATTCCCAGAGCACATGTTGACTGCTGGTTGGAAATGTGGTCCAGAAAGAACCTCTTTGTGGGAGAGTGTAGCGATCTAGGGATTCAACCTTTACCGGGCATGAAATGATATACCATTAATTGACAGTTGGCAATAGAGATAAAGGTAATTCATTCTTTAATTCTCAGGCTTAGAGAATGGCTTATCTCCAGGGTTGCTTTAAACTCCCACTACTCCAGTGTGGTAGAGATATTTTGGCCTGCCTTTTACAGAGGCAGAGTCTATGGTGGCCCCAGGCATGATCTTTGATTTAAAGTCTGAACTGGTGGTACCCAGGTGCACCCTCTGCAAGGTCACGTTCTTTCAGGCTAAATAACAGAAGGGTAACCTTCAGCTGGGTTCCCTAAGATGCTTTCTACCGCTAGCAATCATCACTTTCCCCACCGGTTTCAAATGAAGCCATTTCTTTCATCTATATTCCTATCTTGATTAGTGAGAAATTAATGAGCGTGTAAGATTTGATTTAGATAATGATTAATTAGGGGAAAAGGCAGCGTTCTAATAGCAAGTCACTGTTATATGCTAAGGAAATTAGTTAATATTTTTGCATGGCAAATTGACTTGTCCTCTGTTAAAAAAATACCTTTAAAAATGTCTGATTTGGGGGGGTTTTGGTATATTAGTTAAGCAACCTGCACTTAATCCTTTGGGTAATTTTAATAGGCATCTATTATTTTCCCTACAAGTCATGAAGCAACCAGATTTGCATATCATTCCTTCCTTTGCTTAATATTACTTTAATGATAATAATACATTATTACTTTTAGCACAACATACCTTTGTTAGCAAAAAAATAATCTGCCGTTCATAAAGCAGACCTTGGCAATGAAATGTGTCAAATTATCATATATATATATGTATATGGAAAAGATTTCAATTTTCATTGTTACTGAGCCCTGACGATTCATTCTCTTCTGTTACTGTTTGAATATGTTTTATCTGCTCTTAGAAAAGTATAAGGATCAAGGTCTACGTTAATATATCTTCTTTTCTTTAATGTTTTTTAATGTGATTTTGACAATTTATAGTCATTAGCTAAAATTGCAGTCTAGTAAAATAATGAACATATAGAACGTAGGTAATTAGAGAATCAGAGGGCTAGAAGTGACCTTGAGGGGTTATTTAGTCCATTTCCCAGTTTCAGGCTGTAAGACTAATCTTCCTAAACAGCACTCTTCGTCATATAATGCCTCTGCTTGAGAACCAACAGTGGTTCTTTATTGCCTAGGAGGTCAAGCCCACAGGCTTCTGTCTGCACTCATGTCCCTTCAAATTCTGCCTCATCTTACCTGATAAGCTAGCTGTGCTCTAGATTCCAGCTTCTCTCCAGGCAGCTTAGTCTTGCCCCACTGCTCCACTGGTGCCAAACACATTTCACCCGTTGGCCTCTGCAAATCCTTCTCATCCTTTACTGTCTAGCTCAAGCCTCACCTCCTGCTGGAAGTTTTCTTTGACTGCTAGAGCCTCTGGTGAACATTCATTATCTAGCAAATGTTGTCTGTATTACATATTTTGAAAATGAACTTCATTGAGATATAATTTACAAACAACAAAGTGTACTCATTTGAGTGAAGAATTTAATGAGTTTTGACAATTGCATATACCCATGTAACCACTACCCCAATTAAAATATAGGCTATTTCCATCACCTTAAAAAATATCCTGCGTGTTTTGTCACCTAACCACATACCAACTTTTACTGTTCTCTAGCTATTTCTGTGTGTGAAAGTCTGGTCTCTTAACGTGAATGTATTTTTTATTTGTTTATTTTAATTTTACGTAACATATATTGAATATTTACCTTGTACCAAGAAGGCTAAGAGCTTTACATGCATAATCTCATTCAGTCCTTGCAAGAACTGGACAGTTAAGTGCTATTGATAATCCCATTTTATAGATAGGGGCAAAAAGGCATGTAGAGGTTAAATCACCTACCCTTGCTTGCACAGTTAGCAAGTGGTACGGCTAGGACTAGATTATAAGCAATTTGACGAGAGGGGCCATGAGTGCTTTTGCTCTTTCCTGCCAACTAGTGCCTACCATTATGCTGATCTCCAGGCCATTAATACCTGCTGATTTTATTCCTTTGGAATAAAATCCGATAGAACAGACACATTTAAACAGACCCATACACATTGTTCACTGTCCTCTTCCTATTAGGGACAAGGCTCAGGCCTGGAATGGGGTCTCCAAGTGAGCACGGTGAGCCTATGACTGCACAGCAAAGAGAAACTAAGGTCTCAGTCCTGGGGGAGGTGGCTAAAGGAAACCAGTAGCAGTCTAAAATGTCAAGTCCTTGAATGGAGCCAAAAAATAGCCATAACTGGGCCCAAAGGAAAGAGTTTGTGATGGAAGTCAAGAAGGCAAGGCCACAGGTAGCCAAGCCTAAGTCATCCCCTGACACAAGAGTACACATCATTGGGAGGGAGCCTTCTGTGGACCACCTGTGGTTTAGCCTCTAGAGGGGGAGATAAGTAGTAAGGGTGCCCAGCTTGGATACACGTGGGAATAATCCCCAAGATAAAAGCTTCCATAACTCAAATATCCCTTTTCAGTTGTAGGACTCAGAAGTAGACACAATGTGTAAGCAAGACATTGTGTCAAATTAATTAGGGATAAATTACTTCATAGTTCCTTCAAGTGAAACATCTATTTGTGTATCTTCAAGATGATTAGAAATTGATTCTTGTGGTATTTTAAAATATTTTTTCCAAGATCAAAGTTAAGCATACAGATATAAAATTTTCAGGTCATCTGTCTCCACTCCCTCTTTTAGATCAGATAGACACAAAGTTCTTTACTAGAGTTCTCAGTCTGCAGCCCTCATTAATTCAACACTATATGCACAAAGTTGAATGGGATCGATGTGGCATCCCTAAGGAGATGGGAGTCATTCTCTGCTCTTCAGGAACTAAAAATCTAGGAGAGAAGATTATAGTATGAAGGTACTTTTTAATCCTCCAAAATAAATGGGAACTAGCAGCCTTGTAATGACTTCAGTTAATTTTTTTTTTTTTTTTAGCGTCTGGAAATGCAAGTTCTTAAGCCCTAAAGAGTTGAACCTTTCTGGCTCATTTGAATAGTCAATTGCTAAGTCTTCTCCTTATCTCCATCCCAGGCTATATTGCTTGTTGCTATTCCTGTTTCCCAGCTGAATTCCATTTTTAGAAAAAAAAAAATGTGAGCACCTCTTTGATGAGTGTGGTCCACGATTACTTTTCTTCTCCATCTAATAAAGGAGCTATTTTCCCTTAACCTTCTTTTGTTCCTGACATACTTAAAGAATTCTTGGCTATTTACTATGTCTTTTGTATCTTATTTCTTGAATTGGCCTTTCTGCTTTTATTCACACAAGTATGTACCAGTTCTCTGTGTACCTCCTTAGTCATTGGCCCTTGGCTTTACTTCTCATTCATCCCACTTGGGACTGGGTTCCCAGAGTAATTCTTTGTTTTGTTGATGAGGATTCCCCTCTAAATTCTTTCTCTATTTCTTCCTGTTTTGTGTGTTCTTTTCTGTTTTGTTTCTTTCATGCGCATGTTCATACATTGAAATGGTTATATTTCATTATTGTCATTTCATTTAGGCATGTCTAGCTCTCCTGGCCCACTTTGTTCCTTATGCTGTCTCGTGCTGGGGCCTATTTTAAGCTGGTCTGTGAGTTATGTGAAATTTACTTAAAGTGTTTTTCCCTTTGGCTTATATTTCTCTCCTTACTGGTTTGGAAATCCTGAATTCTTATCAGTTTATAGATGTTTTATTTCTTCAAATCTCTAGCTAACTCTTAGCCCCAGATCAATCATACTGATTTATTGATTAACCAGGGTGTGATAATTGGGAGAGAGGATAAATATTGCTATATAAGGATATCACATATATCTTTCTTCATGACATCTGGCATGTTTTCTCAAAAGTTCTCATTTGAGGTTTTATTCCTTTAAAGATTTTTGGCCAAACTAATTCTTGAGAGTGGGAGTTTATACGATGATGAGACTTGACCAACTCAAGGAAGGGGCACACTATGCAAGCTCTAGATTACTTTATGAATTATCATATCAAAGGCAAACCGGTATCATGATAATTCAAAGTCATTCCTGGGCTTCTGTAGGTACATTGAGTGGCAATTTGTTACCTTCTAAGATCTAAGCAACTCAAAGCAATTCACAGAAAAAAGATCCGAGCCGATTATTTCATAACTCTCACTAGCTAGAGCTGGTGGGAGTAGGAACAGTACTAACAGACACCGTGTCAAGTAGACGATATCATTCCTGAAAACTGGAAATCGTCACCAATGGAAATTTGGAAACGCAAAGGATTTTATCTATAACATTTAATTTTATGAACATATTCAAAGATATTTTAAACACACACTATTTAGGCTTCAGTCTACCAAGAAAGTAAATAAAATAAATAGAACCTTGCTAAATGGACAGGAACTTGGTTTATGGAAAGTGTCTGCTATATAGGATTTTTCATATCTACATGTGTCTCCCAACCAACCTCATTTAAACCTAGATTAGCCACTCTTCCCCAAGGGGACTCTTTTCCTTCTTGGTCCAGTAAACTGCATCAGTTTCTACTCCTAGAATAGCATTACATTTTGTAACTTCCTGTAGAAAGAACACAGTGAGCTAGAACTAGCTCTGTTTTTCCTTTTTCTGAAGATAATCATAAAGCCTTTAAGCTTAGACCATATTTAAAATCGGTTTAAGGCTTGTATATGAGATTGACATTTATAGGACATAAATCTGAACTCTGTGTCTCTAGACCCCAAATTGTATTTTGACACATTAAATATCGCCTTTCCATCCAGTACTATAAATTTCAGCGCTGGATTAGGTTTGGGGATATGTATTATCTGTGCTCTCCTTTACTCCTTTTGTCAGCAGCTCCCTTGAGGAGGGAGAAGTGGAGAGCTTGGAGTCAATACCCTGGACTCCAACAGTGATGTCATGTGAGGGAAAACTTGATGAATTTCACTCCTAAATTGAGAAAAGAAGACTTGGGCACATACATTAAGGCCATGATGAGCTGGAATTCCTAGGGAAATAAGATGTAATAAAAATCAATTTTTTGGTAACTTAGGACTACCTAGTTCCCCTTCCCGTTTTTTAAAACCTCAGTTGTTGAAAATCTGTCTAAAATGTCTGAATATGATTTCTAGCCTTACTTCAGTAAGATTTGATGTTTATTATGGAAACTTACTTTGCCAAGGACCTTATGGGACTTTGGGGGAATCCTCCCTATATCCCATATACATGTTTTGTCATCCTAGCTAACTATGCTGCTTTATTGCACTCATTTACTATGAGTAATAGGAATTTATCTCTGTTAACCCCTTTGGACGGTGAGCTCTTTGTGTTAAGGACCACGTCTCTAATGGTCAAACTTTTATCTCCACCATGTAGCACAGTGCTTGGCACATAGAAGATATGTTAGATTGGGTCCTCTGAGAAGCAGATGCCAATATGGCACTAGATGTGCAAGAGATTTATTGGGGAAAACACTTGTGAAAGAAAATGGTAGATCTATTCTTAATTTTTTGAGGAATCTCCATATTGTTTTCCATAGTGGCTGCACCAGTTTGCACTCCCACCAGCAGTGTATGAGGGTTTCCTTCTCTCCATATCCTCTCCAAATCTTATTTCTTGTTTTGTTAATTATAGCCATTCTGACCGGTGTGAGTGGATATCTCCTAGTTTTGATTTGCATTTCTCTAATAGTTAGTGATGTTGAACGTCTTTTCATGTGCCTGTTGGCCATCTGTATATCTTCTTTGGAGAAATGTGTGTTCAGATCTTTTGCCCATTTTTTAAATTGGGTTGTTTGTTTTGTTGTTGCTGAGATGTATGAGTTCTTTATATATTTTGAGCAATAACCACTTATCAGATATATGATTTGCAAATATCTTCTCCCAATTGTTAGGTTGTCTTTTCGTTTTGTTGATGGTTTCCTTTGCTGTGCAGAAGCTTTTCAGTTTGATGTAGTCCAGTTTGTTTATTTTTTCTATTGTTCCCCTTGCCCGGTCAGACATGGTACTTGAAAATATGCTGCGAAGACTGATGTCGAAGAGCATACTGCCTATGTTTTCTTCCAGAAGTTTCATGGTTTCAGGTCTTACATTCAAGTCTTTAATCCATTTTGAGTTAATTTTTGTGTATGGCATAAGATAACGGTCTACTTTCATTCTTTTGCCTGTGGCTGTCCAGTTTTCCCAACACCATTTGTTGAACAGACTTTTCTTTCTCCGTTGTATGTTCTTGGCTCCCTTGTCGAATATTAGCTGTTCATAGATGTGTGGGTTTATTTCTGGGCTCTCAATTCTGTTCATTGATCTGTGTGTCTGTTTTTCTGCCAGTACCATGCTGTTTTGGTTACTATAGCTTTGTAGTATATTTTGAAGTCAGGGAGTGTGATATCTCCAGCTTTGTTCTTTTTTCTCACGATTCCTTTGGCTATTAGGGGTCTTTTGTTGTTCCATATAAATTTTAGGATTCTTTGTTTTATTTCTGTGAAAAATGTTGTTGGAACTTTGATAGGGATTGCATTGAATCTGTAGATTGCTCTAGGAAGTATGGACATTTTAACTATGTTAATTCTTCCAATCCAAGAGCACGGAATATCTTTCCATTTCTTTGTGTCTTCTTCAATTTCTTTCAACAATGTTTTATAGTTTTCAGCATACAGATCTTTCACCTCTTTGGTTAAGTTTATTCCGAGGTATTTTATTGTTTTTGTTGCAATTTTAAGTGGGATTGTATTCTTAATTTCTCCTGCTACTTCGTTGTTAGTGTATAGAAACACAACTGATTTTTGTATGTTGATTTTGTATCCTGCAACTTTACCATAGTCATTTATTAGAGTAAAAACAATCTTAGACTGCAGTGCAGTTTTAAGAAAGTTTTGCAAGGTCAACGGGAAGTCCTCAAGCCAAATCCCTGTCAGCAAAGTTTTGTGTCTCACAGGACTTAGCATCTTTGCTGTGCTCAGTCATTGGCTGGCAGCAGCCCCTAGGGATTGTGGCCTGGGCAGAACATGGTGGTGAATTCAGAGCACAGCAGCTGAGACCATTAGTCAATTACACTCCCCACAGTAGGAGATCTGAGATGTACATTTTCATGGCCGTCACAGGAGCTCAATAAATCCTTATTGAAGGGAGAGTTTGAGGAAAACAGGGGTTGCAGAAGAGGAAGGAGATTGGACTTAATATTCATTGAACCCTAATATTTGCTAGTATTGGTGGAGAATATAAAATCATAGGAATCTCCCTCACTTCCCTCATCTCTCCTCAAATATCCCCTTCCGAAAGAAGCCTTCGTTGACGACCCTATATAAGTAGAATTGTCCTCAAGCCACCATATTCCCTATCTCCCTTACTTTTTTTTTTTTTTTGCAGGGGAAGATTCACTCTAAGCTAACATCTGTTGCCAGTCTTCCTCCTTTTTCTTCCTTTGTCCCCTCCTCAAAGCCCCAGTACATAGTTGTGTGTAGTGATAAATTCTGCTAGTTCTTCTGTGTGAGCTGCTGCCACAGCATGGTTACTGACAGACGAGTGGTGTGGTTCCACACCTGGAAACTAAACCCAGGCTGCTGAAGTGGAGTGCACCGAACTTTAACCACTAGGCAATCAGGGCTGGCTCTACTTTGTTTTTTAAACGTTAAAAAAAATTAGCAGCTTTGGGGCTGGCCTGGTATTGCAGTGGTTAAGTTTGCACATTCTACCTTGGCGGCCCGGGATTTGCTGGTTCGGATCCTGGGTGCAGACCTATGCACCTAGTGTCAAGCCATGCTGTGGCAGGCGTCCCACATATAAAATAGAGGAAGGTTGGCATGGATGTTAGCTCAGGGCCAGTCTTCCTCAGTAAAAAGAGGAGGATTGACAGTGGATCTCAGCTCAGAGCTAATCTTCCTCAAAAAAAGAGTAAAAAAAATTAGCAGTTTTATTGAGGTATAATTGACATATAGTAAACTTCACATTATTTTTTTTTAAAGATTGGCACCTGAGCTAACATCTGTTGCCAATCTTTTTTTCTTCTTCTTCTCCCCAAAGCCCCCCAGTATATAGTTGTATATTCTAGTTGTGCCCTTCTAATTGTGCTATGTGTGACACCACCTCAGCATGGCTTGATGAGTGGTGCCATGTGCGTGCCTGGGATCCAAACTGGTGAAACCCTGGGCCGCCAAAGCAGAGCACTTGAACTTAACCACTTGGCCATGGGGCCGGCCCCAACTTCACATGTTTTAAGGGTACAATTTTATAATTTTGACATAGGTATATGACCATGAAACAATCACCACAGTCAAAATAATGAACATATCCATACACTCCCCAAAATTTCCTCATTCCCCCCCCCCCGCCTTCCATCCCCGCCAACAACCACTAAACTGCTTTCTGTCGCTTTAGATTAATTTTCATTTTCTAGAATTTTATATGAATGGAACCATAAAGTATGTAATTTTTTTTGATCTGGCTTCTTTCACTTAGCATAACGTTTTTAGGATTCATCCATGTGGTAGCATGTATCAATAGTTTATTACTTTTTATAGCTGAGTAGTATTCTATTGTATGTATGTACGACTGTTTGTTTTCCCTTCCTTCCTTAGTTTTATTTTCTCTGTAGTACTTATCACTATGTGACCATATATATATATTTATATAGTCACATATATATATATACACATACATATTTGTTGTCTCCCAAAATATAAGCTCCATGAGGGCAGTGACTTTTTATACAGCTATAACCACAGTGCTTGGCACATAGTAGGTGCCCAATAAAATATTTGTTGAATGACGCTCGTCTACTCCCGCTTCAATTTTCATTCATATGCTGTTGACTTCCATGGATGCAGAAGTGTGTTGAGTCACGAGTGAAGAGCTGAGAATAACAAAGGTTTCTGTCCTTGGGAAACTTGGTGGGTGATGATCGTTGACTGAGATACAGAACACAGGTGATAGAACTTTGTGTGTGTGTATGTGGGATATATTGAGTTCAGTTTTGGGTATGCTGAATTTCAGGTTCCCATAGAGTAGTTGAACATGTGGGATTTTGGAGCTCAGGAGGGAGGTGAGGGCTGGATTGGGGGTTCAGCATCGCGTGGGTTTAGAGAAGATCATGGGGGGTGAGATGTAGAATGAGAGAGAGAGAGTCAATGACATTTAAGTGATAGATGGAAGAAGAGGAAGCAGGAAAAGACAGATAAGAGGGACCATAGCGGTAGGTGTGTGAGAGATAGGTAGGTTCACTAAAACAGGGGACGAGGGAGAGATTGGTCAACTGTGAGGGATGCTCCAAAGGCTCACGTTGGATGGGACTGAGAAGAGGTTCTGATTCCCTAATTTTGCAAGAAGTGAGGAGATTATTCGTTTGGAAAATCTTTATGGAGGTACAAAAATAAAGAAAGCATACTGCTTTATAAGGGAGACAGCAATGAAGTAGCTCAAGAGTTCAGAGAAATAAGAGGTCAGCATTTGTGATAGAACTAGAATGTTGGCGTTGTAAGGGATTTTGGAGATTGTTAAATGTTGATATAGTCCTCTGGATGTTTCCTCTGTGAATCTTGCCCCAGACCTTTAGTTAAAACACCACCACCACCACCACCACCACCAACAACAAAGCTTTGATGTGATATTGATATTTTAATCATTTATCCCAAAAAGCAACTCTGACTTGGCCAGATATACATTTCATTAGGAAATCATAACCGGAATTTTGAAACTTGCTTCTTGGTTGTGTTCTGATTCATAAATTATCATCAAGAAAAAGAAATTGTAGGAGTGAAGATTGATCTTTTAACAGACAAATTAAATATTGGTGTTCAATGACATATACTTGGTGCTCTAAATTAGTTGATGCAGAATTTATGAGTCAAACCTAGGCAATTAATTCTAATGGCTATTCAAAAAGAATCAGTCAGAAGGGTAATTGGGAGAAAGCAAGGATTAGTTAAGATAAATACTAATTTTGAATAATTAAGATTTTACTGTATTTTAAAAGAAATGCATTGTTTTGCCCTATTCGCCCCTTTTGTGTGTATGTGTGACATTCTGCATATTGAAACATGAAAAACTTGTTTGTTTCAGGATCAGATTTGCAAGTATGTCTCCCCAAGGGCCCAACATGCTGCTCAAGAAAGATGGAAGAAAAATACCAACTAACAGCACGATTGAACATGGAACAATTGCTTCAGTCTGCGAGTATGGAGCTCAAGTTCTTAATTATTCAGAATGCCGCAGTTTTCCAAGGTGGGTTCTGGGGATCATTTTAGATGTGCTGCCCAATGGCATCATTATTTGGGCACTGGGCTCTCAAATGCTATGTATAACTTTTAAATTACCATTCTAGCATTAATGCTTGATGTAAATACCTCTCAGTAAGAGATTCTGGTTAAGGAAAAACGGGGTTTTTAGAGAAGCTTCATTTCAACCTTTGGAAAGGTGAGTATTGTCAAAAAATCATTGTCCAAGGACATTCTGTTTACCTGTACGTGAAGGTTGTAAATCTCCTCAGGAAGAGTAAATGATAGTTTATCTCACCTCTCCCGTAAGACTTGTTTAAAGACAAAAATGTTTACTTAAATACTAGTTTTCTCCAGAGGTGAGTTAGATATTTGTGGAACATGCATGAACTCCTTCTGACCACTGGGACCATTTCTTCCACTTAAGAGGGAGAAACTGGCGATGGCCCTAAATTTTTTCATTTGTGTGAGTGGTTACTTCTTCTCTGTTTGTGAGTCTCAGTTCTTACCACATCTGTGTATGACTGTAAAGGAAGCTGCTGTGGCGTTGCCAGAAGGGGTAAGAAATTACGTTTCTCCTTGCTAACTTGTGGGACTATCATAGCAGGATGGGGAGTACCTCCCTTGATTCAAAGACTCAGCTAGGGATGATGATGATAGTGGTGGCAGAAGTGGTGAGAGCAAGCACTGATACAGCACTCTGTGCTAGGTACTCTTTTTAGTGCTTTACATATATTAATTCATTTAATCTTTACAATAAACCCTATGAAGTAGATATTATTATTAGTATCTCCATTTTATGGAGGAAAACTCAAGGCACAGAATGGTTAAGTAATTTGCCCAAGGTCACACAACTAATAAATGGTGAAAACAGGATTTGAACCCAGGCAGCCTGGCTCTTAGAGTCTATGCTTTTAACTACCTCAGTATGCCACCTCCTGTGAAGGCAAATTAATTATAGATATTAGGGCTTCCTTCTATCCCTCCTTAAGCAGATGGAATCAGTTGCCTTTTTCTTACCCCACAAATAGAGAACTGGGGTCAGATAGAAAAATGACACTTCTGACTACTTGACATTCCAAATCTTTAGATTTATGGTACCTTTATAAGAATTAACCTCTTTGAATTGTAAGGTGTGTGGATTATAGCTTATTTTGTGTATTATAATGAAATTCTTAGAATTAGTGGAGGAAATGATTCAAATTAGCTAATAAAGCATACATTCACAACAGTTTCTTGGGTCAAAGCCTCAGGGGGTCTTGGGTTGATTACATGAAGTACAGTGTATAAGCTTGAAGTATTTGTTAACCTATTTATGCAGTCAGGCTCTTGTGAAGAGTTTGTTGAGACTAACAATTTGGCAATAGAATGAATAATTTAAGCTGATTTTAAAAATACATGTACCATTCATGTACTTCTTAGATTGGTTTTGGAGCTGATCTGCTGGCTGAAAGTGGGATGATAAGAAGTGAGGGGACATGAGAATTGGGTTGAAGCGGAGAGCCGACCCTTACTCTTTGGGGTGTGATGGGGCCCTTTTAGAATGGTGTATTTGCGATTTGTTTCATTTCCAGAATATCTAGGCCCACAGATGTTATCTTACTACCATTGCCTGACTGGAGGGGGGTGATGGAGTGATCACACTAGTATTCTAGCATGCAGAGCAGCTGCCATGGGTGTCTATCTGAGGGCTTTGGGTGTCAGCATTTATATCTCTGTCCACTCCTTCATTTTACATATTATATTTTCTAGGCCTGGAAGAGTCCAAGACTAGGAGAGAAAGGAAGTTCTGACAAGATTTTGATTGGATTAGCTTCCAGATATGGCTGCTGTAGCATGGAGGTTGAACACTAGCCATGTGAACAGAAAGTGGAGAGTGGGGGGCAGCACCTACTAGTTGTACCTTCTCTCTCTCTCATATACACACACACAAATATATATCATTTCTCAAATGGTAGGGACAGGCAGAAGGACAACTCTAGGAAAGGAATGTGGAGACAACTAAATGATGTCTTAGCTCATTGCTGGTGCCTATCTTGTCACCATATGTATTCATTTTTTATCTTGTTCCATTCTCTTTTCTTATTCTTTTCCTGCTTCACTTTTAGAAAACATAAACCCCATAAGAAAAAATAAACCATGGTCCCAGACCTCAAGGCAATTATACCATGTTTGTAGAGACATTGCCTCCCTGTCCTTTCTGTAACAAACAGTTTGGGAGACGAATAAAATCAGGGACCGCTGCAAGATGATGTATTATTAATTGCTAAGAAAAAGAGAACATCCGCTTTTTCCTTACAACTACTTTTTATTGTAATGAATTTAAGTTGGGAGGGCACAGTCGTTTTTTCCATAAAGTATATCCCCTCCCCACGATTCTGATAGACCAAATTATTGAGAAAATTGCTTCAATAGTTCACTCATAGGAAATTTGATGTGAGCTATTTTCTCCACCACATGAAGTTGAAGAAAGCTCATCTTGATCTTGGCCTAGATCCACAATCTCTTTAGGATCCCTTCACTAGCCCACATTGGGGGTATTTAAGCAGTGAGTGCTTTCTGCAAATATGTGCACAGTTCCACGAGCAATCCTTACTGCCTCGATTTGGATTTTATGTCTGTTCGCAGGAAGCCTTTGGCCTCATAAATGAGCCTGGGGCCCTTTGCTACAGTGGTTGGAGTGCTCTGTTGCTAATGTTGTTTTGATAATGATTGAAGCATTAAAAAAAGTTGCTCTTTATTTTCAATCTTTGCATTGCCTCGTTTCCTAAATTTAATTTACTTAGATGTGCTTAGTAAAATGGGGCAGCACAATCGTTTTTCGTTTCTGCTTAATTAATTCTTTTTGAAAAGCTCCATGAAAAGTAGATTTTCTTTTCTCTTTCTCTTCTTCCCTACCTAATAATAATTATGATGATGGTAATAATAATAGTGACAATTTATTAAGTGCCTACTATATGATGCTTACTGTTACATAATTATCTCATATAATTTTCCCAGCAGCCCTATGAAGTTCATACTGTAATTATCTCCATTTTACAGATGAGGAAACTCATTGATGCCACAGCTTCTTCCAAGCCATCATGTGACGTGGTTTTCCTTGTTCTTAGTGTGCTTGAGGTAAAATAAAATTAAAAAGTTGTAGAATTTGTGGTCCTTGAGAAGAAAAATAGGCTAGAATTCTGAATTTTTCATCATATCTCCACCACCTCTACACCTTCAAGCCTTGAGTTCTGTTTCCTTTGTAGAATTTCATTGTAACTTTCAACCTTGTACTATCAGGAAATATTTGGGGTATGTCCAGGTTTTTTCTATGTGTTGGATGATTCCGGTCTTCCCAAGGTGCCAGTGACTTTGAGTGAGAACAGACTCTTCAGAATGCAGCAACACTTTGCTTTTCTGGAAGTTGCCTATCCCACAACTTGAATTCTCTTTATCAGAGAGGAGAAATAGTGGTTAAGCAGAAAACATCTCTGTGCACCTAAAACGCCATAGAGCTCCTGCTTATGTAGTTGACTCATCTAAGGGCAACTTGGGTTCTTGTTCAGAACCTCCTACTGTTCTAAGTTTATGCCCAGTCTTTATAAGCTTGATTTTCTAGTTTTCTAGCCAGTAGTAGATAAGCAGTTAAGTAGAAGGGTTATGGAAGGCTGCCAGAGGGAGGTACATAGAAGTGGCAAGAAGTTACGAGTGACAGTAAGGGTGGAAGGTCTAAAAGTGGACTCAAGAATTCACTGAATGTGACAGTTGGTGGCATTTGGTAGAGGGGTATATCCCTACATGGCTCAGTAGCCCCTGTATTATAGTAGGTCCAACAACTGATGTTCATAATGATGGTTGTGAATCAATAAGAAAAGATCAAAATATGTTCACTGTTTTTTTCATAATATTTCCATTTTAAATGGCCAAAAATATTTTTTGGTGCTTAAAGGCAATGGAAGAAACACTGGACTTGGAGTCAGAACATCTAAGTTCTAATTCTAGTTCTGTATTTGTGAGCTTTGTGACTTTGGGTGGTTATTTAGATTCTAATAGCCTCAGTTTTCTTATCTGCAAAGTGGGGATAGTAATTACAGTCCTGCTTACCTCATAGAGTAGAGATAATGTATGTGAAAGTATCTTAAAAGCTGTAAAGCACTATATTCATGCAATATTATCTAGACAGCTCATTTATGTGGACTGCTTCACCCCGAGTGGTTCCAGATAAATGATGCGTTAGCCTTACAGACATTAACCTAGACAAAGCTGGAGTTCACGATGTCATTCAACAACTTTTGCCGCACACAGATGATATTCAGACAGCTCCAGTGCACAGATGAGAGAACACTTCGGCAAAGGACCTTGGAAAAAAAGGGTCTATTTTGTGCATTCTTAGAAATGAAGTTGCACTGTTTGAAATGTCAATACTTCCAGGAGAAATCCCTTTTTCAGCTTCCCGAAGCTTCCGTTCTGGCCCCTACGTGGTATATTTTACACATAAACAAGTGGCTAGATCAGGAAGGGTTTGTTGTGTTCAGGCCATATTATAATAGCATTTTCTGGTCCATGTTATCATGGCAGAAAGAAGGAAAAGAGGAATCAAAGTGTAGAGATCTTCAGTTGACCCTCACCCAGTGTTTCTGTACTTCTTCTGTTTCTCCGCTCACTCGTTTTCCGTTTCCATCTGCTCTTGGCAGTTCTTACACTTTTTTCTGTCAGATTCCTCTCTCTCCCACTCCCCCTAAATAAAATTGACCTTGGTTAGAATACCCTTTTCCATCAGCTCAGAGTAATTTCTCCAGTCATTTCTGCTTGAAATGACTGTTTAGGGACATTATTCAAGCAAAGCTTTTTTCCTTCACAGTTAATATGTGACTAAATAATTGCTTGAATGTTGATAAACATGTTTTTGAAATTCAATCATTTGTTAATTTCGTTTTTTATAATGTATTGAGGATTTTAAGTGAGGACTGAGCAATTTTTCTCCATTTCACAATTTTTTCCCCTTGACTAGTCTGACAGTTCTGCTGCCCATGCTCCAGCTCTGTACAAGCTGAGCCCCACTGAGTCCCTGACTCAAACTGCTGGCCATTCTGTCACAAACCCTCTTTGAAAATAATGTACAGGAGAGAATAATTACATTGATGCCTAATCAGAACCTACTTCATTTGCCAGGGCTAAATATAATACTGAATAGAAGAATTTTAGGAACGTAAACCATGACCATGAGTGAGGTTATATATCCTCAAAAATGTAAATTATTAATCAAACCACTCATCTGTACAGCAAAGCTCTAGTAATCCCATTATAAATGGTGAATTTCTCATCAGAGCCCAGAAGATGCTGGCTTTAATTAGTGGACTTTTATGGCACTGACTCAAAGAGACATTTTGGTTTCAAAGTTTTAAAAAATGTGATTCTTTAATTATTAGTGCTATTGGAAAAACAATTGGAAACTGGGTGTTTAAAGTCATTTCAGTTTTAAACTAAGAACTTTTGGATTCAATTCACTTTCACAATTCTGTGACTTTAGCAGAGCCAGAGGCTGGGGGCGTTGTAAACCTTTCCTGTGCCCTCTATTGATTTAGGAAAGTCAGTCATTAGGCTGAAAACTGTTTAATAGAAAGAGCTTAGAAAAATGACTCAGTGTGCGGCGCGAGACTGTTGTGGGGCCAACCTGAGGTGAGTAGATTATGCAGACTAACTCTTTACCTCAGCCCATGCCCCTTGATTCAATAGGGCTCTGAACTCACCCCCTCTAGCTGCCATTGTTGTGCCCACCTTCTCACTAGTGGGCCCAACAAAGCAAATTAAAGGACATTGTCCCTGCCTTCTAGAAGCTTCCAGGAAAAATACCACTTTTGCCTAGAGTGATTACTCCCCATCCCTCCCCTGGTGGGATTTGTTTACTTTCTGAAAACATATGTTCCTCCTCCTCTTTCTGTCTCACTGAGTTGCAGTACCTGATATCGGAGTAATGAAGCATATGTTTGAGAGATTTGAATTCTCCTGTCAGTGGAGTGGAGGTAGAAACAATTTTCATCTAAGCTGGAAGTGGTAACGTAGAAATTAAAAACAGCTTTCCTTCTCTTGACTATGAGATGCTTCCAGGGGCTGAGGTACACCCTTGTACTCCTCCTTTTCCCTCATCCCGTCTTTCAGTCAGTCACCAGGTGTTGTTTCTTCCTTCGTACTTCCTCACATCTTGTTCCTCCATCCATTCCCCTTTGCCCTCTCGGGATCGCAGCTGTCTCGTTTATCGTACGCTGACGCCTTCTAGCTCTGTCTCTCTGATTTTAGTTCCAGGCTCCATCAGCTCCCATCTAGACTACCAGCAAAGGCAGAACTGGGTTTCATGCCTTTAGTCTCCTCGTCTGCCTCCCAGCTCAGCAATGGAGAATAATGATTAAGAGGGCAGGATCTCGAGTCATGTTGGCTGGGTCTGAATGAGTCTGGGTGGGGATAGGTAGGAGATGTGGGGCTAGTGTGGAGACGAGAAAGTTGAAGGCTTGGGGTGAGAATCAGAGACCTCCTCTATGAACATGTACTAAGTCAGTGAGAGATGAATGAAAAATTTCCTGTGCTAAAGTGGTTTACTTGTATAATCTCATTTAAACCTCACAACAACCACATGAGGTTGGTACTATTATTAGCCTCATTTTACTGCTGAGGAAGTGGAGGCTTAGAAAGAGAAGTAACTTGTCTAAAGTTGCACAGTCAATAAATGGCAGAGACAGGAATTGAACCCAGGAAGTGCAGCTCCGGAGCCTGTGTCCTTAATCACCGTGTGTCATACAGCCTGTGTGTATTTTGTTTCATGGTCACGGGCAATCTCCCCAATTCTAACTTTCTTTTTTTGCAACGGAATACTATTGTATTTAACTGAAAAACATTTGCTGAACAAGTGCTTAGCATGTCTGTAGGCAGATACTGCGGGGATTCAGAGATAAAAACGACCTCATGCTTACCTTCAAGTAGCTCAAATTTCAGAAACCGAGACTTTTATGCGTGAATAACTTGGGTACAAGGCATCCTAAGAGAAATGCTGTAAGAAAAATTTTAGCAGTTTTCTTTGGGGAGTAGAGGTGGATCTAGGTTTTGTGGGGCTCAAGGATTATACAATTTGGGGGCCCTCTTTAAAGCAAGGGAGACAAAATTAAAAATATTAAATGCCTGTGGCTCTTCCAGGAGGATGCTTGCAAATGCGGGTCCTTAAGTTTCATTAGCGCCACAGGAAATCCACCTCTATATGGGAGTGTGGGGTTGGAAAAGATTAATTCCAACTAGAGGGTAGAGGTTCTTGGAGGAGATTGCCTGCATGAATTCTCCAGACAGACGTGGCTCTTGATCAAAGAGAAAGGCAGGTGACAGAGTTAGGTAAATCAGTGCACATCTTGTTCTAAATTAAATTAAAATTTAAACATTATTAATTGCCTACTAGGTACCAGTCTTTCTGGACTATCTGGCTTGCCTTATAGCCTCTCACTCAGTCTTCCCCCTTGAAAGGGCAAAACAGCTCGGGGAGAAGCAGAGAGCCGGTGTGAAGGGCATGTGCTCTGGCTTCAGGCAGACTGAAGTCTAAGTCCCAGCAAGTCACTTCTCTCTGAGCCATTAATTAAAGGGGATCAAATCAGATGAGGACTGTAAAGAGCTCAGCCGTGTGCTGGTCAGCAGGAATCAAATGCATGGTAGCCATTGTCTTTGTTATTTTCTCTTGTACATTTATAAGCATATTGTGTTGGAAACATAATATCTTTGCTTTAGAGTATTGAATGTCACATATCTGGCACATATACATTTTTTAAAAATGCTTTTTTGTGTCTTGATATAATTATAATTAATATTAAAATGCTCTAATATACCCAATCATAATCCTATCACTCAGAGAAAACTGCCTGTAACATTTTTGTGTGTTTTCTTCCTTTCTCTGTATGTGTGTGTGTGTGTGTGTGTGTGTGTAGAATTAAGACTAAACAGTATACAGTTTCTAAATGGTCCCCTAGTGGTCTGAATGAGTTAACATAGCCTCTAGATCTAACTAGCAATGACAGACTCTGATTTCATTGGGTTGCATTAGGAGAGGAAGAAGAACAAAAATGATGAAAGGAAATCAGGATGTTTATGAGGCTTCCCTCCTTTGGTTGAAGTCCTTTAGCATTAGTACTGTACCTGATTAACTGAAATGTAATCATTGGATTGGACCAGATTCCACTGTATTCCCTCTCCTGGGATCCTGTGTTTTTCCTTTCTACCATTTATCAAGTTCGTAGAGATATATGTATAGATATTTGATTCACATGAGTCTCCTTTACTAGAGAATGATCTCTCTGAGTGTAGGGCTTATGTGTGTTCTACCTCACCTCTGGATCCCCAGGTAAGATAGTAGACACGTGGTATATGTTTGAATGAACGCACATACACACCAAAAAAATTAAAATAAGTAGTGTTAATAGAAACAGATTTCCAACTCTTCCACTTTCTCTGCAACAAGTATCAACTATGAGCAGATAGAAAAGACATAACCTGTTGCCTGCAGCATTTATTTCTAGGTTTTAAAATCTACTCAGATGGAAGATCTGAAAAGTCTAGAGAATGGGTTGATGCTGGCCCATTGAGATGGAACATCCTATGTTTACCCGAGCCTCTGCCTCTGCTTCTGGCCTCACCACTCCCTGGCTGGCTGGCTGTCTTTTCTGCCAGCCTGGCCTAGGCTCTTCGTAGAGCACTGTGAACAGGGCTCAGTGCCATGGATTTACACCTTGTGACCACGAATCGTGAGAATTGTGACACCTATCAGCTTCTCCAAATATGCATGATGTGTCATTCCTGATTACTGTGAGCACTTCAAAGTAATAGAGCAAACTTTATTTCAGGATATTCTTTTTCAAAAATAAGTTTTTACTACACAAATACTATGTATTTATCAGAGAAAATGAAAAAACAAAGAAATAAAAAAGTAGAAAATAAAACGACCCACATTCTAGCCCTCAGAAGATAACTATTAACATTTTGCTATATAATCTTATGTACTTTTGTTCAGTATTATACATATATAGGTGTGTATATAGTTTTTTTCAAAAATGAATAATATTGCTTTTTAATGTAATATATTGTAGGTATTTTTCCATGTCAATAATATATTTCTATAATCCAATAGAAATATAGTACTTAGAGGCCACCTAGTACTTAGTCATATGGCTGTCTCGTATATAATTAATCCAACCCTCTCCATTGTTAGAAACTTAGGTTACTTTCAGCAAACCATAGTGAGATAAATAATGTTCATGTAACTAAATATTTATGCACATCTTTAATTATTTCCTTAGGATAAATTCTTGGAACTGGAACTGCTGGGTCAGAGTTTTTAAGGATTCTCACATTTATTGCCTATTTAACTTCCATAAAGTTGTACCTATTTTCACTCTCACTAGCAATGTATGAATGTCCATTTTCCTGATCATTTGCCATTTGCCATTTTACAATAACTGCAGTTTGGGTGAAAAATAGTAATCTGGTTACTGGGGAGATTTCATAGTTGCTTGTACTTTTTATTTTGTGATTTTTATCATTAATATTCTTTTATTATTTAAAAAATTCAGCTATTTATTATTTCTTATTGAGATGCCCTTTTCTTACTGATTTGCAAGAACTCTTTGTATATTCAGGATGCTCACCTCTTTTATATGTTATAAATTGCTTTTACTAATTTGTTAATTTGATTGTTCATTTTTTATGGGGCTTTAAAAATACCTTTAGTCAAATGTTTCAATATCTTCCTTTGGTTTCCAATATATTCTTTGATTTTTTACTAATTGACATTAGCCTTAGCATGAATCAAAGATGTGTTCTATTTCCTATTCTGCCATTAGCTTTTCGAAAAAAGGTAAGTAATTAAAATGTCTGAGTTTGTTTTCTTATGTGGAAGATAACACCTGATCTGCCAACCTGCCAGAGCTTTTGAGGATCAAAAGAGGTAACGTTTGAAAATGCTTTGATGATTTTAAAGGATTATTGTCATTGTTATTCACTTGTCCCGTAACACTGACCGTTAGTCTGAATGAGTTCATGTTTACTGTACTGAAAACAACATTGCTTTTCCTTCCCCTGGATCTGAAACCTTTCTGGCCATTTCGTAGGAAGTAATCTTGGTCTAGAAGTGCACTGGAGTCTGTGCTCTGGTAGTCAGAAAGGTGCTCGGAGGGTGGTGAAATGTTATCTACCACCAGTCTCTTTGCCTGAAGCATGGATTCTGGGCATCCATCCCACCTTCCCAGCTGGGAAAATGGGCTCTGGAACTAATCTTTGATGTAGTATGTGTGTTTACTCCCACATGCCCCAGCCCTTGAAGGGTAGCTAAAGCAACCCATTCACTGAGACCAAAGTGCCTGTTCCTGTCCAGCAGAGTAGTAGGTGGGGGAAAACCCAAAAGCCTTCTGTACACACTCCTATTCCTTGGGGACTGGAAAAACAGGACTCTTTCTAGCAATTAACATTTGAAACAGATGCACTGGCCTGTTAGATAAATCCGTGGTTTAGCATTGTTTTGTGGTACACATTCTGAAAAGAGTTGTTTATGGAGAAAACTTTTTTTTTTTTTATTGTGAGATGACCATAATTCTCCCTCTCTAAATGCCAGATTAAAAAAAAAAATCAGAGGCAGGAAAAACAATTAAAGTATCTCATGCATCAAAGTAATCATTAGTGGAAAAACAAAGTATGTTCTTTCTGGCAATCTCTGCCAGATGGTTGAGATGGCTTATAGTGGAAGAAGAGGCTTAAATGATGCACATATTATTTCCAATATAACCTTGAAGGGTTTTGTTTTTATTTTGATGGGAGGGAAAGATAGTGTATGCTCGAATAACTTAAGCCTTCTTGAAGGTCAGAGACCTCTGGAAAGTTGATGAGATTAGACATTTGAACTCATCTGGGTCACTTACATGAAGGAGAAGCAAGGTTAACTAAGTTTACTGAAAGTCTACTATGTGCTAGGTTTGATTAATTTTCATAACAGTAATGATACTGCTAGATATTATTATCCCCATTTCACAGATCTGGAAATTGGAGTTAAGAGCCATTACGGAATTTTCCTAAGGCCACATAACCCGTAAGTGGCAGCATTAAGTTTCTAATTTCAAAGTCATTGCTCTTTTCATTGAGCAACACTGTCTCCCTTAGAGTTAGAAGTAAAAATAAGCTTTAACAACTCATGAAAATGATCATAGAGGGTTTTGAAAAATAGAAAGTGCAGTTAGGAATCTGTACAGTAATGGAGAAATAAACAAAATACCCCAAGAATGGCCCCCAAATTTTATTTGGCAGAAGGCTTCAAATTCCATTGATGTGAAAGAATTCTCTGTAGGGACATAGCAGGGTGAGTTAATTGTACCCTGAGTATTCTATGGCAGCGTGGCAGCCTTTCCTATTGCCTCATAAAGAACTGCACACACACCCTTCAGAGTTCATTTTAGTACTTTTCAGCCTGACATCTAAAGGGGCTGCTACTCTGACAAACACAATCTGGCCAGATGTTATTATTTTGCACTACATTTAATTTCTTCCTGCCAAAGATTTAGACTTCTTTTTCCTGATAAAGATCAGGGGAAATTGTCTGGTATTTACAAAATCCCATCCAGGCGTATCTGTTACAATGTTCACTTAGCAAAGTTTATTAGATTATTAGGGCTTTAAACCCTTGGGCTCTTTCGTTATTGAAATTAAAAAAAGAAAAACCCAAACATCTTCAACAAATTTAAGTGGCATAATTAGACCCCGGACTTGTCTTACAGGCATTTTAGAATTATGAAAATGATTTAAATAGTATTTGCTTCCTGAGAAACTTGCTGAGTTTGACAGGGATGAAAGGAAAGCAGTTATGCTCCTTTAGTCTCCTGAGTTAATGGGGAAAGTGATATCTGGAACTGAAATAAATTTGCTGTAGTTGTATGGCGAAATTACTCCCATAAGTAGTTAGCCATACCACACCGAGCCTCTCTTTCTTGGCCTAGTTAAAATGTGGGCACTACATGGTTAGAGGAACATATGGGTCTGTCATTTCCTCACTTATGAAATCTACTTAGTAAACACTGAACTAGACTACTTAACCTCTAATTCTTTGCTTGTACCTTCTGTACTAGACAAATGAAGACAATAACAGAAATATCCAATATTTTCAAGGTATAATAAGTTATGGTTTGTGTATATTGTAGTTTTTCTCAAGGGATTTCAATGTGCTTTGCATGCAATGATTATATTTTCAAGCATTTCCGAGTTGAAAGTTGGTGGCACTGTTGTTATTTTCTCTATTGTGTGAATGAATGGAGACATGGGAGGGTTGAGACGGTGACCTGAATTAGTCAAAATAAGGAGCCAGTAACTGATCTGGAACTTTAGCTATATGATGTACATGGGAGCGAGAAGCTAGACAAAAGCAGTCTAATTATGCTTATTTGTTTTGGGGAACGGAGTGGAGCGGTACTAATTTAGGCACCAATATTTTGGAACATCAAGCTTTGCATAAGAAAGACAGAGGGCTGTTTAAGAACGTTAAATGCAAGCGTTCATTACATATGCCAACTTGAACATTCTCTTCTATTGTATATATACTTGGCATCAGACTAGGTTTTTAACAAATTATTAAAGCCCAGTTCTTTAGAGACTATGTTAGAAATGTCTCACAATTAAGCAGGACCATAGTTGGGCTTTTTCTACTTATTTTGAAAGCAGTCAGAAGCCCTTTATGTGAAAACCGTAATAGTACAAACATATGTTTGTACATTAAATATACAGGCAATAAATGCTGAAATGGCAGAAGTGAACTCAAGGCAGGAGGTAAATATTTTGTAAAAATTAATGATCTAGAGTGAACTCTCATTAACTCTGGCTCTGTTAATTTGAATATTGTGATAATTTGACTTGGACTGAAGTTTGCTTTCATCCCATTTATGAAGAAAGAATCTGCTAAACAAATTACTGGTGTATGTAAGATTTGCAGAAGGCATGTTTAACTTGCTTCAAGGACTTGAGCAAGCTCATTAATTGGGGCTGCTAATTACAATGAGCTTTGCTTATTAAAGCAAGCCTGGTAGAACCTCTAGTTAGAAACACTTTATTAGCAGTGAGTTTGAGTTACTCTAGGTATGGAAAAATAATAAAAGGTAGTGGAGTGTTTTTCAGAGAATAGATTCTGGAATGAATTGACTTGAGCTTGAATCTTGTTACCTAGGGGAGTCCACTTAACCTCTCTAAGCCTCAATTTCCTTATCTCTAAAACAGGGACAATAAATAATAGGACCTAACCGAACCTGGTTGTTGTGAGAAGTAAATGATGTAATGTATGTAAAGCTTAACTTAGGATGGTGCCTGGGATACAACTGCTCAATAGATGTTAGTTGGTGTTTGTTATTCTTGGAAAGTAGTTGTAAATCACACTTCACTAACTTACGCAATGCTTTCCTTCATCAGTTCGCATTAGTGAAGATGTTCCAGGAAAACATCCTATTTGTTGAGCCAGTCATTCCTGAATTTGAATGAGAGGCCATTTGGGGACAATAACTTCATAAATTGGCCTACCTATTCTATAGAACAAATACACACATGGAAAGGGGTATTATCAGGTTCAAAGTCTTTTCAATTTCCCAGGAGGGAAATTCTAATTCAACAGATTTTATGTTACAAGCTTAGTTGACCATGAGTTGATGTTGTGAAGTTATTTCGGAGCCTGAAAAATACCAATAGTTTATATGTCTGAGTATTTTATTATAACATTTCTAATATTATTCCTTTTCTGCTATTCTGCTGCTACTGTACTACATAAATAATAAGTGTTAGTTTTGGAAGAAAAACTAGTAAATACCGGTGAAGATACAACAGACTATAAACATCACACAGAATCCTAACACCCAGAGATGACCATGGTCAACATAGGCTTTCTGACTTTTTTTCTGTGTATATCCAAACACACATATGTAGATTTTCTTACAAAAATGGAATCATACTGCACACATTAGAAGCAGTGCTAGTGATAAACCAGAGAGCGTGTGTGTTTGCTTCAGTTGTTTTTAGGTGTGCCTTAAAATAGGAAATTAATTTGTAATCACAAGATGGACTTAAACTTGAAAAATTGTGTATAATTTTACATCTGAGAGTTCTCCACAGATCTGTTTCTGTTGAGACCAATAGAAATTCAGCATAAAGAATATGGCTTCAATTATCTGTGTAGGTCCAATATAATTCAGAATTGGTGTGTGTGTGTGAGAGAGAGAGAGAGAAAGAGTCAGCGAGAGAAAATGTCTGTGTCTGCCGGGTGGAGATTTTTCCCTGTTGTGTGGTCTGGTGACAAGAGCATTGGACTGGGAGTAAGAAGATATGGCTTGTAGCTCTGACTCCATCATGACTCACTGGATGACCTTAGGCAATTAATTTTATTTCTCTGGGCTTTAGTTTTCTCGTACATAAAATGTGGGGTTAGATCAGATAATTTCTACAGCTGCTTGCAGCTCGAAGAGTCTGAGTGTTTTTTTTTTAAATGAAACTTGCTTCTCTGCCTGGAAGAAGCCGAGTCTCTAGGATAGCTTCCTAAAGAGAGGAGGAGTGATGAATCTCAACAGTTTCTTTGGCGCCAGATAGACCAAAGGCTGTAATTTCTAGCCTATCGGCCATTTGACTTTTGAGAGTGCTAAATCCTCTATTAGGGATAAATGTGGAAGCGCCGGGTTATTTATCGTTCTTTACACTTTCCATTCCTAACTGTCAGTGTCAGGCTCTGTCGACATAACTGCATCAATGAGGTTACCTTTAATCAGTTTAGTGGCGGCGAAGTCACAAATATATCAAATAGCCAATCATAATGTAGGAGTCCCCTAAAGCCTGACTGAATTATTTATTTTGTTATGATGAAAATGTCTGGCCTTTATTGGGTTTTCTTTGAAGAACTTGATTCGGCTTGAAGTCTAGAAGATAAAAGATCAGTGGTTGTCTCTCAGATTTTTATTCTGCCTTCCTTCAAGGCTTTTCATTTTTCACAAGCCGTTGTTAGCACTTTTAAGTCAAGGTGAGAGAGCTGTGATATTTTTTATCCTAGGGGTTTAAGCATGTGTGAAAAGCTTTTACCTTTGATTTCTTGTCCCGTTCTTGTCATGTGGAAGCTGTGTGACCTTGAACTAACCACTTAACCTGTCTGAGACTCATTTTCTTCATCTGTAAAATGGGGATAATCCTTGTCTTGCCTAAATCTCAAGTTGTTAAGAGAGTCAAATAAGATAGTTCTTGAGTTGTCATACAAATGTAAGGTATTATTATTCTCATTTAGTGCTATTATCTAGGCCCTCAGTGGGTAGCTCTGACTTGACATAACAGGTATGATTCTGAAAAATTATGTGGAAGTCAGTTTTATAAATCAGAACTCTTCTGTGCCTCACATTATACCCTGACGTGTTACCAGAGAAAATTTTGTCCTCCAGAGGTCATTAAAAAATTGAAGAATTCAACAAACTTAAAATCATATTCAACTGAGAAATGAATAATATTCAAGTAAAACATGAGCACTGCAAATCATATTAAATACAATGCTGAAATGATAGCTCCAGAGACTCTGCAAAGGGAAATAATTCATCTTGCTTCACAAATGCCCGGGCCTTTTTGGGGATGGGATGCAGCTGGCAGTGGGAGGTCAGGGAGAGGAGAACACAAGAAGAAAAACATTTAAAATATAGCTGTCCTGAACAATCCTCTCTGTGTCAGTGCATGTAGCTCTTACCAACCCCCACCGTACACTTATTATTCTTTTTCCAGGCATCTTTAGTACAGACGGTGCAACTGGAGTCGAAATGAGCCTTTGTACTGACAATAAAGTTGTATGGTCTCTCTAAGAATTACTTTTGTTTCCTTTTTTTCTACCCAGCCATTCAGAAGCCCAGCTCACCAGCATAGCAGGAAAGAAAACAGATAAATACCTAGGGCCAAAGCAAAACACAAAGGAAGCAAGATTAGAAAATTGAGAAATGGAGAGGGAGAGCATCTGAGGATAGTAAGATGGTCACTAGTAAGAAGGAAGTGTTTCAGGTTTACATATTGAATTACCTCATGTTTAAGTTGAGTCATGGCTAATTAATTTTCATGTGCTAAAGCAAATTTGCATACGTGTATTGAGCATATAGTAAGAGTGACATTTATTGAAAATTGAAGAGCTAGGCGGTTTCATTCCTGATGTGACTGAAGCTGTGCTCCCGGGAATGATTTTTCAGCCCCTACTAGTTGCAAGGCCCTTGGGAAGCTCAGCCCATGGAGAAGCACTGGTCTTGGAATCAGTAGGTTTCAGTTCCAGAGTCGTCATTTTCTAGCTTCAGGACCTACGACAAACCATCTGAACCCTTTGCGGATCTTTTCCCAAACTTGGAGGTTAGGCTGGGTCTCCCTGCCATCCTGCCCCGTCCCCAGCTCCATGCTCCTCTCCTCTATCTTAGCACTTACCAGACTAGAAATGACATGCTTTGGATGGGGAAAGCGGGGCGAGGGAGAGGTCTGTCTACTTCACTGGTGAAAGCTCCTTGAGGGTCTGTTTTGAGTTCATCTCTATCTCTACCTCCCTAGCTCAACGTTGGTAGGTAGATACAGACAGCAGATTTTCAGCAGAAATTTGTGAAACTTGATGTAATTTCTCTAAACCTTAGGTTTCTCATCTATAAAATATAGCTATACGTGTCCAGTCTATATTAGTTATGGGAATATGAAGATGTGTATATAAAATTGCATATTAAATCAAACAGTAGTATACATGCACTTATGTAAGGGGCTATTACCAATTAGGGTTGTTATGTGTAATTCACACTTTAAAATATAGGGCTATCTTCTTAATGGAGTTTGGGCAAATTAACCTTTCTAAAGTACAGTTTTTGTTGTCTGTCCAAAGAGATGAGTAGACTAGCACATTGGTCCTTAACTGGGGTCCGTGGATGGGTTCCAGTGGGTCCTCGAAGCCCTTGAAATTGCATGTAAAATGTTTTGTGTATGTGACTTTTTTCTGGAGAGAGAGCACATAGCTTAACTCAGATTCATAAAGGGGTCTGTGCCCCACAAACAGTTAAGAACCACAAGGTTAGCTAATCTCTAAAATTCCATTCAGCTGTAATCTGATTCTGTGAAGAGTCCTAGTCTGAAAAAATAGATTCAAATGTATGATTATTTAATGGACTCAAATAAGTAGTCTCAGTTATTTTAACAGCACAAAAGTCAGGATTCCCAGATTTAATACTATCTATTTGGGTACTGATTGCTGCCATATTTTGCTACTACTCAGATGCCTAGTTGGCTTGAGGGAAGAACTATTATTTTGGATGTTGCCTCCCATCTCCTTTCTCAAATGTAGTTATTTTGTCCTCACCTGCATTGCTTTTAAGAGGGCCTGGGTTTTAGTTAGCACAATTAGAAGCTTTACTTGTATGTTTGTCAACTGAGTGCAATAAATATCCTTTAAAGAAACCAAATAGCAATAGCAAAGCTCTAGCCTAGGAGAGGCATCAGAGGAGTTGTACCATTTAGGATCCCAGCTGTGTTTGTCCTGATCGTAATGAAGCTAGTGTATACCATTTAGTTCTCTTGGGAAGTACTACAGTTAAAGCCCCAACATCTGTAGAAACAGCGTTCACTTACTTGTGTACACTGAGCTTTCTATTTTAATACAGAGAAGTGGAATTGAATCTACCAGATTAAGAAGTATGGGCAATTTTTACAGTGAGTAGAAGGAAGTGATCTTCCAGTCTGTTTTAGAATCCTATTTAGTGCTGACACTGGGAGGAGAAGACTGCTCACAACATGGGCGACCTTACCTCAATCTTTGGGAGAGGAATGTCCTCCAGCCAATCACTTAGAACAATATAGTGAAAAAAAAAAAAACAACCAAAAAGTAGGAGGCAGAAGGTAGATTTTTTAATTCATGGCTCTGCCACTAAGCAGATAGTGTAACGTTGGGCAAGTCTTTTCCTGATACTGAGCCTCTTGGGCTAGCTGTCATCTAAGGGCCCCTTTCAGGGCTGTTGTAATCATTGTTAATAATAATTATAATAATAGTGAGAGTTTCCATTTATTATCTACTATGTGCCACTATGCTATGGGTTTTAAAATAAAATTGATTTAATCCTTATGGTAATCCTGTTGGGTAGGTGGTGTTATCTCCATTTTATGGATCAGGAAAACTGAAGCTCAGAGAGGGTAAGCAACTTGTTCAAGTAGGTACTACCATCTGCCCACTCCTTTCTGATTTCTCTTCTCCCACAGCCAGTCATCACCGAGTCCTGCTGGTTATACCTCATCTCCATCCCTACGACCACTGCCCTGGTTTCAACCGTCAGCTCTAGCCTGGACTTTTTTTCCTTTTTTAATTATTTTATTGAGGTCATGTTGGCTTATCACATTGTGTAAATTTCAGGTGCACGTTATTTCAGTTTCTGTATGGACTGCATCGTGTTCATCACCAAGTCTAGTTTTTAGCCTGGACTTTTTAACCACTTCCTAACTGGCTTCCCTGCCTCTAGTGTTATACCCTTCCTGTAGTGTCCATCAGTTTTTAAGATGTAACTCAGATAGCACTTCTTCCAGGAAACCTTCCCTGACCACACCCTCCGCAGGATTATGTTACCCTGCTCTGTCCCATAATACCTCATGTTATCTCCAGTCTGCTTCATTAAAAATATAGTAATAGCCAATATTTAATAAGTGTCTACAATCTACCAAGAACTGTTCTAAGCTCGTGATATGCATCAACTCATTGAATCCTCACAACAACCATATGAAGTAGGTACTCTTAATATCATGTTTTATAGATATTCAGTAACTTGCCTATGATCACAAAGCTAATACGTATCAGAGCTGGAATTTGAGCCCCAGACACACTTAGCTGAGAGCCTGGTCTCTCAGCCTCTGCTCTACACTGTCCCTTGCCTCAAGTACTACCCTCACCAGGAAGCCTTCTATAGCTCTTTCCTAAATTACTTTTTAAAGGAATTTGGATTACTGAAAGTCCAAATTAAAGTTTGAAACTGAAAATGAACAGTTCTTAGGCATTTTTGATAGACTTGAAGTACTAAAATGACCTCAGGATCACACAATCCTACATTTATACAAAGATAAACACTTCAAGACATTTCTACTTCCATGAGATGCATGGTTCCTATTTTCCAGGTGAGAAAATTAGGGTAGAGTGGTGTGAAGTGACGTGCCTAAAGCAGTTTCTCAACCTTGGCCTGATTGGCATTTGGGGCTGGATAATTCTTTGTCGTGAGGGGCTGTCTTGTATATTGTGGGATGTTTAGCAGCATCTCTGGCCTCCACCTTTCCCCAGTTGAGACAACCAAAAATGTTGCCAGGCATTTTCAGATGTTCCCTAGAGGGCAAATTCGCCTCCCGTTGAAAACCACTAGCTCGAAGTCTCATGCTGGCAAGTGGCTGTTGGAAAACTGGCCCCCTAACTCTCAATTCAGTTCTCTTCTCGTTTCTGAGTTGGCTGCCATTTTCATTCTGATGAGGAAGACTGTGGTCCGTGAGCTGCTTTTGCACATTAACCTTTCTTTCATGAAGTGTTCTTTTTATAGCAGAGAAATGGGTGACTAACCAAAGAGGCGCTCACAAGTAATTTACTAGAGTGCTTTGTTGATTGAATCTGGTTATTCGATGCTACCTGATTTTCTTTCTGAACAACCTGTGTGTGTGTCTTGTCCAGGAGGATTTGATAAAAATCTTCCTGTTATTGAGTTTCTGTTGGCCTCAAGTGCCAGATTTTCTCCATCGGAAGTGTTTCCTCGACAACGTCAAGTATTTTGGTAGGTGCATAATGTAATTTTACTAGTGGGCACTGCTGCTGTTTCTTATGAGAAGGCTTTGAAAGGGTTGTTCCTTCTCCCAGGGTTTTGACCCTCTTAGAAAATCGCTTATTCATAAATTGTTTCTCCATTTACAGCTATGTACTGCCTTGAAGAGGGGTCTCTCCTCGAGCCCCCGCCTCAGCAGCGAAAGTGGGAATGCCTTGGGTGGAGCAGGGAAGCTAAGCAGGCCTGGCTGGGTGCCTTCACCAAGGCCCTCTGCGAATTCCAAGGAGGCTGAGTGAGAGCGGGCACTTCTTCCCTTCCCACTTTTTATATTTCTTCAAGTTATAAAGGTAATTTTCTGAGAGAGGAAACTGCGTACAGTATTTAGACATGCTTCATGTAAAAAAAGAAGCAATACAGAGAGAGTAAAAAGTGAGTCTGCATTTTATCCCTCACACTCTGTCTTACTGACTTTGTCAGCTGCAAACACTGTCAAGAGTTTGATGTGTGTCTCCTTCTCAGCCTTTCCCCGTGTATTTGTGTACATACACACATGTTCACTACTCCCTCATACACAGTTTTTTTCCCACATAGATGGGACCGTACCACACATGCTGTTTTGCAACATACCTTTCCACTTCATATATCTTTGGCATCTTTCAAAACAAGTCCTTAAAGACTTTGTCTTTTTAAAAAACAGCTGTGTAATATTCCCATCCATCTACTCCCCTATCAGCAACGATTTAAATGTGTTCTCTATTTTTTCTTTTCTCTTACACAGTGCTGAAGGGAATATCTTTGTTCATACCTTCTCATGCACTTGAAAGTCTATCTGTGGAGCAGAACCCCCTAGAAGGTGGAATGTTGGTTCCAGGGCAAGGTTTCCAGGGGCAGCAGGCCAGTACTGCACTCTTTGCTGCCTCCCAATGTGCGGAGAGAGCCAGGATTTTCCATAGCTCACTGGGGAACCGCCTAACTGGTTGCTCCAGAGGACTGATCCTGAGCACTCTGCCTAGAAAGCTGTGTTCTCCTTTTCCATGTGCAGAAGCCAAGGAACATCAAGCTCCTGGCTCAGCCCTGTTAAGCTGCCTTGAGCAGAAGACCTAAATCCAGCTGTCATGCTGCAGGCTGGGATCTGGAGGGCATTTTTGGTTAGATGCCTCAAAAACTTTATTTCTCTGTTTCTGTCAGCTAGTCAACAACTATTTAGTGAGCACTTACTGTGTGGCAGGCACTGCTGGGCACTTTTAGATGCATACATGGTAGCATTCAGCTGTATTCCTCAAAAATGAAGGTTGGTCTGTCTATGGATGTGCTCTCTGCATGTTATTTTTATGTCTTAATTAAGGGCTCATAGAAGAAGTGCTTTGCTTTAGATTGAGTTTCAATTATATTTCACAAATAATCCCCTTAAAGTGGGTTAGTTCGTTGTTTGTTTTTTTTGTCCCTATCCATATAAATCACTTTCTCTATAGAAAAACATCGAATTCTGTTTTCACAGGAGGCAGGGAAATAAGTTGTTTACACACCACCATTTGACTCCCTTCACCCCATGCTCATTACAAACATCTCAGCCACCCAAGTGAAGTTTATTTAAACTCCCAAGCGATCCATGCAAACAAGACCCCTGCAGCTAAGGAGTTTGGAGGAAGAAAGGACTGGGATGGAGTGCTACTTCTTTAGTCTCTCTATTGGGTTCAGAATATTTCTTTTCATGTGTTAATTCACTACCCAGAGACTTGGCTTTAGTTCTGTGTCCTTTGTCAGTTCTGTAAATTAGGAAGGTGGTTCCATAATGTCACAGTATCTCAGAGTTGGCAGGGAGCTTTAGAGGTCATCGAATGCAACCCTCCTACCTCTGTGTGACTCCTCTGTACAACATATTCCGAGCGAGTGATCATTGGTCTTGCAGTGAAAACCTCTTCTAATGAAGAATCCACCCCCTTAAGAGGCAGCCCATTCAATTTTTGGTCAGCTTTAATTGCTAGTTCTTGTGTTTGTTGGGCCAAAATCAATCTCCTTGTAACTCTTTCACCATACTGGTTGCTGTCAGGTGGATACACTTCTACTTCGTGAGTATCCCCCTAAATTGCGGTGCCCAGAATTGCCCAGTACAGATCACAGGGTAGCGATCACCTCCTATAGTCTACATGCTATACTTTTATTGAGGCAGCCAACCTAAGACACTCACTATTGAGTCAATGAGTGTTGAACTTAAAGTCAAGCAAAATTCTCCAAACCACTGTCACCAGCCTTCATCCCATGTTGGGAGTGTTAGTCTTATATTAATATGACATCTTATTAAGTTTGAGTCAAAATTCTAGCCTGTTAAGATCACTAGGGTTTCAAACTGGGTTAATTATACCTTCCAAGCTTCATGTAACTTGTAAATTTGGTCAGTGTACCATTTATGCTATCGTACTAGTCGTCGATAAAAATGAAGCGCAGGGCAGATCACATGGATTCCCCGTCAGAGACTTCCTTCTAAATTGACATTAACCTATTAACTAGCACCTTTGGGGACAGCCATTAAAGCAGTGAAGGAACCAGCCAGTGGTATTCTTTTCGATCCATAGCAGTCTATCTTGGACACGACTGTTCACTTTGTCCTAGGCCCTCTTGAAATCCAGAAGCAGTATGTCCACTGCTTTCTTTTGGTTTTCAGCCCAATACTCCCATCATAAAAGGAAATGAGCTTAGTCTGGCATGACTTGTTCTTATAAAACTATGGCAGCTTCTTGTGATTGCTTCCTCCTTTTCAAAATGCTCACAAATCTTCTGCTTGATGATGTGTTCTGAAATCTTGCTTGGGATTGATGTTAGACTGGTGAAATTATTTGTGACAGCCACCTCCTTTTCCCCTAAGGAATATGGGAACCAGAGGGGCTTTGTTTTCCCTCTCCCTCACCACCTCCCCCCACACCTCTCTTTCTACAAATACGCCTTTGTCACCTTTTCTCATGCTGGGCTGACTCTCTCCTCCTTCCCATTCTCTCAGAACAGTGCCCTCGGTTTTCCTAGGTGAGACCTACTTACTATGGTAATGGGTGCTAATGGGCTAACATGTTTTAAACAATGAGTAACCTATTTGCTATTTGAGCAGGGCCTAAATCCCAACATGCGATTAGAATGGTGGTAATTTGGGGCACCATAGCAGGTTATTAATGTAGTGTAGGAGGCTAAAACCTTTTGTCTCCTCTCATATAGGTGACTGCCATTTAGACTCCATGCATGTTTTCTGCCAGTTGTGTTGGGGGCGATTTCAAGCCAAATCGATTGGCTAATTGCTTGTGGTCATCCTGCTTTTCAGCTGCCTGTGTAGCATATCTGGAGGTAATTAGCACTTCCAGAACTGGGGGTGAATTGGAGTTATTCATGGTCACGTCTTCTGGAGTGGGAGCAGGGGCTGCAGTAGCTTATAGTTACGAGGGAGTCATTTTTACTTTAAAATGATTACTGAGGATTGATGAGTTTCTTTAACAATTTTTAAAAATTCGTTATGAATGAGTTTGATATACAATTGCCTTCTAGAGTCATTTAAAGTGGCCAGTTGGGTTCTATATATTGTGCGATAAACTCATTGGTAGGAAATAGCTTCAAAAATGTTGAGCATTTTCTAAAAGTGACTGGAATTTCAATTGCAGCCCTGTACCAGCACACAGAGTGGAATATTTTTCAGCCAGTGTTATGCTAAAAGGTATAGAATACATTTTTCATTAAAAATGTCTTCATATGTAAATGTCATGTAAAAACTACTGGAATCTGACAGTGATCCCCAAATTTAGACTTATCAGAACTTCAAGGTGATTTCTCCCTTTTAAAAACAATGTGCCTGGGTGATTTATAGAACAGAGAGTGACCAAGCAAAGCATCTCAGGATTCTGCAATTTCTCCCCAAAACCTGGCATTTGTCACTGTCAATCAGCACTGAAATTCTACCTGTGGCAATAAAGGAAGGCCTAGAGTCATCTGCTTATTTTGATTGTTCCTTTTTCATAATTAAATGGAAACTGATGTTATCATCTTTGGAAGATCCAGCTTGAGGGTGATATGCTTTTGCAATGCAAATAAATAGTGGACTTGGGCCACTGCTGAGCCTAGGGCCAGGAAGCCTAGGCCCAACCAGCTGTTGTGTCCCAGTTGTTCCCATGCTGTTCAGGGTGGTCTCCCAGTCCTTTGACCTGTTGGCCGGGATGTACAGCCCTCCTCTTAGGGATTCTTCCAGTTTTCCCTCTTTCTGTCTTAGATTCCCAGCCTTGGCTAATGCTGGAATTCAGGGAAGGCTAGAGGGGAAAGGTAATAATTGCTTTCCTCTGCCCTCCCAGTCATCAGACAAGCCCTGCCCTCTCTTTCAGGGTGGGGTTTTAGAGAGGACATGATCTGGATGATTCTCTTTTAAATTCTTGCTTTAGAGCATCTCAGAAATGGGAAAACAGTGCCTGAGGTCCCATTTCTCTGATCAGAGCTTCCAGCTTGCTTTCTCTACTTCCCGTTTTCAGCAAGTTTGATTTTTACTTTCACTTGCTTGTCTATTCTCAGCCTGTCTCCTCTCTCTGACTAAATGGGTCAGATTTTGTTTCCTAAAAGGAGATTAAATTGCTCTTTGCTGGAAAAGATAAACAATCACTGGCATGGGTGTGTGTGTGTGTGTGTGTGTTGGCAAGTGGTGCTTGGGCGGGGAGTGTAAGGCTTCTTTTCTGAAGTCTGTTTTTAATCTAATGGCTCTCTTAGTTCTAAGACCGAGTCCAAATCCTGGCTCTGCCTCTTTGTGACCTTGGGCAAGAGACTTATGTTCTTAGAGTTCCGGTTTCCTCACCTTTAAAATGAATGAGAGAAGAATCTATCTCATAGGGTTGTAGTGAGGACCAAGTAAATGAACCCATGTGAGCTTATATTGATAGTGTTTAAAAGGGTCAAAGGAAAACGTGGGAAGGGACTGGTGTTGGTACCTTTGTAGCCAGCCCCTTTCACCCCTGCAATAGACAGCATCAAGGAAAGTTGTTTTCTCCTGAGGATTCAGTGTTTGACCCAGAGGAAACTGCACAACCCATCTATCCCCAAACTTTCTGTCCCCAGAGAACAAACTGGATCTTCTGAGGGGGGATCAATCAAAGAGCTGTCTTCAGGAGTGGGAAGTGTCATGAGAACCAACAGCTGCTCCTTCCACCCCATACCCCCTCCTGCTGCTAAATGACTCTAGGGAGGAGGAAACCAGTCATCAAAGGATTCTGCCACCTGTGCACAGCTGGTAGTTCCTGAGGTCACTCCTGTAGTGACTAGAGGAGTTTAGAAAGTATCCATTGGGCCAAGTCACTGATATATCCATTTCCCTAAGGCCCAAGGACTTGCTGCTTCCTCCATCCTCCATTCTCAGAGCTGAGAAGCTCCTTTGTAAGCTGGGACACGCTGGTCTGAGATTCCCCTAAGTCTTCGACAGTGCCATATTGGGAAGAGCATCCCTTGAGTGATTCTTAGGGGGAAGAAAAGGAGCAGGACTAGGCTTTCTTCCTCCTTTCCCTCTAGCCTTCTTTTTAAAAGGAAGACGAGAAAGTTATTTCTCTTGAGCTACTTGCTGCCAAGTTTCACTCTCCCAGGGGATCCAGGTTGTTTCAGCCAGATCTCCCTTTTTCTGGCTCTAAGGTTACCAAGCCAACTGATAGTGTACAGGGCCCAAAGGTAAGTAAGGATAGTCCTGTGTTCCAGATGGGGTAGGGTGGCCAGTGACTGCTAGAGGGCAGCAGAGGGCCAGGAGCAGGTCTACAACTGCTTAATGGTCAGATGGCAACCAGACTGGCTGACAGAGCAAAGGACACTGGAGGACCCTCATTGTCCAGGATGGAGGCAGGAATAGTCCCCAGCCAGGGAAAGCAGGCACATCCAGGAAGTTTTAACAGAACAAGACTGAGACACATTACGGAGGGGTCACCTGGGTTGGTATATACATAACACATCAGGGTAGGTAAGGCTAAGGTTTAGTAAAAGGGGAAGGAAGGCATGGGGCCAGCCCAGTGGCACAGTGGTTAAATGCACACGTTCCGCTTCGGCGGCCTGGGGTTCGCCAGTTTGGATGCCCAGTGTGGACATGGCACTGCTCATCAAGCCATGCTGTGGTAGGCATTCCACATATAAAGTAGAGGAAGATGGGCATGGATGTTAGCTCAGGGCCAGTCTCCCCCAGCGAAAAGAAGAGGATTGGAAGCAGATGTTAGCTCAGGGCTAATCTTCCTCAAAAAAAGAAAAAAAAGAGGAAGGAAAGCAAATAGCCATATAGATCAAGTCAGAACAAGTGCTGGGTCCGAGTCCAGCTCAAGGTTGGAATAGCCAGGGTTCAAGAGCTAGAATTGGAATGATTCAGCTAAATCATTTATTAAGTGTCTTTCAAGAAGGCACGATAATAGAATTTTTAAGATCATGGACTTTAGAGTCACACAGGAACTGAGATTTGAATCACTGCTCTGCCACCTATTAGCTAAATGACTTTTTGTAAATTTACTCAGCCTCTCTGCACCACTCTGAAACCACACACATGATGCTAAAGCTGTTTTCATGCCTAGATGCTAAAGAACTATTTGTTGAGTAAATTGTTTTTCTTTTTTCCTCTTATTCACAGTGGGGTTTGTCTGATCTCAGCTGGGCTCAGTGAGGATTAGCACCAGGTTACAGGGAGATTCAGTTCTGCTCCCCATGTTTTCATTCTGGGATGGGAAGCTAATGGGGAATGGGGTTTTGTTTTGTTTTGGTGAGGAAGATTGGCCCTGAGCTGACATCTGTTACCAATCTTCAACTTTTTGCTTGAGGAAGATTGGTCCTGAGCTAACATCTATGGCTGTCTTCCTCTATTTTCTATGTGGGATGCCACCACAGCATGGCTTGATGAGTGGTGTGTAGGTCCACATCTGGGATCTGAACCCATGGACCCTGGGCTGCCGAAGCAGAGTGCACAAACTTAACCACTACGCCACCAGGTCAGCCAGAGTAAATTGTTTTTTAGAGGTTGTTTCTAGCAAGATTGGGATGCTGATAGTAGTTCCCCACCTCGAAGTTCTATTCCCTTCAGTTTAGTACTTATTCTCATTCCTTGTCTGAGATGGTGCAGCCATGGTGCCGCCATGGTGCCCAGCCTCCAGGGGCCTGATTGTTAGGGCGATGTGAATCCAGCTAACAGGGACCCAGGGACCACACGAGAGTGAAAATATAAAGGTCTCTGGGAAGAATTCTGAGATAAAATCATGTGAAAATTAGGAAAACAGAGTATTTTGGCTTATTCTAAAATAGTTTCTCCTTTATACTTTTATGGCTCTTCAAATAGAAAAGCTTAAGCTAAAAGAAAACCTGATTAAATGAATAGGCATTTTATGAGTCTTGGGCAAGGCAAAAGTTTGAATTATCATGTTAAAATTAAGTGACCAAGTAAATGCAATGTGGTATCCTGAATTAGAGCCTGGAACAGATAAAAGACGCTAGTGGAAACCCTGGGGAAATCCAAATAAAGGCTGTAGTTTGGTTAATAGTATTGTGCTAATGTTAATGTTTTAATTTTGATAAATGGTCCATGGTTATGTAAGATGTTAATATTAGGGGAAGCTGGTGAAACTAGCTTTGGAGCTCTTTTGTAAATCTAAAATTATTTCAAAATACATGTTTTTAAAATTAAATGGCCAAACTCTCTTATTTTCAACCATGATGAGCTCTGTTTTGTTTTTTTATTTCATTGCCCTGTATTCAAAGATGTTTTTGAAAATACATAGGATTGGGGTGAGGGGGCTAGGATACTTTCTGTTACATACTTAGTTTTGAACTCTGCTCTTTTTCTTGACTATGTATATATATGTGCATTTTCACATGTCATTAAAAGTTCTTGTAAGTGTGATTGTTAATATGCATAATGTATTTAACCAACCCCTTATTGATGTACATTGTTTCCAATTTTATGCTGGTATAAATAATGTTGCAATGATCATTTGTGTACATATATCTTTGTGCTCATTTCTGATGTTCTCTTCGCCATAGAGACCTAAAAGTAAAACTACTGCATCAAAAAATATAAACTAAAAAAGATCTTGATATTTAACACTATGTAGCCCACCCTCCAGAAGGGTTTTACCAATTTACACACCCGGGAGCAGTGTGCAAGTGCCTGTCTCACTGCGTCCGGATCAACATTGAGTCATACTATTAAGAACAAGCATCTTTGTTCTGCATGCACTTGATTTTTTTTCTTTTTGGCTTTAAGCAACAGAATTTATTCTCTCATAGTTCTGGAGGCCAAAAGTTTGAAATCAAGGCCGGCAGCCTTGTTCCCTCTGAAGCCTCCAGGGAGAATCTTTCCTTGCCTCTCTCCTTGCTTCCGGTGGTTGCTGGCGATCCTTGGTATTCCTTGGCTTGGGGCTGCATCACTCTTATCTCTGCTTCTGTCTTCCCGTGGCCTTCTTCCCCATGTATCTCTCTGTGTGTCATCTCCTCTTCTTTATTTTTTTAATTGAGGTAAAATTAGTGTATAACGTTATATAAGTTTTAGGTGTACAATGTTATAATTAGATATTTGTATACACTTCAAAGTGATCACCATCATTAGTTATAATCCATCACCATACAATTGACCCCCATCACCCCTATACCCACCTCCTAACCCCCTTCCCTTCTGGTAACCGCCAATCTGTTCTCTGTATCTGTAAGTTTGTTTTTGTTTTGTTTTGTTTGTTTCATTTTTTAGATTCCACATATAAGTGAAGTCATACGGTATTTGCCTTTGTCTGACTTATTTCATTTAGCATAATACCTTCAAGGTCCATCCATGTTGTCCCAAATGGCAAGATTTCCTTCTTTTTTATGGCTGAGTAGTATTCTATTATGTATAAACCACATCTTCTTTATCCATTCATCCATCAATGGACACTTCGGTTGTTTCTATATCTTGGCTTTCATAAATAATGTTGCAATGAACATAGGGGCGCATATATCTTTTTGACTTAGTGCTTCCATATTCTTCAGATAAATACCCAGAAGTGGAATAGCTAGATCATATGGTAGTTCTACTTTTCATTTTTTGAGGAATCTTCTACTGCTTTCCATAGTGGCCACACCAGTTTACATTCCCACCAACAGTACACAAGGGTTCCCTTTTCTCCACATCCTCTCCAGCACTTGTTATTTCTTGTCTTGTCTTTTGGTTTTTCTTGGTAAGGAAGATTTGCCCTGAGCTAGCATCTGTTGCCAATCTTCCTCTTATTTATTGCAAGGAAGATTTGCCCTGAGTTCACATCTGTGCCAGTCTTCCTCTGTTTTGTATAGGAGTCACTGTGTCAGCATGGCTGACGAGTGATGGAGGTCCATGCCTTGGGTCTGAACCCATGAACCTGGGCTGCCAAAGTAGAACATGCTGAACTTAACCATTATGCCACGGGACTGGCCTGATTTCTTGTCTTTTTGGTAATAGCCATTCTAACAGGTGTGAGGTGATATCTCTTTGTAGTTTTGATTTGCATTTCCCTAATAATTAGTGGTGTTGAACATCTTTCATGTGCTTGTTAGCCATCTGTATGTCTTCTTTGGAGAAATGTCTGTTTAGATCCTCTAGCCCATTTTTTAATCAGGTTGTTTGTATTTTTGTTGTTGAGTTGTATGAGTTCTTCATATATTTTGGATATTAACCTCTTATCAGATGTAGGATTTGCAAAAATCTTCTCCCATTTACTAGGTTGTCTTTTCGTTTTGTTGATGATTTCCTTTACTGTGAAAAAGCTTTTTAGTTTGAACAAGTCTGTAATCAATTTTGAGTAAATTTTTGTGTATAGCGTAAGATAGTGGTTTAGTTTCATTCTTTGGCATGTGGCTGTCCAGTTTTCCCAACACCATTTATTGAAGACTTTCCTTTCCCCATTGTATATTCTTGGCTCCTTTGTCATAAATTAATTATCCATGTATGTGTAGATTTATTTCTGGGCTGTCTATTCTGTTTCATTGATCTGTTTTTATGCCAATATCATACTGCTTTGATTTCTTTAGCTTTGTGGTATAGTTTGAAATTAGGGAGTGTGATACCTCCAGCTTTGTTCTTTCTCAAGATTGCTTTGGCTCCTTGGGATCTTTTGCAGTTCCATACAAATTTTAGAATTATTCTTTCTAGTTCTGTAAAACATGCCATTGGAATTTTGATAGCGATTGGATTGAATCTGTAGATTGCTTTGGGTAGTAAGGACATTAACAATAGTAATTCTTCCAACCCATAGGTATGGAATATCTTTCCATTTATTTGTGTCTTCTTCAATTTCTTTCATGAATGCCTTGCAGTTTTCAGTGCACAGGTCTTTCACGTCCTTGGTTAAAATTATTCCTAGGTATTTTATTCTTTTCTTTTTTTTTTGGAGGAAGATTAGCCCTGAGCTAACATCCACTGCCAATCCTCCTCGTTTTGCTGAGGAAGATTGGCCCTGAGCTAACATCTGTGCCCATCTTCTTCTATTTTGCGTGTGGGACACCTGCCACAGCATGGCTTGATAAGTGGTGCAAAGTCTGTGACCAGGATCTAAACCGGCAAACCTTGGGCCACCTAAGCAGAGTGTGTGAACTTAACTTCTGTGCCACTGGGCTGGCCCCAGTATTTTATTCTTTTTGATGTAATTGTAAATGAGATTGTTTTCTTAATTCTTCTTTCTGATAGTTAGTTATTAGCATATAGAAATGCCATAGATTTCTGAATATTGATTTTGTATCCTGCAACTTTACTGAATTCATTTATTAATTCTAACAGTTTTTTGGTGGAGCCTTTAGAATTTTCTATATATAGTATCATGTCATCTGCAAATAGTGGCAGTTTTACTCCTGCCTTTCCAATTTGGATGCCTTTTATTTCTTTTTCTTGCCTAATTGCTGTGGCTGGGACTTGCAATACTATCTTGAATAAAAGTGGTGGCATCCTTGTCTTGTTCCTGATCTTAGAGGGAATGTTTTTAGCGTTTTACCACTGAGTATGCTGTTAGCTGTGGGTTTGTCATGTATGGCCTTTATTAGGTTGAGGTGTGTTCCTTCTATACCCAGTTTGTTGAGGGTTTTTATAATGAAGGGATGTTGAATTTTGCCAAATGCTTTTTCTGTATCTGTTGAGATGATCATATGGTTTTTATCCTTCATTTTGTTAATGTGGTGTATCACATTGATTTATTTGCAGATACTGAATCATCCTTGCATCCCTGGAATAAATCCCACTTGGTCATGTTGTATGAGCCTTTCAATATATTGTTGAATTTGGTTTGCTAATATTTTGTTGGAGATTTTTGCATCTATGTTCATCAGAGACACTGGCTCATAATTTTCTTTCTTTTTTTCTGTGGTATCCTTGTTTGGTTTTGGTATTGGAGTAATGCTGGCCTCATAAAATGAGTTTGGAAGCATTCTCTCCTCTTCAATTTTTTGGAAGAGTTTGAGAAGGACGGGTGTTAAGTATTCTTTGAATGTTTGGTAGAATTTACCATGAAGCTGTCTAATCCTGGACTTTTGTTTGTTAAGAGGGTTTTTATTACTGATTCTATCTCCTTACTAGTAATCGGTTTATTCAGATTTTCTATTTCT